>NW_024502568.1:1728485-2189812 GCF_017590055.1 Onychostruthus taczanowskii
AGCCGCCGGGAGCGGCGGTGGGCGGAGGGGAGCGAGGCGGCGGCGGTGCGGTCCCGGGGCGGGCGGGACAGCGGCCGCGCCGCGGGGCCCGGGGTCGGGCCGGGCGGTTTTGTTTACGTTTCGACGGGCGGGAAGGGAGCCGGGGCCGGCTGTGCCCTTGCCCGGGGGCGGGCGGCGGTGGGGGCACTCCGGCCCGGTGACCTTCCGTGGCTGCTGCAGGCCGGGGGTCGGGAGAGGTGCGGGTGGATAATGGCGGGGGCCTCTTTGTTGGTGTGGCAGGAGGGGCAGGAGGCTCGGCGCGGGGCTCCTCCTCCTCCTCCCGGAGCGGGGGCACCCGGGCAGGCCGGGCTGGCCGCTCCGTCTTCGGGAAGGAGCGTTGTAGGGTGGGGTGGTGGGAATGAAGCCCTCCCATGACCTTGTTCTTAAAAATGCCTCTTTGAGCGAAAAAATACTTCTCTGGGATAATGTAACTGCTGTAGATGACCGGTGACCGGCAATGTCTTTTGATTCTTTTGCCTTTTAATTCTTAAATTTCTTTCAAAGGGGGTGAGCTGTCTCTTTGCAGAATTTATTTTGCTTTTGATTTCTGTGTCGTTACATCCAGCTTTCCTTCCTGTTTCTTTATGCCTTTCTGCCTGGAGCAGTTCCATCAGTCAAGTTTGACCTGAGCTCCTTTAATAACCTACAAAAACAAATTCCACTTGATTATTTGTTCCACTCCCTAGCTACAATAATGGTTTTGCACATATGGTGTGGTGATGATTCTCACTGTTGTACAGAACAGGCTTGCTGAAGGCTTTCAGGCAGTCGACAAATCCTACACGCTTTGGCCTATCTGATAATACAAACACAAAGGGTGTTATGCTTGTTCGGGGATGGGAAGTATTACTTGCCCTAGGGCATGTGCATGTGGAATTGAGCAAGCCTGCTCATTGCAGCTGGGTTTTACTTACAGGTGTGGAGACTTTACAGGTGTGGAGATGGTATTGCAGGTCAGGTGAGACCCAGTCTCAGTTCTGGAGGTGCCAGCAAATGCACTTCCAGGGCAGAATAGTAACTGGCATGTGCCAGTACGTGTCTGAGGGTATATCCGTGTGTTAGATAACTTGGAAATGGTTTAAACTGTAACATGAAATGAATCTGGGCCAAACTTATTTAAGGGTGCTGTCAAAGTGATTTCACTGACTTGAGTGTTCCTTGTATATAATGAAGGAAAGCTCTTGATTCTTCTAGTAGTAGCTAATAAAAATGTTGAATTTCAAATAGTTCCCTGCTTTGATCTCGGTCTCTCGGCACAGCCATCTTCCCGTTTTGCCCCACTTGATTCAAAGATGTGTAATACAGGCTAGTTTGACAGTAGGATGCATAACATGGGATGCCAGGGCAGGGACCAGACACATTGCAGGCTCCCTGCAGATCTTGATGATTTCAAGGCTGGCTGGGGAAAGGTGTGATAGGGGAAGGGAGAGAGAGAAGTATCTGCTGAACCAGAACTAATTGCAGAGGATGTACAAAGTTGTACTCTGAAACAAAGCATTTTAATGTCTTCCATTGAAAAAGTTCCCAAGGTTTTTGGACCACTGGCTTGCATGAGCTTTCATTGTCATCTTGTGGGCTACCATATACTTCATGGAGACTTGTAAATCAGAAATATTAGTAAGGTGATCTAAGAGGGTTCCTGTAGTTTTTGGACTGTGCGTTCTAGGCAGAAATAAAGTTGCCTGTTTTGTGTGGATTTTGTATTTTTACTTTTAACCCTGCTCTTTAAGGACCAAGGCTTTTGATGGGCTATATTAGGTGTGCAGGTGTAACCCTTGCAAATGCCTTAGGTAGAATTGTTACGTAAATATTAAGGAATAAATGTTTCAAGGTGGTAACAATTGAATTTATTTTCTGCCTGTTATTTACCTGAAATGGCTATTTACTATATATGTGTTTTAGTTTCTTTTTCATCCTTCCTCAGCTGCCTAAATTATTTGGATGCTTATTGTTTAAAAGATGCATGGAAACTACACATTTAGATCCTCATTTCTGAAGATTGATCCAGTATTCTGGACAAATACGTATGTCCTTCTTAATAGTGCCCTGAACAGTATGGTGTGCTATTTCTTAACCTTCATTTCCCACCCTCTGAATCCCTCTCCTTGGCAACAAAAGCCCTCTGTATGTATAGAGTTTTACTGTATTTGTTATTTTCAATATATATAATGGTCCACTTTGGAAATAGACCAATCTTGTTTTGAGCCTTGTTCTTTTTTAATAAAGGCTAAATATTTATTGCAGTAAGTGGTTCCTTTAAGAAACCCCTTAGTCCTTAATTCAAAACCTGCAGAAACAGGCTTCTGTTTATGTTATGGAAAGATCTCTTGGCATTTGAAAGCTCTTTAAAAATCCAGTTGAACCTACTTATGTTGCTTGCCTGCTGTGAAATTCACCACAGTTTTGCCATGGGTTCTGAAATAATTTTTAAGGTATTCTTGTGTGTGAAGAGATAACCATCTTCGTGTACCAAGCTTATAATTAACAGCTACACATTTCTGCTTGACTTTAAATTATTTTTTCTTTTAAGTTATTAAGGACTAATTCTCGATTCTTTTTCTGTTCAAATTCATTGCCTGTAAGCTTGATACTAAAACTGTTGTTGCCCATACTGTCATTTTTATTGTTGGGTAAATGCTATTTGATATGTGAACAGATGGGATGCTTATTAATCATTCTTAGCTGAATATTGCAGACTAATGGTAAAATGAGGACTGACAGAAAAATATACTTCAGCTCAATGGTCAGTTGTGTTGGTAACAAAGCAAATACTGTATACGAGCTCATTTGTGTGTATGCTTAAACCATAAGGGCACACATTGATTCCACAGTGCTACTGGACAGCCTGTTTGCTGTAATTGATTTTGAGTGTTAAAGAAAAAAAGTGCAAAAAGCACACAACTCTGACAACCTTCCATTACTTTACTGATGCTATACTTAGATTTCTTTTGATTATATATATATATATATATATACATAAAATGTGCAGGAAAATGTCTTAACTCAATATTTATTCTTTGAACTATGGCTAAAGTGTCCGGTCACTGTAGTCTGTATCCATTCAAGCATTTACCTCTCTCCTTATCTGCTGAACAAAAGTTGAAATGTCTCAAGTCTGGTGTTGCAATATTTTTGAAATAAGAATGATGAACAGGGGGCATCCTGTTTCTCACTGGAATCTCAAAAGTCATGGAATTGCCCAGGTTTATAAAATGAAACTGATTTTTCAGCTGTTGGTTGCTGGCGGAAGAGTGGCTGGGGCTCCTGCTGTGCAGGAGTCAGCGCTGTGCCCCTGCAGCCCTGCAGGGTAATTCCTGCCTGGGCTGCCAGGGCAGGGTCGAGCAGCAGGTACTGGGGAGGAGCTGTGCCCAGCTGTGACACTCCCCTGCAGGGCTGCTGGGGTCACACAAACCTTCACTGTGCAGGAGACACACCGGGGAATCCAGCTCTGGGTTCCGCAGGTGGCTGGGGGCTTGAGTACCTGAGGGTGCACAAAGGACTGGACCTGAGGGAGAACATAATTGCTGCATTTCACCAGCTTTAAACAAGGGGTTAGAGAGGTGATGGAGCCACTTGCCCCTCTGAATGAATCAATGGCTGCAAGGCATAAAAATGGAAGTTTCAGTAGGTTATGAGGGAATGAATGTCTTAGTGTAGCAGTCAGCCCCTCTAATGGATCAAGAGCCCAAAAGGGCCGTGAAGTCTTCATCCATACAGACTTTAGACTCAACAAGGTCAAGAGCAGCCTGAGGGGAATACAGATTTGAAGTTCTGCTTGTTTTGTAGATGACCTACAGAGGTTGCTTCCAAGCCATATTCTAATTCTACTGTTTGTGGATTTTAAAAGTTCTGTTTTCCAAGTGGCTTGAGGAAGTTGGCAAAACAGAGGCACAGTAATTTAGGTAGACCAGGTTGCTCAGAACTATTAGAAGTTGTGAAGGGAAAAGTAATGAGTTGTGATAAGCATCTTAGTTCAAGTCAGATGGTGGCAATACAGATTTTTCTGCCCTGCATTTCCAGCTGACTAGGTGAGAAGTGCTTCCAGGCTAGCATAAAGGCCAAAAAAAAAGGCTTATGGTACCTGTCATGCCTGTGATCACTACGATGAACTTAGAAACCCATCTTCAAAGAAACAGCAGGCAGTCAGGAGCCTGGTAGCCAGCTGAAGTTAGTCCAGGTCTTGCTTTCTTGTTGGAGGAACAAGTTGGCAGCTGCCAGGTGATGGTTTCTTATGCTTAGCTGGACTGTGGTTATCCCAGCAAGCAGCTTTGAGTTCCAGCTGGTCACAATAGCAGTCCCTGACTGCAGAGGGGTGACAGGACTAATAGCAGCTCGAAGAAAGGAAAAGGGCTGTGGTAGATCCATAAATCTCTATTAATGTTTCTGCTGCCTTGAGAAGATATCCCGCATCTCATTTATTTCTGTAAATAAATGTTTGTTTATTTAGCAAAACCAGCCAGAGCTCTTAGTGAAAGTGAGGTGAGCAATACAGACAGTTACAACCCAGAGTAAGTGTTTTGTATCTTAACAAAGAAGCTGTCCTGGTATGAACCTGTAGTACTTTAATATGTGAATGCAGCTGCTCATGTGTGACTCTTGAGAGAATTGTTTAGGAAATCTGGTGTTAGGGATGGCACATGTTTGAGAATCCTAGATGTATTCTTCAGTAGCTTTATCACCTAAGATGATGTTGGAGTAAGTACGAGTCACAATGCTTACTTGCAGTACCATGTAAAAATACATAGTTTTGAGGATGTAATCCTAATGTTAAGTTTTACTATGGAAACAGTAAAAGCGAATGCCATGGCTGACATGCTAACCAGCATAAATCTTGATAAATTCTGGATTGTTCATTGTGTTTTGGGTGGTGACAAACATCGTGGTCACCTTCACAGAAGGAAGAGTAGTAACATGATAACCTAAAAAGGTTTATTAAAAGGGGTGGGCTAGGTTCACTTGTTTCATTTCATGCCAAGAAGTGAATACTCGGGAGACACACAGTAAGAGGAAGGTCCTTGTGCACGGCAGTGGCTCATTTAATGAGCAGTGAAGCCTTCCAGCAGTGGGTGACTTTTATTTGCACAGTTGCAGCAGTACAAAACTCATCCTTATTGAACAATAGACAGGGTTTCTTTTGCTTTTTTTTTTAAAAAACACTACAAGCTTCTTGTGCCACTTAAGTGTCAAGATGGTCGAAGATAAAAGACGGTTCAGTTTATAATAAGATTATATTGGATATAAAAAGGGTTTGTTAATACTAGCATGGTATTGTGGGAAAATCACAAAACCTTGATGTGATGAGGGATACTTTATTCTCCCCCAATTTTAGTTTATTTGAAATTCCTTTTTAGTTTTCTTCAGAAAATTTCTCATCACAACTCTCTGTAGGCATATTCACCAGTGCTAGTGTACAGCAGTGCTTCTGAAGGCTAATATTCTTATTTAAAAAATGGAAATTCTCAAACTCTTCCTATTTTTGGGGACTTCTGCCATATGGTAAGGAATATTTCTTTTTAATTTCGGTCAGCTGGCCTAGTTTTGTGCCCTCCCAGGATCTTGCCCACCCCCAGCCCCTTGAGGGAAATGCTGAAGAGGAGGTGCTGATGCTGCCAGCTCTGCTCAGTAATAGCCAGAACGCTGGTGTGTTATCAGCCCCTTTGAGCTCCTGGTGCAGAGCACAGCACTGTGAGGGGTGCTGTGGGAAAAGGAGCTCCAGCTCAGCCAGGCCCAGTACAAGCTGTTAGCACAGGGGTGTCCCATCACCCCTGACTGGGCCAGCCTTGGCCAGCGGCGTGTCCGTCTTGGCACCGGCTGGCTCTGCTGGATGCGGAGGAAGCTTCTGGCAGCTTCTCACAGAACCACCCTGCTACCAAGACCTGGCCGTGCAAACCCCATACACTGGGGCAGAGCATCAGGCACTACTGAAGTCTAAGAGAAATGGGACAACAGAACAGACTATTGCTATTAGTAATTATTGGTGCAGTTTCCTACAAATTACCCAGAAAGTGGTTACTTTATTTTGAAATGTGCTGCCTTCCTTCCCACCCCAGTCCCAAGAAATTACTGTGCAAAGTATTGTATTGTGTTACAAGAGGTATCTCTGAAGGAATTCTTAGTGCTGAAGTTGTCATGTGTTGGAGTTTTTTGTTCCATTCTAAAGCTCTTATTATTGAGGTATTTTATGCCAAATACTTTAGACAGGATTTCATAGCACATTAATCTGCTTGTATTTCACAGATAAATGCATGAATTAACAAAAGTAGCACATTCATAATTGGATTCTAAGTTTTCGTAGCTGGGATTAAAAGTTAAAATTAATGTCATTTTAAAACATTCTGAAAACTTTTTTCCCAGCTGTTACCCAAATCCTTCCTTCCTCTAATGTTCTGTAGCTATTGTCCTCTTGATCACTGATATTTAATTACTATTTTAGGTCACTTGGTATCTTTTGTTTGCTGTTGTCCTTTAAAACAATTTTAAAAACCATTTAATTTTGTTTTTTGCTGAAACATTTAGCTTTTTTATGCTTTTTTCCCCTGCAAAAAACGGTTAAAGAACAAGCATTTCCTCCCACTCCCAGATTACTCTCAGGGTAGGATTTTGCTTCTAAACTTGTGGAGATCTCATTGAAGCACTCTGAGTTATATTCACTGGTTTATTTTGCTGTTGGCTTGCCTCTTTGTTGCTTTGCCAGTGGATGTTCAGAGAGCTACCATATGAAGGCATGCCTTTGTGGAATAGTGGGAATTAGCACTCCCTTAGGTAGTCAATTGAAACAGTGTTGTGCCCAGATTAGTAATTTATTATTTTCTTGTCAATTTCAAGGTTTACATGGTTACATTTTTTCAAGTACCTGAGTAAGCTGAATGGGCCATGACACATGATTGTGTGAAAAAGGAGCTACATAAGGCAGCATTGAATGGCATTCCCTAGAATGCAGTGCTTTCAGTCATGGTTTAGGCATGACTATGATTAAACGTGTTTTTGTGGTTCCAGCAGCAGGCACTTGGATTGAAATTCTGACAGTTAATGCTTAAAATAGAACCGTTTGTTGAACTGTTGCTTTACTGAATTTTCACTGATTTCACATTTTAAGAGCAGTATTTACAAAAAGCCAAAACAAATTAAATTGACAAATAGTGTCCTGCAATTAACATGAATATTTTAAGCTTTGAAAAACATGCATACCTTGATTTTCTCCCCATTTGCCATTCTTTTCTATTATCTTTTATTTGAAAAAGGATTAAGGAATTGGAAGATCCTTGTCTTATCCTATTATTTCTGAAAAGGAGAGTTTTGCTAAGAATAGCCTTTTAATCTGTTGTCATAACAGCTTCTCTACGAAAATATAGAGTCACACAAGTTTTCTTTTGTTGAAGCTACTGTGGTTTATGATTTCTGTGACAAATCTGACCTGGAAGACACAACATCTTATATTATCATATATTGCGATAATAGGATTCATCTTGGAACCAATCTGTAGTGGAGCTTCATACGATGTTACACTGAAGAAGCTGTAGAGATGCTCTTCTAGTAAATGTAGCACAGCAGAGTTTGCAGAGTGATATTTTTTTCTGTAGATATAGCACTACTCATTCTGATACTGCTTGTTCTAGAAAAATGTTACCTAATAAATTTCTTCATGGTTAATTAAAGTCACAGTTCAGGAGTCAATAAAGAAAGTCAGGAGGAAAGGTAGGATGAGAATCTTCATCATTAGAAATGCCAGTTTACAGGCTGGTGAGTATTGCATGCTGCAGCCTATCTGCCTCATTTACAGCGTCCTGGCATTTGAATCTAAAACCTGTTTTAAAGGGAATGGAAGATGTTTTTCTAAAACAGTCGCTGCTGATGTCTAATGACTTAATAAAACAAGAATATTTAAGAATACATGAACTCTGCAGTGTATTCCATTAGGAATTTCACTGTACAACCTCCTATGTTAAGCTTTGTGTCACATGTAGCCTTATCACAAAATACAGGCCCTGGAAGACAGGTAATACAGAATGCCATATTGCAGCAGAGTGGCACTATAGTAAACTAGATTAGAAGTGATCTGTAGCTTGGTAAGAATTACTAAGTGCTGTTGGCCACAGGTGAGGGTTTTCCAGAAAGGATGCACTGGTATTTTGGAGCAGCTGTGTTGTAGGAGTTGACTGTGAGAAGTGCTGGGAAGTTGTAAGTGTTGCTGTCTTATTTGCTGCTGATTTGGATTACCAGGACTCTGTCTATCACCAAAATCAACTTCAAAGCCTCAGATAAAGTTTGGGCAATTCTTAAGCTTTGTAACTCTTAGTGCAGCTTTCTGAAGGTTTAAGTATTTATGTTGGTGTCTTTCTGTAGAGATAGCTTCATGTTTAGATTATGGACCTTTAAAGATATTACATTTCAGAAACCTGGCAATCTGGATAGCACTTGGTGTGTAATAATCACAGATGATGAAGAAATGTGAGGTTTCATTTCCCTGTCACAAACTGGCAGACTGTCCTTGCTTAGAGGGGGCGGGAAATGGCTGAAGGAATGGTAGATAAGCAAGCACAAATTTTCACCTTTTCATGGAGCTCATAGCATACGTTCACTTATGCATCTTTCTTTCCTTGCCCTCTGGCTACTTTAAGTCTCTGTATTTTGACTTCTCATTTTCCTGTTTCCTGAATCTTAATTTTGTTTAACTTCCCATGTGATGAAGTTAGAGCTGCTGGTGGCTGTAATGTGTGTTTTACCTAATTGGCAGGCAGCCCCTAAACCGAAAGTCTGGATAATTTCTTCTATGACCAGCTGCTTTAGTCACAGTTCTAAAACAGAAATAAAACTGACTAGCTCAAGGTGCCAGAAGTGTATCAGTTACCTGACTGGTTTAGGTAATGTGTGTGTGTAAGATAAACAGAAACATACAGCCCATGTGGCTTTTTTCCTGTGCTTTATGGCAGTCTTTAATTATCCTGTGCCATTAACAAACAATGCCTTAACTCTTCATGAATGACATATGCTTTTTTTTAGGTTTGTGGTTTTTTTTTTTTTTCTTTAGTAAAAAGGCTGTAATTTATAAACTAATAGCATTATGGAACAATATCTTAGAGTGTCAAGAAATGTAGGTGCAAAAGGAAGAAAGTGGATTAATCCTCCCTATAGGAAGTTTACTGATAAAACCCAAAGAGTGTCTGTTTTGAAAAGAGAATCACTGCAAAACTTACAATGTAAGTCATTTACAGTGGTGCATTTGTTACTTGGTTCTTCATTATCCTGCTTGTGCAAGGTGTGTGATTGTGTTTTTTTCTGACTATAAAGAATTCAGTTCTCAGAGGAATTGAATTTTATGTTAAACAAAGGTAATGTTTTAGTGGTACCAGAAATGATTGTCTTATTTTGGGTGTTTTGCAAGAGGTGTTTTGCAATATGAGAATTGGCTTTAGAAATGTGCAGTAATATTGATTTTTATATAGAGGTACTCAGAAGCTGTGAATGCAAGTTCAGCAGTTTCAGCTGACCCTCGTTCAGCAGGCAGGATGAGAAAACACTGGTATGTTGTACTTGGTTTGCATAAATGCTTGCTTTGAGCTTCTGAGGGAAATGTGATGTGGAGGTGCTGACGCTGCCTGTGCTCCATGGGGAGCAGCGTGTGAAATCACTGGCAGAGCTTCGGTGGTCCTGTCCGTTCCAGCAGTGCCAGGAAATGTCTCACCTGGAGCAGTGCTTAACAACACGAGTTGTTTCTTGTGGCTTTGTGCATGTTTGCATGTGATTTTAGCCTACCTGTTTATAGACAGTATCAGTATTTTGCTAGTTACAGTCTTAATTTTATTGCTGCCAGTCAGAGGTCTTTCCTTACAGCTAAACAGCTTCTGAGCCATTAGTTACTTCTGACAGTGTATCGGACTGTTCCAAGGTACTTGAAACATGGAAGTGAAAAAGCTCATGTTCCAGTTGCCTTATACAAAAATCCCTGTTGCCAAGTTCAGGTTTCCCTAATTTCAGGTTCAGCTGTTAATATTTTAGCACTGGTGACTGCACCTGTGACTGATTGCTCTTTCAGGCTAAATAGTATTTGAATGTAATTTGATGCAGGGAGTTCCAGCACTGGTGCAAAAAACATGTTCAAAATTATCTGTTTGAGCTCATTCCTGATTTTATTAACCTTTTATTGTGAGTTTTGAAACCATTTGGGGTGAGGTTCTCAAAACAGCACAGTCTTTAGTGGAAACGTTTACTTTTGTTAGATGCTGTAGTATTGATCAGAGAAGTCTGACAGAGGAAGTGCTGGAGAACATGCCAGCTTCAAGTGCCTATCTGTGTGACTGACTCTGCAAATATAATCCCTGGGGCATCCCTGCTTCAGTGACACCGTAGAACATGTCTGTCCTCAGTGTCGGTGAAATTGGCTTTTTCACCAGAGGGTGAGTAACAGCCTGAAACGGGAAAACTCAAGGGGCTGCATTTGCCAGCAGCTGCTGCTGGAAGCTCTGCTTGGGAGATAAGTATGTTCCTCTTGCCTGGCTGTCAGTAATAATTCCCCTCTCCTGTCCCTCCCTTCAAAGCAAACAAGGAAGCTCCCAATGTTAGTGGTGGTTGGGGATCAGGCTGTTTACCTGTGCTTTACCCAGGTGCTGTAGCTGCTGGCACAGCCTCTTCGTGGTCTGACTGAAATGACTGAAAAAAAGCAGCAGGTCAGTTGAATTAAGATAAAAAACAGAACATGCATTTTTTTGCATGGATAAAAAAGGATAGGTCCTTTTTTGCATGCCTAGTTTCTTTTGACGACTCCTAGTCTGTCTCTGAGCTGGAAGCTGGCTTTCAGTAGATACGAAATTTTATTGATTCATTTTGCCCCCTTCTATTGTAGTTTATAAAGTACATAAAAATTAGGGTGGGGAAGATTTAAAATGAAGGAATATCACTAAGTGTAATTTAGATTAAAAACAAAAAGTTGTTGGTTGTTTTTTTCCATTAAGTTTTCTCCTTCCCTGCCCCTCAAATTCTACTACAGCAGTATAAAACGTAAAAGTTCACCTTGTTTTGTAAGAGGAAAAAATAGAGGGCTGAGCATGGAGTCTGTTGAAGAGTTTTTGATAAATTGAGTAGCATTTATCAGTACCTCTAGTGTTTCTCTAGAACATCCTCAGTTCATCCTCAGGGCACTTGGATTCTAATCTTCTGCATCATCCTCACCACAGATTTTACAGATGGGGTTAAAAACCACCCAAATGTTCCTGTACTAATTCAGGCTCTGTTTTGTTGTTATTTTTGTCTTCATGTTCTCCTTGGCAAGTTGTAAATATTTATTTCTGTTTTGATTCAGGATCTGGAAAAACTCTTCAGTCACTACTAATCAGAGTGAAAACTCTTAGGACCTTGTGGCTCTTGAGGCCCTTTATGCTTTTTAGATACTTATATCTGGAGCAGAGCATTGCAAGAAAGCTCCCTCTATGTAAGGTAATAGGATTACTTGTCTGTTCCAAACAGAACTGGTATCTGGGGAAAGACATCAGTTGTGAAGGCTAAAATCAGATTATCAGACACTGTGAACCTGTGCTGTTTAAGTAGTAGGCACCTCCTTTTTATAAAAGGGCCTCCAGGTGACTTTTGGCGTGCATAATTAAGTGCAGTCCACTGCAATTACCTTCAAATAGACTATCATCTATTCTATGGAAACTGTAGTAAGGTGACTACTGCCTAGAAAAGGCTGCTGGAGTAGAGAAGGGGGTGGTTTATTTCTCTGTATGTCCTCCCCTTCTAGTAGACTCCTAAATTAGACTAACTGTCTTAATAAGGTGAGATAGCAGATACATATGAAGAAAACTGTATCTAGTTTCCTAGATTATTGGGAAAAGTCATTATGTGATCCATCTGGAGCATGCTATTAGTCACTATATCAACCTGTAAACTGCAACATTAAATTATGGCAAAGGTTGCATTCATATTAGAGGATTTTGTACATTGTTTATTAATTTAGGACTCTACGTTGTTGTTCCCTGTTAAATTGTACTGAGGACAGAATTAGATTAACACAGAGGGCTCTATATCTCTGCAAGAGATTTATCAATCTGGCAACAATGTTTGCCAAACCAGTGAAGTAATTCCTTGATTTAAACAGCCCATATTACATTTTTAAAGTTTCATTTGCTGTTGTGTACTCAGGAATATTTTGCTTTCTAGCCAAATTTATTTGTCTATAATAAACCTGTCATCTTTTCTGAAATTACCATCTTTAGTGAAGAAAGCCATCTGTATATTGTTAAAGACTCAACAGGTTCTGGGAAATCAACTAATTGGCTTTGAATTCTCCATATATAAACGGCTATAAAAAATGTAACTGTCCTAAAGTTTTAAAAAAATTAAATTTCTTGTCTTTGAGCAAACTAGAGTGACACTGCCCTTTTCTGTTTGAACTTGAAAGCAGTAGGCAAGTCATAACATAGAAATCTAAATGTGCCCTTGTCATGTTTATGCAGGTTTCCCCAGCCTCAGTACTTCTTTTCCTGGTGAACACTGAGATCTAGTGTTCACCTTTGCTTTACTGAATCTGTAACAACTGAAGTTTGACTTCTTGGTGAACAAAAGATATGTTAAAATGTAGTTATTTTAAGAAATGTACTCGTGCTGTGCTTCTGACCTGAGCTATACAAGAATCACTCCAGTATATTTGTGGTTTTGTTTAATAGCTGCAAGCAGAAAATAGCTCCTGAGATCAGAGCTGTAGACTTTCAGTTTGTGCTGTGCCTCTTGTCCTGTGAGTGGTGTGAGCAGGCAGAGTTGTGTTAATGCAGGTGAGCAGTAGCTGAGGGGAGAGGCACTGCCAGGGCACAGCAGCTGGAGGCCTCCTTAAACACACCAGCACTTTTAGGAGTAGTTCAGGCAGCTGCAGGTTGTTCAGCTTAAAACCATCTGATCTGTGAAAGAGTAGTTTGAAAGCCATGCAAATCCTAGAGTCATCAGTGAGAATATTCCATTCTAGAATAAGCTTCAGGTTTTTAGACATCTTTGGCATTTGTAATGGTTTAGTAATATCTTGCTGCAGTTTTCACCCAGCTAATGTTAACTCCTTTTTCCAAATCCTCTATCTACATTAATATTTAACAGAGCTGGAAGTACTGCAAAATACAACATTCAGTTTTGAGGGCAGCATGGACAAACAAAACATTAAAACCATAATTACTTCTGAGACTAACTGAATGAGCTATGAAGTTACCTTTAGAAACAATTCTTTTGTTTTCTAAATTTGAGCCTTTGAAGCAAGCATACATGAAAACTAGGCTGTGTTTGAACTATCCATTTAGCAGGTGTCCAGATACCTTTAAACATGACAGCTGAAAATTTGACAAGCATTCAAAAACACATGATGCATACAAATCAGCTGCATTTTCACAAAGAAATTAAATAAAAGTCAGTAATGCAAGAGCTTTATGTACACTGTCCATTTGTTTTCCATTCAGTAGCAAACTAGCGTGTACTTGAAGAGCTGTTGGGTTTTTCTAGGTCAGCCACAGATTCCTACAGAACATTCATTTTCATGGTGTTAGATGCCTTCTCAATGGAGTTACTGAATCATCATTGATAGGTAGCTTATGTTATTATATTATGTTGATTATATTACTATTTAATGTGTTAATATATGCAATTGTTTTATTTTAAAATTGCCTTCTTCCATTTCTGCATCTCTTTGATATCATGGTCTTCATTTTTTTGTCAGTCCTACTTCTGAGCAGCTCTTGTCGTAATCTTTCACTGTAGAACCGTTGTGCCAGCACATGTAGACACATCACTGTTATTTGGAGTTTGTGTTGTGCCTCAGACATGTCTTGTCCCAAAGACTGTTTGCTGGCTTAGCGTCCAAAGTTTCTTTAAAGACTTAGACCACTTGATCCTTGCTTGTCTAGGAGAAGATTGCTTTAGAAGTCATGATAATTTCTTTTTAGAAGAAAATGACTTATTTTTAGAAGTCGTGATCATTTTTCTCATTTCTTATGTTTTATTTATTTCAGGGTACTGGGGTATGAAAATACCTTCTCAGCTGTACTTCACTGAAGTAGAAATAAGCTGAGTATGTATAATTTCTTACATAAAAGAATACTCCTAGAGTAAGAGATTATGCATTATAGGATAGGATGAAAGGATGAAGCCTGGATTTTCATGTTGTGTTGTCTAATGAAGGTATAAACCAGCACTTAAGAGCAGTCTTAGAGACTGAGCTGTACAGGGCAAATGTTTCTCCACCCTTTAAGTTGGCAGAATTCTGGTTTATTCTATTTCCATGTCTATTTCCAGTAGGAAAATTATCACTGGGGTTCCGGTTCTTTGTCTGAAAGAAGAGACGCCTCTCAAATGTATGGTTTTTGTCTTTGAAGCTTTCCTGTTCATTGTCAATATCTCTAGTGGTGGGAAACTGCAGAAGAGGTTATAAAATATTTTGTGCTCTTATTTAAAGTGAGAGAGGCTTTCTTTCACAAGACCTGTTCCATTTCTGCTTGTCTGTATGCCTGCAATGCATGCATTCAGGTCACTGTCTAGGCAGAGTAACCTTTCACTTAATTATGTGTTGGTTTCAAAGTGATCCTTGATTTCAGAAGTTCTGTCTTGGTCTGTATTTGATGTGAAGGCTAGCAGGTGTCATAGCCAAGAAAATACTGTTTCATGGTGGTGCTATGCAGAAGGTAAATACTCGGATATCTTGGGGAGAGCACATGGTTTTCCAGTTAGTTTCTAACTGTGCATACATAAACTTGCTGTGCTTAATCAGGGGCCCACGAGGTGAGCAAATTTTTAATTGCCTGCTGCTTCAGCTAAACTTCTTGGAGTCCTAGTACAGATGAGTCTGGACTAATTTTGAAAAGTAACATTTGAGATTACCCAAGTGCAGCCAGAATGACACGGTGAGGACAGGCCTGGTGACTGTCTGTCCCACGGGCTCTGCGCAGCTGGGAACCTCCATGGAGCCACACTGGTGCCAGCTCTGCTCCAAACACTTTTGGAGTTTGTTGCACTTGGGAGCTCGCCCTTCAGAGTTAGAGCTTTCTTAGTCTGGAGGCCCCTTTAGAGCAGTGACCAGTGCTATTGTACGTGTAAAGGGCATTGAATGCAACAGGGTCTGGAATGAGTCTCAAGCCATCTCTCTCTGCCTTCTAAAGAAATATTTCTATTGTTTATGTAATTTGCCACTGCAAGTTTTTGGTTTTAGGTATTTTTGGGGGGGGGGGGGGGGGTTTGGGGTTTTTTTTTTTTTTTTTTTTTTTTTTTAATCTGGCCATTTCTAAGGTTTTTAACGCACCTCCAGTAGGGCTTTTAAATTGAAAGCTATACGAGCAAAGAATTAGTGCCTTCCTTTCCCATGGTATCTTTCTATCCCAAACCCATCTGTTTCTCCAATATATTTAGGCTGTACTGGAAAAACTTTTTAACATTTACTGTCCATACATGGTCTTGTATCTTGATTAATAAACTGAATGTTTTCTGCATTAGAGACAAAATTTAGTGTTGAAATACAGCATTATGGTGTCTCACAGATATCTTGAAGTCATCAAGTTTACGAAGAGCAGTCTTGTTGAGACATGCTAAAGATACATGCCTTTCTTTAAGCAGAAGCAAATGACAAATATGTGCATATTTGGGTATGAACAATGCTATACATGGTTTCTTTACTATTTTAAATATGTTTATTTTAAAGTTGGATGAAGACTTTTGCTCAGACTTCATTCTTAGTATAATTCAGTTGTGGAGGAGGAAGTGTCAGTGAAACAGTTTATAAATGTGCATACTTATTAAGGTTAGCCATGATGCTTTCATAGATAAATGCTACTTGTGTTTTCATGGAGTATTATGTTCAATGCATCCATGTTTGTTTTTACAGCTGTATCAGGCTGTACAGACTGAGGAGTGGAAGTTGTTGACCACCTGAAGTCTCCTAAGAATTGTTGAACTGTAGTTCCTGTTAGTGAATTCAGAATAAAACTTACATCCAGCCTTGCAGATTCCTTAGGGGGATTTCACTCTGGATATAGTGTTACTTTCAGTTCCTACATTTTTGTTGTGCTTCCTTGGATTAATAGTGCTTAGGGCAATATGAAGAAGTAGTAACCACACAGGAATATCTTAGAATTCAGTTTTGAAATATCCTTTTCTTGACTCACTGTAGGCTGCCAGTAAAACGTTGCCATGTAGTGTAATTTGCTTAGGCACAGTATTTTCAAGGAAAGGCACAATAGTTGGTGTGTGAGAGGAAATTGAAGTTGTCTGTGCTGACAGTTCACAACATTCCAGCAAGCTGATAGTTAATGGGACAAGTGTATTATTAGTTTCCCCATTAATAATGGAAATCTGGAGTCTCCATCTTCCCTCTCTTTCCATCTGTGCTTCTGCAAAATTGTTAGAAAATGGAACAAAATGTCAAATTTCAGACAGGTGAATGTATCAGATATAGCTTAATCATGTTTTAATGAAGGACATGGCATGCATGCATTGTGTAAGAATCTTAAAAGCCTAACAATTTCTGAATTTAGATTCGCTTTAATATTTAAAGACAGGATTTCTGGTGTTGTGAATCTTTGAAGCTAGGCTTCCTAAGACTAGTCACCAGTAAATTAACAGATAGGGAAAAAAAATAACTATTTGACCTTCTTCTGTGAACTGTGTTTACAGAGCTAGGCAGGACCAGACATCTGTGAGGAGGTTTCCTTTGAGATGAAGAAAGGGGGATTACACTGGGCTCTGAGCTGAGTGGGAGCAAAGCACTGAATGGAAGTAAGCGTGGTTATGAAATGAGAGGCTGACACTCTCCATGGTTGATGGACAAAACTGTAGAAGTTATGAGATATTGAGGCAAGGGGTGCAGAGGAGATGGATGTCAGGGCTGGTTCAGCCTGAGGAAGCTGTAATTAATGGCCAGATGAAATGCCAGGGGGTTGGAGGCAGGAGTTAGGCATATGTAATTTCTCAGATCTCTTTGCTGACCTGAGTGCATTACATCCAAAGGGCTTATTTACATCCCCTCAGCACACAAAATGTGCAAGGAGAAATGGAGTTTCTGAGAATTGGCTCCATGTCTTCTGAAGCACTGAGTAAATCTGTTTTATGCCAGGAGAGCCTGCATTTAAAATGAAGAGAGACTGTACCTCTTGCTGTCACAGTACAGACTGATAATTTTTTATGAATGCCATGTAGGGCTGCAGAAGAAGGAATGAGAATTTACAGCAACTGGAGGCATTCCTTCCTCACTTTGTGATACCTCTTCCTCCTTCCTCATATTATTAGTAAAAATAAACAATGAATTCTTTTATATGCTGCTGCATATAATTCACTGCTATGAATTATAAAATGGTTAGTAAATACAAGTTTCCTTGTACGTATTGTGAAGCTTATTTTACAGTTTTGAACCTGTAGCAAATTGAGGCTTCAAGGCAATAAAATTTGCTTGGTTATAATACTATGTATGATATATATGTAAAATCTGTTACTACAAAGGAATTATTTTCTCAGAGAACATTATCTCTCAAGATCCTTTTCTTAAACTATACTTGTTTGATTTCGCTCTCTGATTCTATAAAGTTTGCCAAAATGAAAGAGAATGCAATTGAACACTTGGCTTTGACTATTCAAAGTACTGACTTTTAGTAGAATGGTGCCAACATTCGCCTGGAAGCCTTGGAAGGAGGGGAGCAGTCCTTCCTGCATTTGTTTCTGAGGAATTATCCAAAGTGAAGTATTAAGTTTTCATTATCTTCATGCTGATACCAAACAGCAGAGTTCTGTCTACTAAGCTGTTCCAGCTAATCCTGCATTGGTCAATGTCACTAGATCTTAATACAGTTTTAGAGGATAAACTCAAGGCACTGGGTTTTTTCTCAGCTGACGATAGACAAATGTACGGTTACATGAATTAGTGTCTTCATTCTTTGTTTTCTGATTTTCAAAAATGTGTTTGGCTGATTTCGTACTGTCCACAACAAATTTTCTCATTTCTAATTCACAGGGGCTTTTATCATTATATGTTGTTGGGCATTTTTATTCCAAAACTGTGTGCAAGTACATCTGTGAACAGTGTTGAGGAAGTGGCAGAATCCAAAGATTTAGGGGTAAGATGGACAGGGAAGAAAGAGCTGCGGTTGGTGTCGTGTATTGCTAAGAAATTAGGCCTTTGGTCTCCCTCAATAAGCTGACCTCCACCCTACCAGTACAGTCTGGATACAGATTTTTTTCTTGTGTTAATGAACAATTACTATTGCCCAATTATGCCTGCCCTGTCAACTGGGGGAGGAAGCCTTTAACAAAACTGCTAAAACACTGAGAGACACTGCTTTGATATAAATTATAACTCTTTATAACAGAGGTATGGTTTTTTGACAATTTTGAGCATTTTGGAAAAGGGGTCTTGAAATTGATATTTCTTTTGAGATAAATGCCAATTAAGGTAGTGCACTTTTAATTAGCAATATATCAAATAGTTAAAAATGTCTCCTTTAAAGAACATCAGAGTGTTTTGTTTTTACCTCTAGCTGTGAAATGAATACAGGTTAGCTAGTTAAAAGCGGAATACATCTATTCTAAGAAGAATACTACTTGTGCAATATTTGTTATTATTTGTGGAGGCAACGTTTGCACTGTCTGTGTTCTCAAAGATTGCTTAAAATTTAACAAATGTATAGTGTTGTGGCATATGGAAGGCAAGAGTCTCTTCGGGACTGTTGAACAATACGGGAAGATGTTCCTTAAGTTAATAACAATGGAAGACAGCATGCTGAAGAAACAAAGACAATTCTTCTAGTCAAATACTTGCACTACTAGGCATCTGTTACAGCTACACTCAAAACCTGTGTAAAGACAAAGTTAAAAGTGCACAGGTAGCATTAAAGAAATGAGAAGTATTACTGTAAAAGCTACAATGCAGTTTTATTTTTTCTCCTGTGGGATGTGTATTGAGGTGTTGCATTTCTTTTTTTAATACGAGAAGACTTTGGTGAATAGACATCCTTTTTCTTTACTTTTGTTCTGTCTGTGATTATTACTTTTCCTCATGAAAGATGTCTGACAAGGCCAGTTTTTCTTTCCTGGCTTCAACTGACTGTATGTGTTTCTATATCAGTGTCAGGTATTTCTGGTGGTTGTGACCAAGAATATTTTAATGATTGCAGTGTCTGGAAGACTTGTTCATGTTCTGTCACTCTTTTATTTATGGAATTACACAATAATTTGGGTTGAATGGGGCCTCTGGAGCATGTCTGGCCCAAGCCCTGCTCCCTTGCTGCATGCGTATGTATGGAGGTATGGTAGGACTCTTGGAGCTCTCTGGATTATGTGGAGCTTCCTGCCTTTTTGATCTTCTGTCATTTCCATCTAAGATTTTTCTGTCGTCTATTAACTGTCAGTTTTCTATTATTTTTGACCTTCTAGAACCCTGCCTTAGGAATACTCTTAAAAATACAGCATTTCAAATACCTGCCATCTTACTCCTGCAGTCATTAGAAATAACTTATATGTGCACTTGGGATTTATTTGGGAAGTGTCTTGTGTGTCTTAAAAGGAGTTTTGCATTATGTCAGGTTACATATAGTTGTAAAATCTTAGCTTTTCCAATTTTGTGTCTTCATAGGCCAGAAGCAAAATTTGGATGAAGTGAACTAACCAAGTTGCCGTCATGAGCAGGAGCAAGCGTGACAACAATTTCTACAGCGTTGAAATTGGAGACTCAACTTTCACCGTATTGAAACGGTATCAGAATTTGAAACCAATAGGATCAGGAGCACAAGGGATAGTATGGTATGTAAATTTAAGTGTTATCTTTAGGTTTCCTTGACTTAGTTTTTTGAGATGTTATATGTTACAGAGCCAGGAGTGTGGAGAATTACCTTTTACAGGCAAAACAGCAATGGTAACTGGTGACCATTTTTACTCAGGAAGGGCTTGCTGTTGCTTTTTGACCTGTTCAGCTTTAGAGTTGATGCCCTTCTGTGCAAATTCAGCCAATTGTGCTGAGTCCTGTAAATTAATGGGGGAAATAGAAATTGGATAAAGAAACTAATCCTAATCCTAAACCACACTGCTTGCAGTGAAACAAAAGCCAGAAAAAAAAATACCCTATAATATTTGCTGCTTGTAAATGTTCCCACTACTTGAAATGGCTTATTAGTAGTCTCTTTCACAATCTGAGTAGTCCTTGATACCAATGATTGAGCATTTGGGATGCTGGCTGTCACATGGAAGTGCCTGATGCAGTTTGGGAAAGTATGACCTGACAGTGTCATTCTTTGAGTAAGAGCTCTGCTGTGTGGAGTGAAAAGTGTCCAGTTGATTTAAGTTGTTGACAGCTAGCTGCTTGTAGGCACTGTTTCCTGTGCAGTGGCATTGCCTCAAAGAGAAATGTTGGCTTAGCCTTCCTGGAAGCTTTTCTGAATGTTTGAGAAGGATGTAAATATCACAGGACCTTGCCGATTTTTCGGTTTATTGTAATTCTTAAGATGTTCATCAGGTACATAAAAATATAAGAGCATCAAGGAAGAGAAAGTTAGGGGAGAGTGTAATCTCAAATCTGTCACCTCTTTACTACCTTGATCTTGTTCTTGATCAGTGTAAAGAGAATACGTAGTATAGGTAGGTTTTTAATTCATGATTGTGTTTTAGCAGGATTAATAAAACAGTGTAATAAGTGCAAATGGAAATTTGAAGAAAGAACACTAGAAAGAGTTGTTTTTGAAATGGTAACTTCTGGTATTAAGATTACTGGTATTAACTAGCAGCAACAGAATAACTGATCTGAATTTTGTTTGCATGTGTGTTAACGTACTGAGGATGTAGACAATTGCCTGACTAGTTTGTTTAGTTGCTATATAAATGCCAATAAAAGATTTAGCTGTTATTACTGTCCTTCTGATGGCCAGTTATATGTTAACTACTGCCTGTTTTCCAAATTTATTGCCCTTCCTAGAGTGGAGATCCCAAAACTGACCATGTGTTTACTTTAGGGCCATTCTGTAATTGCTGCTAGTGATGTAATTGAGGCCTTTTTAGTTAAATCACAGCTTACCCTGGTGAGGACTGTGGTTAAATCTTGCTCATGTGTCTCCATACAGTTCAATTCTTTGGAGTTTTTGTTGTCAGTGGTCATGGTTTGTACCTGTTTCTTTTTTTTTTTTGTTGATGTTGTAACTGATCCAACTTGATTTGGAGGAATGTTAAGTAGATGGCCTGATACTGAAACAGGCTCTAGGCTGCTATTGCATACAGGGAATGCAGAAGTTTAAATACTAGAACAGCAGTCCCATGTTGGCTGCCTTTCATAAAATAATCCTTATCTTTGGGGCAGGTGGAGGAATTCCAGTTATAGTGGAAAATGTACATAAAAGAAATTACTAGCACATGTTGTTCCCATTTTTTTTCTTTAGTAGTGTCTAGAGGTTTTGTTGATGATAAATTAGAAATCATTCCAACCTGTACACTACATAGACAATCCACTTCTTAAAGTAGTGAGTTGGATTTAATAGATCCTACTGTTTACTGGCAGATATTCTTCATTAGATTGGAGTACCATTCTTGAGAAGAGACAAGAAAGTAATATTTTCTCTGCTGATACTTTTTTAGTAACTGATAAATATTTCCTGAGTCTGCATGGCAGTCATCTGTTGTATTACCTCTTACAGGAAAAACAAGCCATGCCTTCCTGTTCTGGAAATGTGATATGTAAGGGAGTTGTCTCCAATAACAGTCTTCATCAGTTAAACAGCCTGTGTCACTGAATCGTATGACAATGGTTGGCATTAGTCTGCAAACAAAATGTTGTGGGTTTTTTTTTCACCAAGTTAAAGTCAGTGACATCTAGAGGTTAAAGCTTTCTTAACATTTTTTTTGTCTTGACTTTGCTGTCATTGTCATCAGGATATTAAGCAACTACATAATTGAAAGCATGGGACCTTTATATAACCTACTTTTCCTGCCTTCTCCCTGTTAGTGTGAAAATTTTATGTAAAATTGATGTGCTTTTTATGTTTGAAGTGTTTTGGATCTTTTGTAATGGTCTGTACTTGAGTGCCAGTGAGTGGCAAGAACTCAGTATCTTTGGAAGCAGAAATACTGTGTTATATTGTAGGGATTGTCATGTGTTAATGCTCTGAGGCTGGGAAATATTTTTAAATTTTGAATCACTCAGCATAGAAGAGCACTTTGCTATATCACATTCCTAAAGCTGGATAACACTGAAAATTTGGGGTTTCTGCAGACATGATACAAATTAGCTGAAAATGTTTGCAACTGCCACAGCTTAAAGGACTTGACACTGGAGATGTAATAATGTTATTTCTAATTACAGTGCAGCTTATGATGCCATCCTTGAGCGGAATGTTGCAATCAAGAAGTTAAGCCGACCGTTTCAGAACCAAACGCACGCTAAAAGAGCCTACAGAGAGCTTGTTCTTATGAAGTGCGTTAATCACAAAAATGTGAGTGCAGTGTCCTCCTTCAGATGTTGAAGAATTAACTGGAAGGTTATCCTTTGAAAAAGTCTGGAAAGTGACTTCAGAGGAGATTTCCATTGCATAGTTGTATCCCCAAAGGGTTTTGCAGAAGAGCTGTTATTGACTAGTTTTAATACCTGCCCAATCTTTAAATAGCCCCTTCAAACTCAGCAAGGGACTCAGTGTTATGTTGCTAAAATTTACAAGCAGCTGTCAAATGAGAGTACCATGGTTGGTAAGTGCATCCTGCTGCTAGACACATAAGAGAAAAAAGAAATCGGCTGTAATACTTTTTTTTTCCCCCTGGTGTATGAATTGTATTGTAACCGCAGTAGCTGTCCACTATTTATGAAGCTGTGCAGTAGACAAGATCATAGAAATGGGAAGCAAATAGGTGATAAATTTATTGGAGTTGAAATGCAGAAGGCTGGTGTTGGCCATTTTCTTCCTTCAGAGTCAGATGTGTGCAGTCTTCTTTACCTTCTCTTTTAATCCCCTATCAGGAGGATAAAATTTCTCCTGGCTGCTAGGGAAGAAGAGTGTCAGGAAACTTACTCTGTCTTCTAGCTTTTTGGGAAAACTTTGTAATTTTTCTCACATGGGTGGTTTATACATGGATTCACTGAAGGATGTTCCACCTACTAGCATAATTTGTATGATGATAAACTATTGAAAACCTGCCTGATTCCTCATGAGCTTGGCCTCTTTCTGTACATCCCATCCGTTCTTAATGCGAAATGTCCTAAAGTAAAAACCTGTTTTTCTGTTTGGATGAAGTTGTTTCTTCACCTCTGTCAGTGGCAAAGTATCTTTTAGGGAGTCTTCATCAGGTTTTAATTTTATTATTCCTCATGAACAAAAAAAAAAAAAGGTCTTCAAACTGAAAGTAGGAAGAAGGGGAAGCATGGCAAAGCTACTTAGGTTTTAGGATTTGAATATCATCTTGTTAACATGCTGAGTGTCCTTGGATTATGTGATTTGTGGAGGAAAAATACTCTTTTCAAACTCATTTGGATCTGTTTAGATCATGTTAGGCCAGGTTGGGCTACTGAGCATCTTAAGCTTCAGTGTATAACAAGAGGTTCATAGCAGAATGATAGTTACCAGTTTTGAAATGTTGACTCTGCAACTTTGTTATTGCTGTGGTACAATTACCCTTCCTCTCCCCCTCCCTGCAGATAATCGGCCTACTGAATGTGTTCACACCTCAAAAATCCCTGGAAGAATTTCAAGATGTGTAAGTCAGATTTGAGCTAAAGCTGAGAATTTATTTTATGAAAAGGTGATCAAGAGAGAGAATACAGTAAAATGGCAGTATTATCTGATTATTCTTTTTTTTCATTGTAAGCTACATAGTGATGGAGCTCATGGATGCAAATCTCTGCCAAGTGATTCAGATGGAGCTGGACCATGAACGAATGTCCTATCTTCTTTATCAAATGCTGTGTGGTATCAAACATCTTCATTCAGCTGGGATTATTCATAGGGTAAGTGAACTGAAATGTATAATTTGCATTGCACCTGGTTTTATCTTGAGTATTTAAAAGACAAAAAAAGTTAGAAATAGGAGCATGAAGGGTGTTTCATAGCCTGTCCCATAGGCAGGGAGAGAAAGCTGAAGAGAAATCATGGCACCTTTATCCAGGGTAATTCTGGAATGAGCCTTTTGAATGTTTAAATGATTTGATAATGATCTGCACAGGGCAAACTGAAGTTTTTTGCAGTGAGTTGCATTACCTCCTCTAATTCTGTATAACGTTCTACTAAAGTAGTCATGGCAGGAAAGGATATCTGGAAGTGTCTCTGCCTTTATTGTTTTGGTAACCAAACCTGAAATCCCATTTTTGGAAAGAACTGCCTATTTTATTTCTTCTCCATTACTAGCGGAGTAATGAATAACTATTTGAAATTTCTAGATAAGATGGTGATGATAAAGACTTGGAATTGGAATTGGAATAACACCTGTGTGTCACAAATCATTCACTCAGATGGTTAACAGGCAAAAATGACTACAGTTTTTTAAATGACGTGTGTGTTGCAATCTAGTAAAAAATTTTGAATTTAAGGTTGCCTGTTCAAGTGAGCATCTCATATGTAATGATATATAGATTAAAAATTGTTTGAGATTGTCTGGTTATAACTTCTTGTGTGCTGCCACAGGAATTGCTATGTTAAGATGCTTGTCCAGGTCAGTGGTCCACCACATTGTGACTAGGGTATTGAATGGTCTGCAAGCTAGATCTGCAGTCTGACACTTCTGTTCAGTGTGCCATCTTTTACCCAGGGAAACAGGGACAATTATTTGAATGGAAAATGCAGCTTGAATGGGCAAATGCTGCTTCCTTTTGCTCACATAGTTCTAGGATTCATCAGCTGCTTCATTCCAGTGAGGAGCTCAGGGAATGAAGGTGAAACCTTCCTTCTTGCATGCAATTTCATTGAACTGATGTGTTGGAAGAGATGGGCAAGAGAGGGAGAAGCATTGCCTGCAACCAGGCATTGTACCTGATGCTGCTTGGTCTGCTTGTGGCCATTTGAGATGGGTCACTTGGGCCTTTTGCATTGTTCTGGGTGCTCAGCAAAACTAGGTTGTTCCACTTACTGTTGTGGTACTCTATTGCCTGAAAATAGACAGCCCGTGGTGTTCTAATGTGTGTGCCTGTGGGTCTGAAATAATGGTTCACACGTGGTTTCACGTTTTCTCTTCAATATTTATGTATGCAAGTTTAATGCTGTGGATTTTCCTAGGTCTTTTTTAGTTTTGGAGCAGTGTATTGTCTGTATATGCTAGAGTAGGAAAAGTAAGAATGTCTCTCTGTGGATCCCTTAAACACAAGCTTAAGGGAGCTTTTAAAAGTGTGCTTGCCTCAGGGTGGTTTGTACTCCTCTGAAGTAGGCATTGATCCTGTAGAAGTTGTGGGTAAATTTAAACATTTTTACATTTACAGAAAAGAAGTATCTACTTGGGTAGTTGGGCAAGAGTAAAGACAGCTTTGAGGGTAGAATTCCTGGCTCTGTAAATATGGGTTAAGTCTTTGAAATGCTTCCTATCATACAGGGATAAACTATCCTAAGGAAACTAAATACAATTGCTATGTAAATAGCACCATATGTATGCATGAATGCTTTTAAAGGACATGTGCAGATGCTTTTGAAGGACATTTCACTTGTGTGTCTTCCTGGTAGATTTTCAGCTGGCTTCTTCTTAGACTTCTTAGACTTAGAAGATTGAAGATATTCAGGCGCAGCATTACCTGCTGAGTGCATTGTGCATCAAGATGCAAAGTGTCAAAGTTTTGTTTCCTTGTGGAGGAAGCTGGGCAAAACCTTGGCGTACAAGGAAGATATCGTGCAAAGGGGCATGTGTCACACAGACCGTGTGGCTGCCGTGGTAACTCTTTGTAGCATTCTTCTGGGCTCTCAGCACCAGTCCTTAATGTCCAAAGCTAATTACTTTACTGAAACGTCTTAAACATAGCCTGCACTACTGTGGCTGCCCAAGGAGCTATGAATTCTGGCTATATCTAATGACCTACTTTAGTCATCTCTAAAGCTTTAAGCTTTTTTTGGTTTTGGTAGTTTCACATGTTTTTTAATTGGGTTCTTCAACTTCTAATATAGCTGTGGTAATCACAGTAACTTTTTCAAAGCTTGTTGAATGACTGAAATCATGAAAATCTATAGCACTGGATGCTACTTATCATAGAAATAAGTGGGGTTTTTTTTTAAATATCAGGCTAGAGGCATGGAACAAGGCAGAGATCAAACACAAAGACTTTCATTCAACTTCACCTTGAAGTTGTAGGGCCAAACTTAGTTGCCATATCAATGGGTAAAGATTTGACCATAACTTTGCACTGACTTTAAAAGATGTTGGCCAATCAATATTACTGTGTTCCAAGCATTTTGCAGAGAAGCAATTTCCAGCCAATACAGAAGTACACGTTCATTTATATTTCACAGTCTGAGGATGAATGATCAGCGTTGCAGAGTTGTGCCTCACTGGCTTTCTGAGGGACACAGAGTGGCTCATTAGTCTTGCATGGAGGCTCTGAAACACTGAATTCTGCCCAATTTTCAGTACTTAACAAGGGGCCTAATTATGGAAGCCCTTCACAAATCTTCTGTTAGAAAGAGAAAGCCCCAAGAAGCCATGAATTACCCTCCAGAGATGTCCCTGTCTCCTTGTCTGGCTAATGGGGAGATGGCCCTGCAAGAATCTGTTTCTTAAGCACTGACATTTTACATTTTCAAGGTTCAGTGGGAGATTTTCTGCTATAGGTTCTGGTTATATTTATCCATCCTAATTAATTTTATCACTCCCAAAAGAGCTTTTGAGTTTGTGTTTATTCAACAGAAGATATATATATATATATATGAGATGCAGGTTTTGCATCTCTGCATGAATTTTAATGCAGTGTAAGTCAATTCATCATTTTGATCCTAGGCTTCATGACAGCTACATGGTGTTCAGAAATAAGAATGGACAGCATTTGGTAAGCAAAGAGAAGATCTCTTAACATTTTGAGTGTTAATCCTGCAGCTTTGGGGAGGATGAGTGTAGTTAATACCCTGAGCATGCCCCTGGCATTCTGCAATGAACATCCTGAAAATAATAAGTGTGTAGAAATAAAAAGGTAATAAAAAGGACTGTAGCAGAATCTGAAACATGCATATTAAATTGCCAGAAGGCCTTATAGAACTGAAATTCATTTGTGATATTTGAGAATGTTTTAAGCTAAAGTTGTCTGCAGAGTCTTTGTGAGGAAATGCATGTGTGAATATGTATGTGTGCAAGACTTTTAGTCATTAAAATTCTGTTGTTCTGGAACTATTTTTGTTGTTTCCTCTCGATCTTTAATGCAGTTATCTTAGCATTATGAAGAGATTGCTGAAAGCCATCCAAGTACAAATGAAAACTGCATAAATCTGGCAGAAATCCACCTTTAAGTCTTTAAGAAACAAAGACAGATATGGCTACTTATCAAGTCATTACTGCTCAAGTGCTGGAGTCCTCTGTCACATCTCAGGTTTTTCTCTCATTAATCTCAGTAGAGTGTGTGTAGGAAGTATCTTAGTCTTATCTGTGTTGTCCCATGTGCTGTGAATGATTTTATGATTGGAAAGTTATTCTGAAGTTGCTCCGTAATATTTACTCTGTGACATTCAGGTGTGTGTAAGATCCTGCTGAGATGATGACAGAGAAAGCCTGTGCAGTGTTTGTATAAATAAATGTTGTAAAGGCACTATTGTCAGTAGGATTCAATGTAGAGAGTAGTTGCCATGTTGCTAGCCAAGATGATCTGAAGCCATGTCAGCATTTTCCACTCCAGTTTAAGGATTGTGTTAATTTTTGGCAGTTTTTCAATGGTGCCTTTTTGGGTTTGGTTGCCAAACTTAGTATAAAACCAAGTCATAAATTTGAAACTAAAACCTTGCGGGCATGGAGATTTCTGTCCAGAGAAATATATTGATTCAAAAGAGGTAATGTAACCTCAACTAGCAAATGAACCTTTTACATTCATTATAATTCTAATAATTCTTGTATCAAGGTGATTATTGAATCAAGTAATTGTCATGTTACTTCTGTTCTGTACTGTAGTAATAATTATTGTTCCATTGAGCAGTTTCTAGACCTTTCCTGAGAGCTAACACTTCTTACTAACCTCAATTTATTTCAGACATTGCTAACATATCTTGTAATGCTGGTTTTATTTTCCTTCTTTAATTGCTATATAAATCTACAAGCACAATAAAGGAATTAATTCTGTAATCTGCTGAATGCACATTAATGCAAGGGGAAAAAAGCTGCAGTTATAGCAATAACCTAGTTGTGTGCATGGGATTTAATGTGAGCAGTATTATCTTTTTAAAATGTGAACCACAGGCTACTTTGTGCTTGTCTTAGCAGTCATATATGATGTTTCTTTTTAAAGGATTTAAAGCCCAGTAATATAGTAGTAAAGTCAGACTGCACTTTGAAGATTCTTGACTTTGGACTGGCCAGAACTGCAGGAACTAGTTTTATGATGACGCCTTATGTAGTGACTCGTTACTACAGAGCACCAGAGGTCATCCTAGGGATGGGATACAAAGAAAACGGTCAGCAAATATAGTCTTTCTTTGGCATAGCTTTATTTTTTTTGTTTGGCGCACCACATTTTACATGTTAATGTTTTTTTCAAGATGTAGAAATTGTATAAATTAGTCTTGTGACCAAAATGCAGATTCTGGATACAGCAATTTGTTTATTCAACTCAACCCATTAGAATTAGTTTGCATTTAATAGGAGAAGAAATTGAGGGCCTTGTTTGTTTAAAAATTTTAAATAACATCCTTGGTAGATTATATGACATCCAGGAAGAACTGGATGTATATTTTCTTAATATGCAGTATGTACTTTGCTGTACCTTCATCTGACTTTATTTCTGGTGAAGAAGAAATTGTAATTCTTCAGCAGATATGTGTACTAAATTCGATGCTAAATAAATGTATTGGGTATTTCAGGAGACAGGGAGCATAAAGTCTACTGAGGAACAAACAAGTTAAGATGGCCTACTGTGGCATTGCTTTTTTATTAAAACCAGCCTCCTTTGAGCCTTTTGCACTAGGTTCTTAATGTTGCTGAAGTAAAACTCAATAATATACTTGAGAGAAGCATACAGAGAAAACTGTCAAGATGACAGTACATGCATCATAGATTCTTGAGGTCCATGACAAATTCCAAGGGAATTTTACTTTGCATGCACTTCCTCCTGACCATACTCACTCTGTGACCAGTCTGCCTCTCAGTATCTTCTACAGGAAAATAAAAAAAAGATCTGTCATTTGAGAGAAACACGTCATCATATACATTGCACCTGCAAGGAAACAGCTAGCAGTACCCATTAAGAGAACCAGGTGTGGTGTCTTTCCTGACACTCCAATGGAGTGTCCTGATCCTGCTGCTGTTTCACTGCTGTGCTGTCCCCGTGCTCAGGCAGCTCCGTGCTTTCCCTTGTCAGCCCTCAGGCTGGCAGTGCCCACAGGTCACTGTGTGTGTTTCAAGCTCTGCTGGCCAGGCCTCTAGGGAGGCCCTGAGCTGTGTCCTGGGGATGTGATTGTGGCTCCTCACCTCCTGACACAACTGGGGCTTGCTCTGCCTTTCAGCATTCCTAATATAGTCTGCAGACCTGCCTGGCAACTGCATACCATTGCAGCCAGTGACTTCAGGCTGTGTGTGAATGGTGCTAGCAATGAAAGAAGCCAACTCAGAGGAATGAGAGTGGATCTCTGTTGCAAGACTGAGATATTTATTTGTTTAGATTGTTAGTGTGCATGAGAGAACCTACATTTCTTCAAATGTCCTCCATGATTGTTTTTTCTGTAATTTATGAGTCACAGGCTGAGTACAGCAAGTTAGTTATTTAATTCCTAAAGTTTTTTAGATTTGCAAATTTAATTTTGTCTTTTCTTCCCCCAAAACTTTATATTGGCTATTTAAGGGACATTAAGGAAAAGTACCTAAAGTTGTAGTAGTGAGTCATGCAGCTGCCTTACAGAAGGAATTGATAAAGTCAGACCTTTTCTAACTCAGCTTGCCCAGTTTAAATTTTTCTATTAAATAATAAGTAATTTTGGGTTGCAAAAGTGTGAAACGTTCTTTCCACTGCTGGGCTTAGATAGATTGTGTTCTAGAGTAACCTGTCAAGCTTGTGACAATCCTGTTCCTTACAGAAGCGTGAGTTCTGTTGTGCATCATAAATAATAATTTACTTTCATTTGAAAAGGTATCATGTCTTCACAAAGCCAAATACATGGTGACTGAAATGAGAGTGGCACTTCTGGAGAATGTAAATGTATAGAGTGAGTCCAAAGACAGTTGCATTTCCATACGTAGTGCTCTCATTAAAAGGCAGTTTATGTGAGCTCAAGTCTTCTCTGCCAAGGAGTTTGTTGAGCTGCCATGGCAGGGACATGGGTATCAAGGATGCACTTACAGTAAGAGCCATGGGCTCTCCAGGAGCCTCACCTGTTAGTATTGATGCCTGTTGTAGCCCATCACACCCAAAGTTAAACTCACTGTGAACTTACTTAGTGTGGAGTTAAATATTGAAAATCGACAGTTTTGTAATGGTTACATGGGTGTCTGGCAGTTGCCTGTTTGTGCCCTGCTGAACTTGTGGGAGGATTGCAATATATATTTTGATGACTGAGATAATGTACTGCAGGGTAACATTTTTTTGGTGCTATACTACACAGATACAAAATCTTTAATTGTTTTAAAAACTAGGGAGCCCAAACAAATACATAGAGTTAACTTTTATGTAGGGTTTGTTACAGAAGGATGATTGGAGGTGTCACATTAAGAAGCCAACTAAAGAACTACTCATGCACATGCTCCTTAACAGATTTATGCACTGTTATGTCCGTGATTATCAGGTAGGCAACACTGAAAAACAGGGAAAGCCCTAAACACTATGAAACAACTACTTTTACGTTTCCTACTAGGTAGATTTGGTTTAAACATTTTCACATGGTATTTTTTCTCCTAGAATTACAAAAATCAGTAAGTTCACTTCACAGGCTTAGGAATAAAATAGACTCCTTATGACAGCAATAGATTTTTAAAAAATATTTTTCAAATCTGTAATGAGATTTTTGTCTTCTGAAAAAGTATTCACAGTAGCGTTGGTTCAGTTTGCTACAAAAGTTAGAGACCTGTAGTTAGGTTTTTGTTTGATTTGTTGAAAGCAGCAAATCAAAACACCACAAAACATCTCAAATTTGGTTTTGTAGGGATACCAGAAGAATGGTAACTTTATCATGTTGGACACAAGCTAATTACAAGAGATTTGAGTGTATTTTGGGTTGTGATGGCAGCAGGTTGTTTGCAGATCAAAAAGTCAACATTCAGAATTTTATTTAAAAAGTCAAAGGCAAAACTTGGCTTCTTTGGGTCTCTAAGCCAAATAATATGTACTTAAGTATTTGAAAAAAAGTTTTTAAAGGAAAAAGAGCACTAAACTAAGGTGTTGATCATATTTTTTTAAATGAGCAAGGCCCTTAATTTTGACCTATTAATATGCACAACTATGATCTCCTATCATATTATCTAGATACTATTTTAGAGGAACTTTAATAAATAAAGGAGAAGGAATATTGGAAAATAAGCAATATTGTTTGCTTGACATTGTTGAGCTCCTTCAGAACATTTACATGTAATTATCACTATACTATTGTTGTCACTTAATTCCCCCTGTTATTTGCTTAATTGAAATTCCAGTGTCATATTTGACATAAAAGTATTATAATATTAAAATTTCATTGTTATGACTTCAAGAAAACTTTTGCATATGGAATTAACAATACTTCTGAAAGTAACAGCAAAAAAAATTGGCTTACCTGTACAAAGTAAACTTGTGCATCTTTGTCTTCTGAGTGATTTATTTTAAGGTAATGTAGAAAATGCATATTTCATTTTTTAAAAATTGCTTTTAAGTTTTTCTTTTGTATAAAGTGTTATTTCAGCGTAACTGGAGACATATTTTAAAACAAATTATTTGAACTGAAAATCTAGGAGCATACTAACATTGTCATTAACTGATCCTCTAAAATTCTAAGTGATCTTTTACTGATTCTGTTTGCTTTTTATTTAAAGCGAGAGAGAGATGCATGGTAATGACTTCTAGGAAATACTTGATGTCAAGTTGTAATTGCTATGTAATTCTCTTTAAAAGCTTGTTTCAATAGGCAGTATTTTTGCAGTCAGTTTACTTAGTTACTTTTAGATTTATTCCTACAATTACAGTGGAATTACTTTGAAGGAATCAATCTGTCTTTGGTGCTTGAATCTATTCCCTTGGTAGAGGTAACTTGGAAGCCTCCTGCCTTGGAGAAGTGCTTTACTGTGCTTGATCCGTGTCTCTCTCTCTCTGCTCAAGCTCTTGCTCTAGCACTATATTAAACAAAAGGATGTTTTTCTGCCTTGTATTTGAGACAGTTAAAAGCTAATCCTTACACATGGTGTATGTTAAACTGTTTTCATTGGTTAATACAAAGACTTGCTCTTCTTTCTGTGCTGTCTCTGCAGTTTATAGGATGCAGTCATGTTATGCTTCTTTTAATTTTAAATGACCGTTTGCTTTGCTTTTCCTTCTTTTTGTGCTACAAACATAGTGGATTTATGGTCTGTGGGGTGCATTATGGGCGAAATGGTTTGCCACAAAATCCTCTTTCCAGGAAGGGACTGTATCCTTGTGCTGCTGCAGCAGGTTGAATTAGTTAGGAAGTGATTAACATTCTTATTGATGTTGTGTCATGAAGATGCATATTGTACAAGTTTTTGTTTTTTTCTATTAAATGAATATGGATTTTTCTTGTGATACACTTAAAAAAAAATCATTTATATTCAGGCTGCACCTAGCAGTAGGACATAGTCTCTGCTGGTCCTGTAGTTAGCATACATTCACCTTCACTCATTTTCATTGCACATGCTTTTTATAGTCACTTCATGTGTGTGTGTGTCTGGATATTTTTATTTATTTTATTTTAATAACTATCTTTTTTGTTAATATCATTGCATTTTGTTTTCAGTTGACATTTGGTCAGTTGGGTGCATCATGGGAGAAATGATCAAAGGTGGTGTTTTATTTCCTGGTACAGATCGTATCCTTACCCTTGGCCTGGGATGTAGTTGTAAAAGGTCAAAAGATACTGCAGTGATACAATTCCAGATTAAGGTGGTTCTAATTTTTAAAATACTGGTTTTAGACTACCTTTTCAAATACCAGTTTGCAAGTTCATTGCATACCACTTGGGCAAACAGACTTATTTTTTTCTTTTTCCTTTTTTCCCCCTCTTCTTTTCTTTTTCCAATGTAATATAGTCCCTCTCCATTACTTTTGAATGTTGTCACACTTAAGGCAGACTTCCTTTTGTTTAGATGGTGTTTTCTTGGTTCATATGCATTGGGTTTTACTTTGGAATTCATTTTTATGTAGTAATTTACTAATCTTGTTTAGTGCCTGAGCATGTTAGTAGTTACTATTCTTTGCATTTTATAGAGAATGTTTACCAAAATTCCTAACCATCTTCATTAGTTACACTCTGGAGATTTATTTTCTGTATGCAGAAATGATCCTGCAAGGAGCTTTCAGAAATACCTGGTATTTCTCTCTTTCTATTCCATTAATGGTTTAGTGGTGTCTATATGGGTTGTCGTGTGAACAGTATTTTAGACAAAGAGTCTGCTCCAAACAAACAGAACTAAAACCTCTAGATCTTCGCTAAAATTAGTGAAAATTATTGGACTTTGATATGCTATTTGTTTTACTGTTACTTACATTGGGTTTTTTTTTTTAGATGTCATCAGAAATGTTTCCTGCTTTTGGTACAGGTTATTGTTTAAAAATGAATGTATTACCATTTAGGGGTTAAAATGGGGTTGAGATTTTTGAGCCATGGTAAGGCATCCAGAGCATCCTTACTTTCACACAGCTCTGTCATTGCATGAGCTGCACCATGCTTTGCTTTATGCATCTGGTTTGCTGGCATGGCTTTTCAATTTAGACTTGGTGCCATACAACGTAAATAGTTCCTTTTGTCAAGGCCTGTACTAAAGCTCAGCAGAGCTTGAAAATCCTTATGCAGAGATCTGATGTTGAGTTTTAAGCCTGTAAGAGAGGTTCTGCTTCAACCCACTGTTGATTTGGGTAGCCTGGTATTCGCTCTTCAATGGTAGCCAAAGAGAAAATGTTGGGGAGAATGTGAATTAGTGTATATAAAATTTTATCTGAGCTCTCCCCCAGTATTTAACCATCTGCAACTAGGAATTCCTGAGCCAAATTTTACTTTTTTTTGTTTCAGTAAAATGCATAAAATTCTTCTGCCCTGAAGTGGTCAGTCTCCCCTTTACAGTGTGTAAACTTCTCAGTTAAGATGTTCCTTATGCATCCTTGAAACTCTTTAACTTCATTCAAGTCCCTGACAATATTGTCACTGACCTGTGTGGGCCAAGCCTTGGTGTGCCCACTGGTGCTGAGTGTTGCACGTCCTTGGTGAGACGTGGCCCAGGACTGGGCTGAGGTGCCAAGATGAGAACGAAGGACAAAGCACCCACTTGGGGTCATTCTCAGGAGTGCCTCGGTGACTGCTGCCAATGTGTGTTCAGATCAGGGAGCGAGTTCTCCAGGACCCAGACAAGGATTTAAGTTAAATTTGTTGTATTTAAATATTTTGTGATTCTTCTAATATTCTGTTTCTCAGAATTATATCCTTTGCTAGCCAGTAATAATTTTGAGTGAAATACGTGTTGCCTTGACTACACTATCATAGTCTTGCTTTGTTTCATCATGTAAGAAAGTAGTCCTAAATCATGATGATGAACTTGATACTTTATTATAATTTCCTCGTTTTTTTCTGTTTGTTATTTCATGTGGTTTTAACATAACTTTGTAGCAGAAAAGTACAAAGTATTTTTCTTAGCTGTATAACCTTAGATATTGATCAATGGAATAAAGTTATAGAGCAGCTAGGAACACCATGTCCCGAATTTATGAAGAAATTACAGCCTACAGTCCGAACTTATGTGGAGAACAGACCTAAATATGCTGGATATAGTTTTGAAAAACTCTTTCCAGATGTCCTTTTCCCAGCTGACTCCGAACACAATAAACTTAAAGGTAAAGTCTGTCTTCTGTGTGTTGTATGTTTTAAAAGTTTTTAAACTGTGATATATTCAACAGAAATATAGCTTAGTTTTATTCACTATAGAATCATCCTGCTTGGGTTCTAAATATTTATATCATGAGAGTGGATGAATGTGCTGACATGCGTTTGCCGCCACTTTCATATCTTCATGAGGCAGCTCCTATTCTTGGAGCTGTCTTTATAAAGACATGTAAATATCTATATTCCTCTTAATGACAGATGCCAACACAAGTTTAGAGAAAAGTGGGGGGAGGTTGGAATAGAAATCGTTTAGGCAGAGCAGATCTTCATTCTCTAGGGATGAGAATAAGGAATTTATGTTCATAATACATAGATACCCTGTAGTTACTTCAGTGACTACTGGTTCTAAAGGCCACCTACTCGGTGGAGTCCCTTATGGTGTTCTCTGTGACTAAAAGCATGTGACAGAAAGGGGCAGTAGGTGCTTGCCTGCTGCTATTCGAGACAAGGCTGCATTGCCACCTGAGCTGTTTCACATAAGGATGTCACAACAAGGGACACTGTATGCTGAAAATGGATAATGAAACATGCTTGACCCCTTTCCCACCTGTGTCATTCTCTTCAGGTTTTTTTGCCATCAAATGGACCACTCACCTAAACCTCATATTATGTGAGGGTTACACAGACATGTAATTAGAACTTGATTACTCTGACCCTTCTCTTTAAAAGTTTGAAACACTGTGTTATGTGTTTTTTATATGGCAGTAATCTAAACAGAAAATTTTATTTTTGCAGCAAGTCAAGCAAGAGATTTGTTATCAAAAATGCTGGTTATAGATGCTTCTAAAAGAATCTCTGTGGATGAAGCCCTGCAGCACCCATACATCAATGTTTGGTATGATCCATCAGAAGCAGAAGCTGTAAGTTCTTGTTTTAGGTCTCTGCTTAGGAATCTGCTGTATGAAGCCATCTTGCTGTGATGCTTGGTGCAACTGCTTGACAAAAGATTGTTTCACATTTCATTAAAAGCTTAACTGAGCCATAATTGTTTTTATTGACATTGATAGATGTGCTTATTAGAAAGAACATCAGGAATGGGCTGAGGTACCTGTCCCTGTGTTCATGTATCTCTGTGTTGGTATATAATTGCCTATCATCTCCTGAATATATGTAATCATGCATCTGAAATATTTTCTATAGGGTTCTAATGTACTGAGCTTCAGTTGTTTCAGTGTGATTTGATTGCCCTTGATGGGGTTCTGAGGTATTTATTCTTGGGGAAGTGAAATTAATTGTGGGAATTGATACTATTCTTCAACTAGAAATAAGTGTTTCAGCAACTTACAGTTTTCAGTAACTTTCAGTTACTAAAACTAATGAACAAAGCGATTAATATAATTTTTTTCCTTGGGAAATTAGTTTCAGAATAATTTCAGCTTATGAGAAAAGTTATTTTTTTAAAAAGAAAAATTTGGTGATGGCCACGAAGAATAGAAAAAGCTACTTGATGTAGACAGAGCAATTACAATTCTGCTGCTCTGTAATGGCTAGATAGAAAATTTAGTAATTAACAGTAGCTAAAACGAGCTGCTTGTGCTGGACACTGCTGCACTTAGGAGCTCTTCTACCAGACTGGTTCTCTGTTAATTATTACAGTAATGTAAGCAAATTTGTTAATCAGAAGAACTTTAAAGACTGTGGTAGCATCTAAAAAACAGGCTAAGTCCAAGTATGAGTGGATATATAGTCATGTAAATACTATTTTTAAATCGGGTTCATGTTCTGAATGGTTACTTTCATTTTTAATTTATACTGGTTCTATATCCCTTTTGATTGCTCTATGATGAGTTAGTTTTGTTTTTCAGCCTCCACCAAAGATACCAGATAAGCAGTTAGATGAGAGGGAGCACACGATAGAAGAGTGGAAAGGTGAGAAAGGCGTTTAACCTATAATAAGCCTTTTGGGAGTATGCTGGGCCATGGTGATTATTGTTATTCAAGTTCTTCTGAGCAACCTAATAGTATTTACTTCATCTGCTTGGATGTCAGGCGAACAGACCAATGCTGCACAGCCTCTCAATTGTTGGGACACAAACTTTTCCTGCAAAGGAGATGAACCTTTGGAGTGAACTAAAGACCTGCTCATCTCAGTCACCTTTTGCAGTCTGCAGGACAGCATTTGTAGGGAGGGTAACTCTTCTGGACAAGCTGCTACAGTTGAAAAAGATACAGAAGCTTGAGCTATGTTATGCTGACTTAGAAGGACAAGTCTTCAAGTGTTCCTAGCTCTTCCTTTGAAGACTGCTGATAGAGTTTCCCTTAACAAAGAAGTCATTGATAAAAACTGAGTGGGCCTTAGGACTCAGCTTGGCCTCAGGTCTCAAAGCACCCAGAATAAAAGAGCCCAAGAGCGATGCCAGTGTGTTCTCAAGAGTCCCAGGCCACTGTAGCTTCAACAGAAAAGAATGTACTTTTTTATATCACTTGCCAATTGTTGTGTAGCCTATAATCTGTGATTCAAAACTAATTCTGAGCAGTAATAGTCCTATGAAATTTAGAGTGGACGTTTTAATGGGAGATGTATTATTGATCTAGTCTTAGGGTTGCAAATTAATTTTTTTTCCTTCACTTCTCTGCATTTTCAGAGTTGATATACAAGGAAGTCATGGACCTGGAGGAGAGAACCAAGAACGGGGTTATACGTGGCCAACCAGCCCCTTTAGGTTGGTTACAATAAAAGCACAGTACAAGGCTCCACTGAGTTTTAGGTCAGGAGAGAGTAAAGCTGATCAAGACATACAAAAATAACCTAACTCAAAAATAGGGCACTTGAACTGAGACATTGTATTTTTGAGTGGAATATTCAGGGCTGGCATCATTTTATTGATCTGTTCAATCCCTATATCATTGTCCCTGTGTAATTGATATTTCATTTATTTCAGTTCCTGACACACCATCTGTTGTAAGCCCCACATTAAAGAGTTGTGTGTTTTATTTATTTTGACAGTGGATTGAGACACATCTTTTCAAACTTTCAAAGAAAAACAGGGAAAAGTAACAGCCATTAGGAGGAGACAGACTAATGCAAGTACTGAACTGTGCAACTGTATCTGCAACTGATTTGCTGTTTTGTTTCTCATAGCACAGGTGCAGCAGTGATCAATGGCTCTCAACACCCATCTTCATCGTCATCTGTCAATGATGTGTCTTCAATGTCAACAGATCCAACATTGGCCTCTGATACAGACAGCAGTCTAGAAACCTCAGCTGGACCTCTGGGTTGCTGTAGATGACTACTTGGTCTTTTGGGGGGTGGGAGGGGGGTCCTTTTAGTCATTAATAGGGCACTTTTAAAAATTGGTGGTATTTTTGAGTGTTTTTTCAAAAATAATCATGGAGTTCATCATAAAGTGCTGTAATTTCAAACTGTAAGTTGTGTTATAAGCAGCCACTTTTTTGCTGTAATTAACTGTAAAATATTAAACCTGGTAATTTTTATTGTGGTTTTAAAATCTGCATATTTGCTTTACTATTATGCTGCTGATCTTTTTTTACTGAATTTGTAAGATTTGTTTTATCAAAGCACATATTAATGTTGTTCATTACCATATGATGAATTATTTAAGATTTTATAGGTTTTCAATTTTTTAATTAGAATTTATTCCAGATGTTTTGTTCATGATATCCTTCAAAGTTTTATGCTTGGTCATAAATCTGTGTCCAGGTGGAGGGGGAGAGAATTCCGTGCAGCCAGCTGTAGTTTCAGGCATACTACTGTGGTGCTGGGTAGTGAACAAAATCCTCTTTTATTCTGGCCACTTGCCTCTAGTACTTCAGCAAAAGCAACAATTAGTGAGGGGGTTTTTTTAGAGAAACAGAAAAAAACCTTTGCAAAGTAACAATATCTGAATGGGTTTATGAACTTAAGAGAGCAAAGCATATCTTCAAAGCTGCAGAAATATCCAGCCTAGCAGAGTAATGTGATGTTTTCTGCAGAGTTGTGGCATGCCAAATCTTGTGATCACCATAAAACATGAGGATATTTCATGAATAATACATTGCAATGCCAATAAACTGTTTACTTCTAGCTCGTAGCCTGTTTTTGTACACACAAAATGAAGTGTATCCAGAATGTTTAGACTGACAAGAGGGAATATGAATATGCTGTAACTATACTTTCATGTGAGATGTGATTCTTGGGAGTTCTGGTTCTTACTAGTTTTGTCTACTAAGGCAAGTGATTTTTGGGTCAAAGAGGGAATGACATGGATGCAATAGGGGCAAAACTTCAGCTACTCTGTCTCCACCAAAAGTAACTGATTACTAAAAACCATGAAGTGGTAGGAGAACCTCAGGATTTCTGTAGCTAATGCATTAATTGAGCAATATATGCCATCCAAAGGGGGGAGAAGTAGTGCTGTATAAATTAATATTTATCTCTTTTATTTCACCATGAGATCAGTGTAGCAGAAATCTTAGCAGTGGTTCATTTTAAGTCATAAATATTCAGTAGTTTTCATCAACGAAGCTCCAGGTTTCAATACACTTTTTAAACAAAAGATATATTGAGATATATAGAACAGTTAATAAAAGTCATGTAAGATGGTGCTGCTCCTCACAGAAGTATTTTAACTGTTTACATTTTATATTTACAGAATGATTTATGTATAACTGACTTAAGTTTGTGTATGAGTTAAACAATCATTCAGAATTTATTTCTTTGGAAAATGCAGATTTTTAGTGAGGCTAGGCTGTATAATTGATTGCCTTGTGTAGATGCATATTTTGTGTAGTGAATTAGAATGTGAAGAGGAATTCAAATTAGTAAAGCTCACAAAAATGGACATAAAAGATACAGAAGTCTTGCCAGGCGCTGAGCATAAGCAAATAATGTAACTGCCTGCAGAGGTCATCTAGGAGTGACTAGTGGTCTTCAGTGTGGTTCCTTCTGCTTGTTGGGTTAAATAAGCATATTTTTGAAGTTTTAACTGAAAGAGGAAAATTTGTCTTTGCAGTAAGTTTTAGAAAAACAAAAGTGATAGTAACGTCCAACATGTCTTTTTAAAAAACATGCAGGTTTGCAAGGAATGGTAATGTCTGAAAGATAACTAAATTGATAAACTACACAGTTGTTTTCCTGGCCTGGCTAGACTGCTGGTAAGTGCTGTGTGCGTGTAATTTTGCTTTCCTCGCTTATATCTGATATTGCAATATTGCCTTTCTAAGCCACATTTGTTAAGGTAATTATTTTTGCAGGATCCTGCCAAACTGTATATTACCTCAGAACAGGCAGGACAAGTTTGGATTCATCTAGCACTGGAATGTAGAAAATGTTGAACAGAGACCAATGGAACAGTCTATTTTGTAATTTTTTATCAAAGTTTAAGCTGTGAATTAAGCCAAAATTTTTGTTCAAACAAAGATACTCCTTTGTTATATAGGGTCAAGTGATGGTGTGGTCAGCACAGTGTAATGAAGTCAAGACAAAAGTAACTTCTGATGACTCTCAGTGTTGTTAAAAATAAATTGGCAAATACAGTTTGTATTTAAATTTATTTTAGACCTCTCTGGATTGCAGTGATGATTTAAATATTTTGAAACTTTAAAATATTTTTGCTATCACTTTCCAGTGTCCAAAATATATAGTAACTAAACTGAGCTCATATATGCTAAGGAGAATTGAGCTTTTCTTCTTTCAAGGCAAGGTTAGTGAATGTGTGGGACTGCCCAGTGCAGCCTGTTGCAGTGTGTGAGCAAGCTGTGCTTAAAGGTATTGCTTCAGTAGGGTCAGAGCTTTGCCTGTGGAAACCAAGAGTTCACTTTTGGCACCATCTTCACAGGAGTGTTGCTTTTTCTTTTTTTCAGTTGCTTTTATTTTAGGCAAATTAAGTGATGACAAATTTCAAAGACAAAATCATATCCAGTAATGAAATTATCACAACAGCATCCTATTCTTAACTTCCCTTTTTATTTGTTGAAATATAAGCTTTTTTCAGATAGGTGTACACTGCCACAGATAGCAAGCAAATGGGTAACTGGAATTCAGCTGTTTTTGTCTGTTGTTAGATTAAATGCTGTACAATACACTGTACAATTTTAAAGTATTGTTAAGTTTTATTTTAGACTTTGATTTGGAATCTTCTCAAGACAACAGGCTTCACTCAAGTGCATGCAACTTTCTAAGGCCATTCCAATCCACTGGGGGTTGATATGGATTGAATTACCATGAGCTATCTTACCTCAGGTGAGATTCAAAGTTGGGCATTAATAGTGAGATTGAATTCTGCCTTCTCTGGGCCAAGCTGTGGCATGCAGCAAGGGTAAAGCAGCACTCTCCTTCTGTAGAAGTAGGTTGTTCAAGAAATTGAAATAGAGATGGGGTGGGGGGGAATTAGTACGCTTAGAGTGTACTGGGGTGCTGTGCTGGGAAGTCTTTTGTTGGCGCAAGACAGTGCGGCAGAGCGGATGTGTAGCTGTGTGTGAGCGGCTGTGCTCCTCAAGCACAACTGCCTGGTGGAACACGCTCAGCCTGGGTCAGTGCTCGGCTGAGCACACGTGGCACTGTGCCCTGGCCAAGCTTGGGCTGTTAGCTTTGAAGAACTTTTACTGTGCGAGATGCAGCAGCATCTTTCTGGGCAGGAATTCCAGGTGAACATAGCATCAGCGCCAGTGGTGTGGTGGGAGTGCCCTGTGTCCCCAGCACAAGCTGTGCCAGTAGGGCCCTGCTGCCCAGGGCTGGTGGGGCCAGCACTGAGCACCTGGGCTGCAGCTCTGTAGGGAGGGATGGATGGATGGATGGAGCATTCAGCAGTGCAGTGCATGAAGGAAAATGTCAACAACCTCCTACAGGAGGATGGTCCTACCCAGCCAATAATCGGAAGAGTATGATAGTAAATGTTGCTTGATAAAGATAATGGGCAAAAGGGGGGAAGAAGGTTAAGCTTATACTAGGTCTTACTTTTTCATGTTGCTAAAGGGAGTGAATTACAGTTTCTTGATCTGTTTTTATTTGCTTTTGGCAGCAGCTTGTCCATACTGTTACATTTTATTTTCCTGTCAGTGGTTTGGAGCAGTTGAAGGAGAGCCTCTCTGTATTTTTCAGCAGAATTAGAAAGAGGTTTTTATTGAAGCAGTGTGATAAGACTGTACTGCCTACCCAAATTTTCAATTAATTTAATTTATTCTTAGTTAAGGGCACTGGATAATAATATTTTAAGTGGTCTCTCTCACTCCCTTCCCTTTGTATGTCCGTGTTACAGATATGTGTGAAAAATCAGATCACGTTGTGTTTCTATTTCTGCAGTTCAAAATTTAAGCTAGGTTTTCTTGAACTACCTCACACAAACTTTCTACGTTTCTTAAGCAAAGCTAACCCTTGCTATTGGAACTACACTGAATGTGAATAGAAAATACACCTCCTTTAGAAAAACAAACCTATTGGCCGATGTTGAGACAATATCAGTACATTTCTTATCTATTTCACGTAAGATGTTCATGTGTAATATATAATATAGCCTGTGTACAGTAATGTACATCTAGATTATTGTGTTAGCTGTAAATTGGTGATTTTATTATTGTAGTCTGGTTTTGTAGGGTAAAAATAGCTTACTAGTAATGTCAGCTCATCCTTTACATTTTACAAAAGGAATAATTCTTGGTAAGCTTTGCATACAGATGAATTACTTTTGTAGGCCCAATATCTAGTCTATTTTTGAGAGTTCTTTAACTTTTATTACTAAAGTTGAGAAAAAAATCCCACCCCAATTATTGTGATCATTCCTTCTGCCCTTCTTGAAGTATATTCTTAATTTTATTATGTCCCAAGAAATACGAAGGGGAAGATACACCATTAAAAATACTGGGGAAAACTAATTTTTTTTCTTCCCCACATTTGATACCTTTTTCTGCTTTTCTTTTATTCCCTCCAAATAAGCTGTTGGTGGGCATTACTGAGAACATTGTGGGGTTTTTTTAACTCATTCATACCACAGGTCATTACATGTGCACCACTGGAATGTATACATTGTTATCTAGTATGTCAGTTGGTTATAATGATATTTTAAATAAAAAAGAAAAAAAAAAAAGTTTGACCACCATGCATTTAATGTTTCTTCATTGCCAGGCTGCAACAGATTTCATATGGATTGCATAATAGGGCTGCGCTTGAAATCTTATTAGTGAGAGTCCTTCTTGAGGATTCATCTGTTTTTTAATGGTACTATCCTGTCTTTTGTGTGAGCTCACTTGTGGGCAAAGTGACGTTTTTTTTCCATTTCTTCATTCGCATGGACTTTGGATGTGCCACAGGCTGTTAACAGTATTCATGGTCTTTGTGACCAATGGGAATCCATTCTTGCTTCCTTGCTGCCAGCTGCAGACACCTTAATTCCTGGAAATACAGCTACTGAGAGCCCGTGCTGCTGAAAGAGGTAAGCCTTGGGATGCCTAGAGTAAGGGACAATCTCTCAAAATGGCAGAAGCCTGAAGGATCTGACTTCTGGAGAGCTGATTTGGATGCCTGGACCACCCACTGCACTGGCACTTCTCCCACAGGTAAGTCCCAACATAAGTCACTTCCAGCAGGGTTTCAGTGCTCCCTTAACAGCTGCAGCTCCCTTGAGCTGTGCTGGTGGTGCCTTTGTGTCCAGTTTCAAGGGAAAGGGACTGTGACCACAGTGCAGCCAGCTTTGTTTATCTGGGCCACCAATTTGTAGGATGCTCTTGTAGGAATATGGTGGGAGACTCAGAAATGCTCTTCTTTATTTGCATATATCATCATGAAGTGCAGCCAGTTTCCTGTGACCGTGTTATTACACAGCAAGGCCAGAGAGAGTCGTTGCTCTGCCCAGGATTTGTCTGGTGGCTCAGGACTGAAACACTCCACAATGCTGCTTCAGTGGAGAGAGTGGAAACCAGTTCAGTGAAACTCTCTTGTGAGTGTAGATGAGTCATTAACCTATTAATTCATGTTCCTTTTTGTGTTAGAAATGCCACGACCTACCAAAGTTCTCTTCATTATTCTGAAGTGGTGCTGTTTTGGTTTTTTTTAAAGCATATGTTGGGGTTCTATTTCACTGAAAAGTTTTTACTGTGTTTTTTGTTGTTTTGTTGGGTTTTTTTTTTTTTTTTGTTTTTGGTTTTGGTTTTTGTTTTTTTTTTGCTTGTATAATACTGTAAGGGATATTTCAGGCTGGGAGGATGGCACAAATGAAGCTGTGGTAAAAATGTATTCCAGAAACCTTCTGTCACATTTAACTAATAATAAACAGACAAACACTTGCTAAGAAAGCTGACATTTAAATCAGGGACTGTTACAAGTGAAAGGTCTGCAAAATAAGTAGTAGTCTCCAGTGCTTGCTGTGGGGAAATGCATTGGTGGGGAAGAGTATGGAAAGAGGAAAGGTAGGAAAGGGTGTATATGCTTCCTCACATAAAAAGCTGTTCTTCAAAGATGTGTACAAGTAGATCTCGTTTCTTGCATAATTGCCCATGCCAGGAATTTAGCATTATGGTCCTGTTGCTGCACTTGAGGTTAACTGTAGTCCATTTTAGTGTGAACTAGTTGTTTGCAGCTTCTTGCCAGCTTTATTTACTGCAGTGGCTCATCTTTCAAAGCAGCTGAAATTTATTCCTCACGAACAAGAACCATAGATGTTGCTGGAGCACAACAGCCAGTCTGAAACTGGTTTGTTTCACTCCTCATTTTGAGTGGATAGAGTTTCTTTGTATATGAAAAAAAATTAATTTTATCTTGGATACCACATTATGTAGTGTTATAGATCTCATGGTCCTATCCTGGATCTGCAAGTTTGGGATAAGTGGGTTTCTTAGCAGTTACCTAAGGTTAAATACCTAAAAACTGAGCCCTGCTGACTGGGAGACTAAACACCAGATACACCAGACAAGCAGTGACCAGGGCTGCTGGTTAACTCTCTTGAGTTTGTGGTGTGAACTAAATGGAGCAGTTTGCACTGGATACATACAGGAGATAATGCAATATAACTAGTGTAAGGAAGGTGTGGGCTGTCAGGATGGATACAGTGAAAGGCTTCCATGTTTTGGGTAGAAATAAAAGAAGACATTAAAATACCTTCTTTGCTACTAGCACTGGGATTGAATGGTGCTTTCTATCAGTCCTGGTGTTCTACTCACAACCATTAGACCACTCTCCAATATTAAGGTTTATTTTGTGATGACTGACCTTGTACCTCCAGCTACCTGCCACACTGCTTGCTCTTCCAGCTCAGTCACTGTTACTGCTTCTCTCTCACATTATGCATCTGATGCTGCCGTTTTAAATGGCCTTGTTATTCCCTAAAGGATAACTTGTGACCGCTGGTCATGAATTCTAGGCAGAGATGGGAAAAAAAGAGATGGGGGTGATGCTCACACCTGCAGGTGGCAGGCAGCTGCTGCTGAACATGCAGGTACCTGCCTCATGCCGGGGCAGCAAGGAATCCAGGGCAGCTGGAGAGCCTGGGAAGTAGGAAAAAGGTTTTGAAATAACTGAATGAACCAATCCACATGACTTACTTGCTTGACATTTCTTATCCAGGAAAAATTAGGTTAAAATTCTGCTTTTTGCTCACTTTAAATGGTTTACATTTTTTACATTTCTATAAGAAGGAGAAGTGTTACAGTGCAGTAGAAACAAGTTAACAGCTAGATGTTTTAAATATTGAAATATCTGGATATCTGTGAGATCATGAGGAGAAAGTCAATACTGAAAGATATACTATCTCCTGGTATGAAAAACACCCATTCTAAGGTTTTTTCCAGACAGTGAGTCATAGTCTTCTCTAGTAAGAAATGAGATTCAGGGCACTTTTTCAAAATACTTAAAATAAAGCATCTTCTTTGTTACAGTCTATACTTTCCTTTTAGCCAGTTCATGTTGTTGTAGCACTTTTTGTTAGAATTCTTTCTCCTTAGAGACTCCCAAGCTACCTCAGGATGTCAAAGACAGAGTGCCAAGACAAAGTGAATGGATTCTGGGCTCGCAGGTGAAATTCAAGCTGAATCTGGTGAAACAATTTTCTGTGTGCAGGCTCTGCATGGCTCAGGGTGTTACACATGCTATGCAGAACTTCTTGAAATCACTTGGAAGGGAAGTCAGCCCCAGCAGCAAATTACCAGAACTTACAGCTTCATTCTAATGATTTGTCCTTAGCAGAAGTAAGGAACTTGGGATGATGGGTTGTTTGCAGTGTTCTTCCTGTCCCCTCATATCCCTGTAAGAACTAACAACAAAAATATCAGCTGGTGTAATGAGAAATGTTACAAGGGAGGTAAGTGTACATTGTGCAGGAAAGGTTAAGGATAGATCCCTACCCTCCCCCCTTTACCACCCTGACAACCCCCACCCCAATTGCACTAATTCCTCTTACCATAAGTTTTGCTATTAAAGTTTGGATGTGTTTTGATGATAACAATCTTCCATCTTCTGCCTTAATATACATATCGACTCAGGAGATTTTTTTTTCTTGCAGCTAATACTGCTCTACTTTTGGCTCAGAAAACCTTCAGATACCTAAGGCAAAATGTGCATATTTAAAGTTCCACAGAGTGTGTGTAGCCAATCTGATTATTAATCACAGTTTAATGTAAAGCTGCATTTTTGTGAAACACTGAAACCATTGGGCAGGTAAGGGACAATTTTAGTGAATTGTCAGGATTTTGGTATCTTCAGCATGTTTGCAAACTTTTTTTCACAATATCTTTGTAAAATAATACCACTTTAGGAATGAGAAATTTGAACAAACTTTATGGAGGAAGTGGGGTGAAAACCACCTCTTTAAATTTTTCTGGCAAACGTTCTGGCTGTGGTGACAGGCTGGAATGCCACCTTCTCAAGCACAAGAGCAGGAATCCTTCAGCTCCAGGCTCAGCTTGTCTGTTGGTTCTGGCCATCCACCCAGGCTTCAGGACCTTCCACTCTCCTTCACCAGCAACAGGAGGGTGCAGCTGAGTCCAAGGATGGCAGTAGGACACTCTGGAGAAGAGTATCTTATTGTTCTGTGGATACAGAGGGGACTCACTTTTTCTGGGCAATCTGACAGTACATTTTCAAGCTTTATGGTCACCAGTCTTTCCCAGCTGGCCCAAATACTGTAGCACATGTAAAGACAACAGGGCAAGTGTCACTGAGAGCACAATCACTATAGAATTACTCATGATACATGAGTACACCAGAACAAAATATGCATTTTCACTCATTTTGTCAGGAACAGGATTTTCTATACTTGTACTACTTGGGGACTTTAGCGCTTTGACTCCCAACAGTTAAACACCCTAATGTTGAAAAAAATTCTTCCATTTCCTTCTGCAGGAGGTAATTTCTCTTCTCAGCATCTTCACGAGCGCGTTCAGAATTCCTCAGCTTTATTTCCAGCATCGTGTATTTCTTTCGTTCTTGGTCCAGTTCTTCTTCTAACCTAACCACTTGGTTCCTCAGGTCTGCACTTGTTTCTTCAATTCTTAAAACCAAGCGAGAGGGGAAAAAAAAAAAAGGCTTTTTAAAGTGACTGTATAAATACAGCTGATAACTATAAAGACTCTTAAGAGGAACAACTTAAATTTAGCATATTCTAAGAGGAAGTTTTAAAGGAGAGAACTAAATGCTATTTCATTGCTGTTCAGTTTAGGGCAGAGCTTCCTTTATTTGCATCCTGAGAAAAATGCTCAAATCTTAGAAAACAATGCTTACTTTCCAGCATCAGACTGCCTGCCTAAGGAGATTCATTAACTCCTTAGCTCCTCACTTAGGCACAGTTCAAGTATATATAATTTCACAATAACCTTTATCCATATAGGGATACTGTGTTTCCCTATATGAATATCCAGTACAGAGGAACATCCTTAGGGATCAGATAGGAATGAGGTCACAGTCCTTCCTCACCAGCTATTTGATGGGAGATTTTATGAAACCCAGTGTTTCATATGAGGAAGAATCAGAAGAACAGTTCGTAAATGTATCTGGGCACAAAGTTCTGTAGCAAAATTCAGAGCTTTTCACTCAGAAGGTCAAAGAACAAAGTTCATGGTTTTGTGATCTCAAAGAAACACAGCACTGGCTGTTCTCCCCCTTGTGTTTCCCAGAAGTAGTGGTGTTAATACTGAGGAAGGAATATTCCCAGATAGGAATTAGTCATTACTAGAATATGAATTTTAAAATGAGACTTTTACAATGAAAGATGCCCCTTGTTTAAATAAAATGAAGAACCTTTTAAAATTCCAACACAAAACCACCCCCACCTCTCCTTCATCAGTCCAATACTCAGCTTTGAAGCTGGGATGTGGCATCCCAGTGGAACTGTGAATGGGTTATTTTTAGTCAGGGTAACTGATTATCAAGAAGGCCACACTACTGCCTCATAACAAAACAAACAAAAACAAAAACCAAAAAAAAAAAAAAAAAAAAAAAGGAGGGCCTTGGGCAGTCCCAGAAAGGTCTGAATTCCACTTCATGACCAAGAGGCAATGCATCACTTTAAACTTTTCCTTTCTGTTCCTTTACATACAGCTAAAGATGGCAGTTTGATTATTGTCACAGTTTTCACAATGAAGCAAAGTCACAGGTGCACTGACCTGCACCAACTCCAGCAAAAAGCAGCCCCTGTGGATGAAGGCAACCTTTATATCCAGCCAGTGTCAGCTGGAATATGACACTTGTGAAGCTGGGATGCTTCCCCCCACACACGTAACAGCTCTGAGCTGCCAATTACATTTTCTGCCATTAAGTTTAGGGGTCAACTACAGCAGCCTGAACTGCTAATTCTGGACTGAATTACTCAGAGTCACAGTACTCACAGCATTTCTATGTTCATAACAGTCCTCTCCAAATACTTACACTTTCTTAAGAGTACCAGATGGTAAACATGAATTACTGAAACTCAACAGAGAATGTCTGGTAATTAGATTAACCTTGAGGGAGAAATGCTTGGGAACAGAGTGGTTACAGGAAGGCCATAAAACTTGCCTTCCTCTGACTAAGAGAGAGAAAATGGGCCGTTGATGAGAAATAACAGCTTTTCCATCAGCAAGTGTTCCTTACCTCTGCCCCAGGCAGGTACTCACTCTGCTTTTCCTTCACTTATGTACGTGCCAAGAAAAAAGCTCATATTCTTTCATTAAAACATGTCTTGCTAGATACACACAGTTCTGCAAACCACACAAGTACACGTACAATTTCAGGGGTAAAATATCTTCAATAAAATAAAGCTGGTGAGGCAGCCTAAATCTTTTGTGCTAAGCAGCCTCCCCCTTTGCTAGTTAGCTCCTGTCTTTCTATAGTAGCAGATTTCCATGCAGTCAGAAAAGGAACATACTTTTGCACCTATGAATTGCTGAAGAGGTAGTAAAAACACTGCAAAATGTTTGAGAGCCAAAAAACTTGGCTTGAAATTCTTAGACTTGACAGCACAGTCCTTCAGGCTCTAAGCCCAAACAGCTGGAGTCATCCTGTTTAATACAAAAAGGCAGCGATTGCACCTTGCCTGGTTTTATGAAACTCTTTAGTTCATTACGCATTTTCCTCTCAGCTACTTTGCCCTGTGAGACCTGACCAATTTAAGAGTTCTCCCCTCGAGCCACAGTGCTCTCAGTCCTGTCCAGCTGCAGGGGAAAGGCAGGTGTTGGAGCTGAAGCAGCTCAACAGCTGGAATGGAGAACAGGTCTTCCTGGATGCTCCTGATAGCAGCAGCTTAGGGCCCATTGGAACAGTTTTACTGATGAAAGGTGGAAAACCATCTCTTCCCCCAGGCAGCAGGCAAGAATGTGCAGCTACACATTTCCAGGTTCTGCAGCCTGGTGTTTCTGTTTTTTAACTTGTATCCCTGCAACAAGGCTTGCCAGGGCAGCTCTGCACAATTAAATGTAAGGCACATACCCTCATCTCCCTCCCATCCTGTATCAGTAGGGCATTAAAAAACCAAACCATGTAAGTCATGAACTTCCACCCTCATTCACAGACCCTTCCCAACATCCCATGCTAGCAACTGCTGGTGTTTCATAAGCGCTTACACCTTGAACACATCAAGGTGGGGCTTTTCTCCCACTCGGGGATGTTAGGTGGGGACTGGAACTGCTGCACAGCCTGATTCTCCTTCCAGCTCCACACACCAAGGCAGCACAGTGCAAGAGGCAGAAGAGGCTGGCAAGCTACCACCAGAGGAAACCATAAAATAAAGCAGGAAGATAGCAAGAGGAATTCCTACCTTAACAACTGGCCCATGGGAAGAGATCACAGTTCAGATACATTTTTAAAAAACTACCTTAACAAGAAAAAAGTGCTAAAAAACGCAGCCTAAAGCTGTGCTATACAATGCCAACAGTCTTACGTGCTTTTGGTACCATGTTTGGGAGACTGGCAGCATTTTCATACCTCAATTTCCAATCTGAGTTTTAATAATTGAAGGAGTATAACAGTAACACCTTAACACAAAGAAACCCCCAAACCCTGAGAACTCAACTCTTTCTAAGAAATGGGACTACAGTCCTTCTTCAGTGCAGAGCACTGGTACTGCAGAGCAGCATGTTTTACAATAAGGTGTGCAATTTTGCACATGGCTGTATATTAAAATATATCTAATTCTTTTAAACATCAAAATTTCATGTGCCTATTTCCCCTGAATGCTTTCCTAAAAGTCTTTCTATTATCACATACACTCATAAAACCTAATATACTCACACAAATTATCAACTCCCTTGTTATTAATACTTCCTACAGCCCCAGCCCTACACACAACTCTCCTGAAAGCTGAAAGGAATTTTTCTGAGCTCAGAGGGAAAGTACAGCACCAGCAGTTGTGCAAGGAAACACCAGCTGGCAAATGACACAGTTCATGCTGCTCCTCCAAGCTAGGCTGCCCCATCAGCCAAGGACCACTCTTCTACATCAGATACCAAAAGTGAGGTTTATAGAAGTTCAACAAAAAAGGGCTGTTGAAAACATTATAGCTGAGATACAGTCCCAACACCACCACCCCAAAAAAACCTGTGGAAAATACTTAAGAGCAGTTTCCTCAAGAATGCTGGGGTTGGGAAAAGAACAAGAAGCCCTCAGCTTCAGACTGGTCTGGTACAAATATCAGCACCTGCACAGATCATCCTTGTTGATGCCTGACCATCCTGGGTCCCAATTCCTCCCTACAAGATGTTCACTTTGCTATTTCTCTGAGGACACTAAGAGCAGATTTTAGCGTTACCTGTGCAGTTCTCATTTACAGTGAACATAGAGAATATGAAGTATTGGATTTCCCTGTGTCACAGAAATCCCCTTTGTTTTCTTTTTGATGCTCTCTTAAATCAAAGAAACAAAAGTTCGATTCAGAGAGTAGCAAGGAAAATATAGAAAAAAATCTGCTGTCCCTCAACCCCAAACTTCAGGGCTGAGAACCTGGTACCCTTGACAGCCCACACTCATGTTCAGACAGGGGAGAATGTTGACAGATGACTTCCTTGTGCCCCCTGCAGATGACATTACCTTTTGATACTAGTTTCATACTCAGTCCTCTGTTTGCTCAGCTCTGTCTTTAGCTCCACCACCAAGCTCTGTAAGGCCCTGGAGCATTGGACAGAGTCTCGGGAAGCTGCAGCCGGGTCACTCTGTTCACTGCTGCTGCTGCTGCAGGCTTCAAACCTGTCCATGCTGTTCTCCAGATCTGCAGTCTTGACCTCGCTCTGGGACAGCGAGCCCTGAGTTACCCACTCAGTTTTTAGGGAGCTCAAAGCAGAAGAGTCACTGGCCCGGCAGGCTGGGCAGCTGCTCACTGAGTCCATCACGGAGATCTCACAGGATGATGTAGACCAGGTGGTGCTGGCCATGCTGTGTGTGCTGAGGGACAGGCTGGATGAAGGGACATTGTCATAAGTGGAGAGTCTCTGGGAGGAGCACGAGTCTTTCACTCGTTCCCCGGAGGCTGTCCGGCGATGGCCTCGGAGGGAGTACAGGCCGTTCATCAACCAGTTCCCACTGGAGGAGAGGTTGGGGATGTCTAAGGAGGAGCTGCCCAGCTTTGGACTCACAGACCGTGCTCCCTGCTGGCGGAAGGAATATTTCCATGGAGGCAGCGTCTGCACTCTTTTACTGGGGCTCGTGGCAGGCTGAGTTGATTTGCCATTGTGTTCTGGAGGAGTGATTTTCACTGCAGGTCCTGGAGTGGCCTCTAGAGCCACAGCATTGCCAGAAGGCAAATCAGTGGGGCTGGCAGCGCTGTTCTGTGACCTGCTGTCCTCCCCGTCCTCCTCGGAGATCCACTCCACAGTGCTGCGCTGGCGCATCGGTCTGATTTCCAGCTGGCTCCCTGGCACATCCGCCTGAGGAACAGCAAAGATCCTCCCCTGCTCACTTATCAATACTGTCATCAGGTGCTGAACTAGAGAGGTGCCTGTGGATGGAGAACAAAGACAAGCAGGTGAGGAGACATAAAAGACCTCTGCGACTCACCCCAGCCTGTTGGCATGACTAGGCTGCACCCAGTTGCTTGGTCTGAGCAGCCCAAAACTATTCTTATTGAAAAACTACAAATTTCAGCTCAGGCCTTCTGCTGCACTCAGTGTCTAGAGAAACTTGCAGGAAGTATGACATCTGCATTACACATGCACTTGCAGAGGGTGTACAGCAAGGAAAGTGCTCGCAGTTATTTATATCCACAGAAATGTGCTGCCACTGTCTTCCAGGAGTGCAACAGACCATTATGAACCAGTAGAGAACACCACTTACCAAACCTAATACAAAGCGCTTCCTACTAAAGAGGAAAGGCTTTAGAAGGATGATTAAGGAATTCTATTTTTACGTATTGCCTGAAAGAGAATAAGGCAAACATACTCAGGGTTCAAGGCAAGAGCCTGATTTTATTGATGAATTTTTGACCTAATAACAAGATGTACTTAGCTCACCTACCACTTCTATTTTATGTCTGTGAATGCAGGAAGAAAACTAAATGTCTTGAATATAAGGGCATTCCTAACAAACTTCAGGTATTTCTATTTGAAATGCATGGGTTAAATTTGAAGGGAGACACAATCAGAGTGCTCTTTGTTAAAATCTCATTATCAGTTTATTTAGGAGATTCAAACTACCCTGAAGCTAAAAAAAAAAAAATTAGTCTTTCCACTACTCTGTTACTTTTATCTAACCAACCTCAACTAAATTCTCAACTAAAACAAAACATTGTCAATCCTGTTATGAGTATAATGATTAAGTCTAAAAATCCAGCCTACATATCCCAATTTTTTTTGACAGTTCAGACCTGTGGCAATACAGAATTCCAGGTCAGATCACTGTAGCGTTTTTGCAGGGTGATGAGGAGAGAGCCCAGCACCTGCACGAGTGCACCTACACACAGTACGGGCAGCTCTGCCGTCGGAGGAGCTGCAGAACGAAATGCCCGAGCTGGTCTGAACCCAAAGGCGCTCCCTGTGCCGGCTGAGCAGAGAGCACGCTGCTGGCCAAGGCTGGCAGCGCTCCGGCCCGGCGGCCACTAGGGGAGGTGCCAGCATCGCACACGGGCTGCTCACGCTGTCCCCACCTTCAGCAGCGGCTAACAAGCACTGCTCCCGCACTCCCTGCTCCTCCCCGACTTTCGTGCCTTCTGCACAGCCAGGGGAAGGTGTCAAATTTACCCTTAATAATACGGCCCACATCTCTGTGGTAGGCTTTGAGTCTCTAAACTACTATAATTCATCAGGTCATGCTCTGAAGCTGTCCTGCTGCCTTACAGAGAGTTGCCATGGTGGGAGACACATCTGCACACGACCTGTGAAGAGCTCAAGGCACTGCTGCTGCTAAGGCATGACAACACTGACCTTCTGCGAAGGATTTGCATCACAAAAAATACCATGTCAGCTGTCCCCTACAGCTAGGGAGCAGAAACAGAGCCAAGTTCAGGCATCCTGGGCACAGCATCTCCATCTGTGCCTAATTAATTAATCAATTCTTTTTGCAGGCTTGCCAAAATCCTACAAAACTTTATGCAAAAACCTTGCTAAAACTTGCACCACAGTAGTTGTGTTTCAGCGCCACGTGGGAGAAGAGCTGTATCCCAGCCCTAAGGTCAGCCTGCCTGATTCATATGGAAGCAAATAATTTTAAAGCTTCAGATTTTTTACATCCAAAATTAACTGATTTTCAACTCTTATTTTTGATTTTTGTGAAGTTTTGATCCATACAGTCTACTTAGAAGACAACACTTCTAAGACAGTTCTAGTTGTAGCCACAGTGGCACAGCTGAGCTTTCATTTTAGCAGTAGGTTCAAAAAGAGGGGTTCCCTGATGAAAGGGATGGCTTGACTTGCTCTGACTGTGCAGGAAACTGATACAGCTACCAAGGAATGTATGCCTTTCACTTACAGCTCCAAAATACAGCTGCTGTGCCACAACAGCACCTACCTTCCATCATGGTCACTGGATCCTCCATTTTGGGCCGCAGTATGTTTGGTCCAAATACTGTAGCCAGGTTCTGGACACTCATCTTGTTAATGCTGGAATGAGCCTGAACTTCATCAAGGAACCTTGAAAAACCACCCCAGAAAAATCAAAGGAGGAGGAAATTCATGAGTAAGTCACTTCTCAGACTATGAGCATTCAGTTTTGTCCTGTTTTCATACAACCCTGACACCTGAAATGATTTGAGGAACTACCGTAGCTTAGATATTCAGTGTAATCCCAGATCCCTTCCAGTGTATAAACCAGAGAAGACAGGATGTTTTCTGCCAGAAGTACTCACCTAGCAGTGACCCAACCTACTACTGGGTCTGAAAGGACAGATTTTTGCATTTTTTACATGAATCCTCAATTTACATGGATTGACATTGGGGAATTTTCACTTACAGATATAACAGAAGTAATAAGTCATCTCCTTGTCCAAGAATTAGCAGCCTGTGGAAATAGCTTTGTGGGTTGGCTTGAATCTAACAAAATGCAGATCACAGAACCATAGAATGGTTGGAATTGTAAATAGCCTTCAAAAATCATCTCCTTCCAATACCCAGATAAAGAGGCAGCCCAAACACTGGGAAAATCAGCAGAGATGAAAGGAGACAAGGCTGTGGGGTCCCTGGCAATCCAAGAGGAAGCCACTACTAACCTCACTTCCAAACTAGAGCAAATGCCAGACTGGCTATTCTGACTGCATCTGCTACTCAGCTTGTGTCATAAATCTTCCAAGTGTGCAGTATCTGGAATAAGTGTCTACCTTTAGTGATCTGTAGGTGCTTCTGAAATAAACAATATAGTGTATTAGTATCATTCATGCCTGCTGCCAAGGCTGCAGGTGGCAGCAATTTGCTTGGCTGATCCTCTTGGATAAACCAAAAGCTTCCTTCAGGCAAGCTGCATCCACCTCCACATTTTTTAAAGGAGTTGTAACTTACACTTAAGTGGTTTTTGAATATTCATACTTTCAGAGTATATTATTTGCATATAAGACAGCCTCACAAAACTTAGAGACTTTTCCAAGTGTTAATTAATTTCACTTACTTGCATATGTATTTGAGGAGGTTGTAGTTGGCTTGGGGCAAATTCTTCACCTGTTTAACCAGTTCCTGGGTACCCTGAGGGACAGGAAAAACAAGAAGCAGAGCTATTAATGTAAATGCTGCAAAGCAGACATGACCTTCCTTTAGGACTACAGAGTCCTCTTTTTACAGCCTGAAAAGCCTTTTTCACAAATGCTGAACAACCGATGGTAACCCAAAGGCTTTCCTTTAGAAGAGGTGGTATCCAGTGTTTTGTGCCTTACCAAAAACCCAATGTCCAGAATTCTATCCAGTTCTCCGTGGAAATCCTTCTGTAAACTTTAATGGCTGACATAGAAGTCTTCATTTAGTGAGGCCTGCCAGCCTTTAAAACCTGCCCACTGGCATTGGTATCAGCAGATGTGCCTTTGCCTATGAGTGCAGTATAAATACATTGCAGTAATGCTCAGTTGAGCAGAGGAAGGTTTTTTCTTGAAAAAAGTAAATGAGTCCAATTCAGCTGCCTCCTTTTTAATGACGTACTTCCATTTGCAGCCATTCTGACCTGGACATACTTCCTCACAAAATTTCTGTCTTCTCATTAAAATGTAAGATGACACATCAGCTGAAGGAATGACTTAAACCCCCGAAGCTACCTAAATCATCTAATGAAAACGTCTGACTCAGGAGGTTATTGTCCTGCCACAATCCCAAGTATCATTTGCTTGTTCCTGTCAATGCTGCTGTTGCCCTGGAGCTTTGCTTATTTTTGGAAACAATGAAACCTTTTGTGGAAAAACAGATACCAAAGCTCATTTAAGGAAGAGTGATAGCTGCAAACTAATGATGGAGAAGTTCCAGAAGGAGATGGCTCCAAAAAAGTGCAGCTGAACATTCATTTCAAACACTCCTTGAATTTTTAAGGACTGTTAGGAAGGGAATTCTATTGGCCACTCTTGCAATTCGTTGTATTTCTGTTTTCTCCAGTCCAGACAAGTCAGAAGGAACCATAGAGCAGTGCCTAGTCCTGCCTTCCTCCTTATTACCTTAAATATACAGGTACTTTTTTATTCTGTACATCCCAGCACAAAAAAAATGTTCTCTAATAAAAACCTGAAACTTAAAATTCTTAAAAGCAGTAACCACTTTATAATTCCTTAGCTTAAACACTATGCTTGTTTAATGGTGACAGCAATGGAGACACCATTAAAAGGCCAGTCTCTTCTGAAAATCTCAATCCTCTTTTTTCAACTTCTAAAAAGTTTTCAGCCAAAGACAGCTGCTCCTGATGTGAAGGTTAAGGTCAGTTGTTCAAGTCAATCAACTTTCAAGTGACAAGTTTGAACCAGAACGAGGTGAGCTAACAGACCTAATTCCCTCTTGAATTTTGCTCTGTAACCCAATTTATTTCAAATAGGGAAATCAGGATGGTATTTGGCACTGCGTTTCAAGTGCTCAGAATTAAAATGCCATTGGCTCTGCTGGATGTAAGAGAAAACTTTGGAACAGAAAGTTAGGCAGCTGTGCACAGCAGGAAACATGACCTAAAGGTAAAAGATGCTACTTGAAAGAAAAAAGGGATTTAAGAATTTACAATCCATGCTTTGTCACAAGGAATCTCAGGCACGGTATTACACAGAGACCATCTTTATATTCATTGAAGCACAAACACCTGACAGGTAAAAAAAGTTCTCCTAGAGCAGCTCTGCCAGATCTGTCCTTACCAAGGCCTGACCTACAGAAGGCAGAGGCTCAGCCTAGGAACACCACAGTGACAGCCCAGAGGAAAACACAAACTCGAAACTCCTGTAGTAACAAACAGCACTGATCATTGCCAGTGTCTGCAGCCCAGCTAGCAACAGAAGCACCGTACTGTTATTTATCATGGGATTTTGCAGTAATAACTCTTACCTCCTTGAAAATGCTGCTTTTCAATGAAGGATCCCAAACCCAAGGATTTTGCAATGTGTGTAACAGATCAGCACCAATTCAGAGCTTCTAGTTTGGCTGGAAAACTAGTAACACTTTAAATGTTCATAAAAAAATTCAGATGCCTCTTGAAAAAAAGACTTGAATACCTGTGTTCAATCCACTGAACTGCTGTGTACATCTCTAGTGTACAGGCAGCAGTGAAGGCTAAAATACCACCATGTAAAGGCAGCTCAGACTCAAATGAGTTTTTAGGCTTTTGAAGATCCCTCTTGCTCTAAATTTTTAAACCCTCCTCCCAATCAGTTTGGATCAGAATCAAATCTTTTCTTATGCTCCAGTCCTGCTGAAATACCTGGAGACCTCAGCACCACCCAAGGTCTCTGTTACAGCCCTTTTGCATTCAAACACCAGAGATCAGCTAGGTGCAGAATAAAGATGAAAAGCAATTTGAATAAAAACTTTGGGCAGTACTGGATCTAGGCTAATAATCACCACAATAATTCTTATCCACAGTCCCAGTATAGCAGCATGAGGTCCCACAAATTCATCTGAAAGGCTATTTTGCCATAGGCAATTCTGGTTTTTTGGGTGTGAGGTGAGAGTGGCCATACAAAACAAAAATTACACTGAGTCCAAAACTCTCATTCAAAACTTTCAAGTGAAAAAATTTTAAAAAACCAGTACTTTAAATTAAACCAGTACAATTATATTTGTTTCAAAATACCTTTACAAACCAAAACATTTGATTTTTAAATTCCCTGCTTACCATTACGTGTTAAAAATCATGGTTTCGATGAAACCATGTTTCTGAGCAGGGGGATTTTCCATGTGGGAGGCGAGTCAGGCCCCATAGGCTAGGTATGACTTTGTGCTGCATCCTGCTCCACGTGCTACTGTGCACGTACAGCCTCTCCACCCCTGCTGTGTGCACTCCACCTTCCTTTCTGGAAAGGTAAACAGCCCACGTTCAGGTTCCAGGTTTCCCTGACAAAACCAAAATTGCTCATGTTTACAACAGCACCTTAACAAAACAACTCTGTGCTAAGAGCAGTGCTGTATTTTGTAAGTGCTCATTTTGGCTACCTAGTGCTCCTCATTGCCTTTCTAATCTAAAGAGAATTCTGCCCCACAAGTCATTTGAGTCTGACCTTGCTCATGCAGATGTTGCTTCCCAAACTGCTGCAGCCTGTGCAGACAAAATCAGGCAAACAACATAGCTAATAAGCTGAGCAGTGATGTACAATTATGTTTGCCCAATTTGGCAGTGTCTCTATTCTTGTGCAATAGTGCTTAATGGATCCAAAACTTCCCAGTCTGCACATCTTACGACCAAAATCAAACCAGCTCCACTGCCTTTGAAATGCTGCAGTTTCTTGTGAAATAACCGCTGTGGGGTCTGTAACACAGCACCCTGCAGAGGTGCCTGAGTTCACTAAGGATAAGGCAGAAAATGAGCAAGTTTTGGAGGGAGTAGACACACACCTCTACCTACTAAATTACAACACTAGTGCACTGGCACCCTGATGCGGCTGTGTCCAGAATGCAAGTACACATCCATGTGTGGTAACATGCTGTGTCATGCATGCACAGAAATTTGCTTTCTTGCAGCTGACTGGAGGTTACATTATTTGAGTGTTATTTGCCTTTTAACCATAAAAAACTTATATTGCCGTCTATGAAACATTTGATGCATGCAGAGAAGCATCTTCCTGTGGGCATCATAAAGGGCAATCTCCACAGAGCCTTCTGGCACTTGAACTGGAAGTGAACCCCAGACACACAGTGAGGAACAGTTTTTACAAATTCCACCAGAGACAAAGACAAGACCACACACAGAAAAGGGACAGAACTGTGGACCACAACTTACAAGCCCTCAGGCCTTTGCTTCTTTAGCAAAGAAAAGAAACAAGTAACAGCCTCTTTAAGTTTCTGTCCCAGAAGGTGGCACCCACATCAGACCACATCTAACGTGCCTTTGCAGTCTGCAATGGGCTAAGGGAGCACCACAATATGGATGAAACAGATCAGCCAAACATATTGTAAACGATCCTGTTCCATGACTGCCACAGACTTGGTAGTTTTTGTGAGCCCTTCCCCTTGCCTGGAAACCAAAGAAGAACATCGTAAGAAGGTTCTGGCAAAGTATTCATAGCTTTCCCCCCCCATTCTAGGATAATATCATAGCCTGCCTTCTCATAGTGCCTTTCCTCTAAGAAATACAAAGACCATTGCACTGATCAATGTCTCATCCACCAAAATCTTTGGGAAGGAGAATATACTGTTCTGATATATAAAATGGAAAACACAGACAAAGGGAGTGACTCCATACAGCTTATTAGTGAGTGAACAGCAAAGCTGGGAAAGGAAGCCAGATTTTCTCCTACCTTGTATCTCTTGCCAATTATGCTACACAAGAGCTTTGCTCTGAAGAGAGAAGCACCAGGCTACAAGACTGTCTTTTTTTTTTTTTAAGCAGCAGCCTGTGATAACAGCACCCCATTCACAGCTTCAGGAAAATTCAGGGAAAGGTTCCCAGGGACTTCATTAATTTAAATCAAGTTTGAAGAGATGAGGAAAAAGCCTGTACTACATTGATTCTTGGGAACATCCTCTCAGGAGGCAGATTAGAAGGATCACTGACCTCTCCCTCATCTTTTGAGAGTAGCTGTCCACAAGAAAGAAAGTCTTCGTATTTGGCAAAGGGGATGACAGGCTCTGGCAGCTCTCGAAGGTAAAGCTTCAGGAGGGACGCCACAGTGTGAACATCTGTGTTGCTGCAATAGAGAAGAGGGAAGGAAATTTAGAAACCCACACTACCTCAAAGCTTGATGTCATTTGTTGGGGGTGCATCAAGGCCCCTCAAGACAAAGTAGGCACATGGAAAGGAAGCTCTTCTGCCAGTCATTGGTACTAGGCAGGAAGGTCTGCCTGGGACAAGGGAAATCTCCCCTCTGTCAAGATAGAAATGCACCTCAGGTAACACAGGCAGTGGAAGGGATATGCCCATGATACTGCTTAAGGTAGAGTGACACTGTGGTTCCTCTGCTAGTGTGCAGCAGGAATGTGAGGAATAGTCTGGACAAGTGCACAGTGATCACACAGCACTGAGAACAGATGCATCCCTGCTCCGTGAAACACAACATCTGAGCCTCTCACTGATCCTTGCTGATACTCTCCCCAGCCAGCACACTCGTACAGCTGATGGGCTGGGCTCCCACGTGCCCTGGTCAATCATTCAGATAAAATGGAGGAAGCTGTATTTCCCCCAGGTCCTCTATTGCCTTTGGGTACGGCTGCCTGGCTGGTGGTATCTGCAATTTCCTTGCCCATCTGTTATGATAGGATATCAACTTTTATTTTCTCTCTCAATCCAGGAACTTCTTTTTCCTCTTCTTTCTTTTTTGCTTTAAAATTGGGGTTGAGGTGTCAGATCCCATGATGAACGCTTTCCAGCTACCCATCTTCTGGTATATTGTGGTATCTCTCCCTCATTCCAATTTTCCTGTGGTACAACACTGTTACTCATTGCAGATGACCTCCTCAAAGGTTTTGACTGTTGGAATTCTAAACAGATTCTGTCACTAGCTCCTCCCTACCCACCCGGTGTCTTGAAAGAATTCCGAGAAAAATATATCAGTGAACATTGGGCAAGAGAGCTTCAAATCCTCTCTTCTCTCCAAAAGCTGAATCTCTTCTATTTAGTATGTTTCTTTTTTGGAACACACAGCTAAAAGAAAACAGGAAAAACTACAACAGGAAACTGTCAGCAGATACCACTCACTCCTAATCCTGCTAATGCTATTCGATTTAACAGCTCCATCATATTTAAGAATATCAGAGTTTCACACAGTGATTTTCTTCAGTTGCTTCTAGTGTTTTACAAATGAGATCGGTACCCTTATTCTTTTTTTTTTCCTTTAATGTGGAGTTTCAGTTATGGATGGTGGATCTGACTGTTACTGAGAAGCAGAGCCCAGAACAGAGCTTCAGGGCTACTGGCTGCAGGAACTGTTTCATCCATGATGCCCTATGAAATACAGCCAGACTTTCACTGCATTAAAGTGCAACAGGAGCAGACTGCTATAGGTGCTTCCAAAACAGCAACACCTGGCCTTCATAAGAACATTGAAAAAGAAAGCCTTTTAAAAATACATATTTTAATTGTCAGTCATCACAAAGGTATGATCCATCATGGGGCAGGCAGGCTATAAACACCTGGGATACCACTGTAGTTACAAAAGGGGTCTAAAAGCACTGACTGCAGCTGGGAAATAAGAAAGGATATTCCTTTCACTGCACCTGAGTTGGAAAGAAGCATAAGGATTTCACACTTCTGCTGCCAAGGTATCCCAGGCCATACAGAGATAAGTTATAGTTACACACAGAGAGAATTATGGTTGCTAGGAGGAGAAGCATTTCATTTATCCAGAGTGGCACTGCCTCTCCCTTACTGCTGTCTGTGACTACAGATGCATAAGACAGACTGTATGGGGACATGGTGGCAAGAGCAAAAGGCAACAACTGGGACACCCACAATTTTCCTCTAGTTGGGGACTCCAGGCTTGCTTCCTTTGATTCTGCACTGAACTCTTCGTTGCTGCATTACACACTGACTACCCAAAGGGCAGGAATTCCTTCCTGGAGGGCCTTGGTTCCTCTCTTAAAGGGGAGACTTAGCACTGATCTATTTAGCCAGTGCAAATACCTGTGGAAATAAAGGTGCTTTCTGCACCTGAGCTGGGGTAAGGCACTGGAAGAGGTTGCTGTGGATGCCTCATCCCTGGAAGTGTTCAAAGCCAGGTTGAATGGGCTCTGAGCAAGTGATCTAGTGGAAGGTATCCCTGCCCATGGCAAGGGGCTTGAAGGAGATGAACTTCAGGATCCCTTCCAATCCAAACCATTGTACAATTGTATTTTGCTTTAAAAACGCTGGGTGGAGGCTTGATTTATCTACATAACAATGAAGTTAGATAAGGCAAATGTAAAACCTGAAATTGAAACTTTCACTCCTAATTAATTCCTTCTGTAGATACTCCTGTTCCACTGTGTAAGCACTGAATTAAGATAATTCTAATTCTGAACTAGAACACCCAGACATTCAGTTGAAAATACAAAGGTTTTGTTTAAGAAAAGATTAACTGAGACAATTTGATGATTTCAAACTTATTTTTTCATGAAAATATTTCTAAATGTTTGACACTTCCATTTAGGGAGCAAATACTGTTTGTGGTTAGGAATCAAAGAAAGGAGGATGGGTGGTCTGGGAAGCTGAGGGAAGGGAAGAATTAGAAGAATGTTCCAAATAAACTCTGAAGATATACTTCCCAAGATGAGACCAAACACTTTTTCTGCCCACGCAGGAGACAGTGCTAGCTCTTCCTGCAGTGGTAGGCAGGGAAGGGAAAGGATTGGCAAGGTTGAGACTGGCTGCAGGTCCAGGGGAAGCAATCCCCCAAGGTTAATGTGTTGGTAATACACCAGACACCAGTGGCATCACCTGGAAAATCTGGGCTAGTGAGTACCAGCAAGAAATGGTGCTAGGCCTCCAAGACAAGATCCCAGATGTGATCACATTTATGGACCTGTGATAGAGATCAGACCAGATCTACATAAGGCCCTTGGATCCAAATATCCCTGAAGTTGAAGTCTCTGTTAGGGCCAAGCCCTGTTTCACAAAGGGACTATTAAGCTTTGCACAATGCTGACCTTCACTCCAGGCAGGATGTACGTATGACAGAGTGGATGAAATGTTTGTTAGAGGGTAAGGACAGCTTTTGGCTGGAAGGCCTTGACAGCATTCATCTCTCTGATCATCTGACTGCCTGAGGGCCAGTGTAGAGACAGCTGAGAGCTGCCCTTCCCTTACTGCCCTTGGATGGAGCGCTCAGAGACAGGGCTGACACTCCTCCCATGGGAACCAATATTAAGCTGAGCATCTACAAAACAGCTGCTGGCATAACATCCAGGTAAAACATGTCAGATGGTGGTGAGTATTCTGAAACCTGGTGACAAAGGAAGAGTCAAGATATTGCTCCAGGCAGATCTGCTGGGAGAATGCAACATCTGAAAGCAGCACATCACCTAGTTCACCTCTGTCACACCCATTTCTGTGACACGATCCCACTAACTGTTCAGTTTGCTGCACCCAAATCTAGCAAAGCTTTTCATTCAACATGTGCTTAAGCTGAAACACTGGGGGAGCCCCACACAGACCAATGAGCTCTGCTCTACCACTGTGAGCTGAATAAAGGCCTCCACACCCACCACCGTGCAGGAGAAAGCTCCCTCAGTGTTTTCAACAGAGAGAATGATGGTGTGGAAAGAGCATGTAAGCTAGGATTGCCAGCGCATGGAGAGTCCTGGCAGATTTTACATGTCACTCATACACCAGCCTGAATTTGGTGATGTCAACTCACCTGTCAAACAGGGGTTTCTCCCCACAGTCAAAAGAATCCTGCAGATCTTTGACAAGGTTGGCTTGTCCAGGCATCCGAAAGAGCCCCTCCTCCGTGAGCCCTCGCTCCCGAATAAAATCCACGCACTGCTCCACCAGCAGCGGGGCCAGGCGCTGGCCATACTTCCTCTCGTGCTGCACCGTGTCCTCCAGGCGCTGCCCAAAGATCCCTGGCAGCAGAGAGCAAGAGAGACATCTGGGGGTCAGCTTAAACTCTTCCTGAGCTCCTGCTTGGGGCACGCAAGGAGGGAAGCTCCCACACGGAGGGGGCAGCCTTTGTGAAGGTCCGGTTTCTAACAGACTCTGACAAATAAAGCTATTTTAAAAAACAAGGATTACATGATGAATATATTTTTTTTCTGCTTAACAATGCTTCAAACTGTCCTCTGCCCTAAGCTAGTTTGTATCTCATACGCAAGGAAGGTGGGTTTAAGGTTATTTTTATCCACAGCTGTGCTGGATTTAGATTAAGTAATTGTACTTTCATTGCATCTTCCATCCCAAGAAGACCAAAACAAAGGCTACATTGACTTTAAGGCACGTCCTTTGCTGCATGCACCCACTGCTTAGGCTGTCACACAGCTGCCCTCCACTAGTTTGCAGCTGGCCAGCCCAACAGGCAGCAACCCCCTAGGAGGGGACTGCTAACACAGCACAGTACAGCTGTCAGCATTAAAACTGGATATTGTGAGAATCTTCCACATCCCAGGAGACTCCTTCTATTTCTTTCCCTTTCATTAAACTTGCCGAATAAAAATTAAAAATGAAAAAAAAAAAACCAAAACAAACCAGCAAAAGTCATTGCCCTTCCTACAAAAAAAAAAAAGTGTGTGCTGTACTTCTTGCATCTTGAAAATATCAGCAGCACCATATTCTGTAAAACCAGACTGGCCTAAGTTAATTCTTTAGTCAGATCTACTGTAAACATATCATTAAGTATGAAGCACTGTCTATTTCTTTGGGGAGCATGGAGTTCCTGGCCAATACCAGCTGAATGCCACTTGTCTGGCATCACAACTTTTGGCAACTTAGAAGGGGCTCAGGCTGTGTAAAGGGGCTCAGAGATCTTAATTCAATCCCTACCACTAGGAGACTGCTCCATCTAAAGGGACTGTCACTGAGTTGAGTTCTGAAACTCTAATTCTAGCACCCTACAATATTTGGTGGAGTAAGGGAAGAGAGTATCCAAGCTAAAAATGTTTTGGCAATAAAAATTCAGGAAGTGAGGGGATTCCAGAATCTACTCCCAGAATTTCAGATTAAACCAGACCAGAGCAGGTAGGAAATTCTATTCAGGGATTTCTCAAAGCTACAAGAAGTCTTCTATAGATATCAAGGACCTTTAGATCATTCATTCAGCACTCAGTTAAACCTGCAGGTCTGAAAAAAAAAAAAAAGCAGCATGCAATATAGGAGTCACACTGTTTCCCACCCAATAGCCAGAAGCTGTGTTTAATACTTGCACATATGTCCTCATACCAGGCCAGGGAATTTGGTTGTTTCTGAAGGCTCCACTTACCTTCCCCCACTAGTGACCAAGTCTTTTTTTTTTTTTTTTTTTTTTTTTTTTAGTGCTATATTCATAAGAGGTTGGTAACTTCTGGTAAGACATTCCCTAACCACCCACCACTGCTCCTCATAGGACACAGCATGTCAAACCATACCTGCTTTCTATATTCAGTCCAAGCCTGCTGAATCCTCAGTGAAACAACCCTCTCATTATCAGGTTCAACTCATTGAACAAAAGTTGCAAGAAGAATCCTGAAGCCAAATTTCCTCTCCCTGCCTATTTGTTACACATCAGAAGAGAGAAACTTTCCTTACACCACAGCCTACACAACTGCATTACAGTATCAAAGCTGGAGGGCTGTGAAAAGTCTCAAAGGAAATTCCCTCATCCTGGCAGGAGAGCATGCCCTGGAGCATGGGAGTGAATTATCTTTATCATTGTATATATTGGGTTTATTGCAGAGTAAAGGTTTTACTAGTTCTTATTTCTAATCTCTTTGAGTTTTCACTGAGTTTGGTGCTTCTGAAGTCAGGTTCTAGGAAAGGGAATCTCTTTCTGCTTTTGCACAGATTGCTTTATAATCCCATCATGTAATCCCTGCTGTCATGATGGGGCATATCTATTTCCTTAAAATGATACATGTTGTCCACTTTTCCAGATGCAAGACATATGAATACAGGGAGGTCAGGATGTTGCACATGTCAGGGCAATAGCAGCCTTCTTTTCTCAAATCCCTACTTGCTGAATCTGTTTCCTAATGGGTCTGTCTAGAGAAAACTCCGGAAAAGAGGTAAATGCTCTGCATTCCCCAGGCATAAAGCACATGTACAATGTTCTATAAGCTCATGTTCTGATGTTCTACACTGAACTCAGATCAAGGACAAAGGCAGTGTCAGACACACACATAAGCAAGCACAAGCAGAACAAGTGCATGCATAATCTCCACTGAAGAGAATCTGCTTTTCCCCAGCCTTGACTGGTCTGTGATCAGCAACATCTCTAATACATTTCAGGCAACATCAGTCCTTGCCTTCACAGTCAACTTGGATCACAACAGCAACAGCTTTTCTGTAGGTGCAATCTACAGTGAGTGACTTCTGGAGACAAGAGGACTACAGTCAAAGAGAGACCACTGACACAGAGATTAAGGAATGTGATGCTAAGGCAACAGAGATAGAAGGGTGATCTCCTTTGAGACTCAGATGGAGCAGCAGACGGACCCTTCACAAACACAGCATCACCATCGCTGTGGGTTTCTCCTGCACAACCAGATGCTGGGGATTCCGTCTTTCCTCCTCACACAAAATCAGTAACGCTTTTCTCCTTGATGTAAACTTTGGAGGAAATAAAGGCATTTAAATATTCTTATGCTGCAGTATTCTTCACCTCCCTTCAGACCATTACAAATAAGTAACAAGAAAAACCAGGCACGAAACAAACATGACCAAGGAACAAGATGATCACAGGACGAGTGAAAGGAGGTGGCACACGCATGGGTTTCTTCTTGTGTGACAGTGTCTGCTGAAGGGCTGTGCTAGTGAGATCACACAGTCTGTACAGGTAATTTTTGGTGGGAAGAGGACTCAGGTCATTGCTGGGATGAAAGACTTCTTGCAGCCCAGCTCTCTCAGCTGCCTCCCACTCAGGTCTGGCAGTCCCACACTGACCCAGTTCCAGTTGCAGATCTATGCCTTTCCTTCTCCCTTGAAACTGAACCCTAATTTTCCAGGGAAGCATTAGAATGGATCACCAAACATTGCTCAGAAAAAAATATTTCACACAAGATTAAGTATTTTGCTAACTGTGATTTTCCCTTTGTTACATTTTTCAGTTACACTGCAGCTCCATGGTTTTTCTTTCTCTCTATCCTACTTTTTTTTTTTTTTTTTTTTGCTGAGCCATAGGCAAGGGCCACCAGAGATGCTGCTCAGAAGAAAGACTGCACCCAGGCTGAATCTTTTGGCAGTAAGAGCATTATGGTTGGTGTTAAGAGAGAAAAAGCACAAGAGTTGCAGTTATTGGGACTGAAAAGTTGGCCTTCGAGAAATTGCTCATCTGTGCAGGGGCTGCAGAACTTGTCTGTAGCTTAGAAAAGAAAAATAATGTAAAGAGCATAAAAAGAGCAATCTAAGAGCTACTTATGGAATGGGGCTGGAAAGGTTCTGTCAAAGGGAAGCTTGAGATGCTGAGAGCTCCAGGCTTGCAGTCTGGGCATCTGCTTGATGAAGTTTGGGAGAATTATCACTTGGACTCTCTCAGTCACACTGGCAACAGACTTAGCAGATGTGCCTACTTCAGTCTCCCAGAGCCATACAGGGCAAACTGAGGAACTGGGGTTCTGTGCCTCTGTGTCATTCATCTAATTTCTGTCAGGTCCCAGACCTTGTAAAAGTGATCTAGTTAAATGTGCCTGAAACTCCCAGCACATGACAACATCTCCAGTTTAGACAGGGGCTGCCCTGCCTTGCAAGGAGGAGCAGTGTGGAGCCAGTCACATACAGCCTCATCTGCCGGCTCCTCAAGGCACAGGCCTGTTTTTAATCACTGGGCCCTGCAGCTCAGACTGAACTTGGCAGCGCTTCACTCCATTTGATGATCCCGCTGGAAGACATTAAAGTCTTTTTCTTCATTCTAAAGAAGGGGAACCAGTGCCATCCAGTCACACTCCAGACAGTGTTAAGCTGGAAATAAAGCCAAAAGTTTACTAGCAACCTATGGGTTAACTTTCCTTGTCATACCCTTATCTATAGCTAGGCCCTTTTGTTTGATTTCAAAGCAGAAAAAAAAACTCCAGCATGCCTGGAACCACATCCTTAATCTCAAAAAGATTCAAGAGATACTAAAAAAATGAGCTAGCAGAGCTACAGAATTTCTTTCCTCTACTCCAACAAGCTGCCTCTGTTTTTTAAAGATTTAGGTGACTCTTTGTGGAAAAAGCAAGCCAGGAATGATGTACTGACTAAGACACAGACAGGCTCTCTGTCCTGGCCTGAACAGCTCACCCACCAGCTCCAGGCATACAAAGCCTATACATTCAGCTATGCTGTCCAGACATGCAGTGGGCAGGAAAATATATGCTCTTTGCTACATTTTTCCTCATCATAGGCTCTGAGTTCAACCAAAATAAACTAAAGACAGAGATAAAGTCAGTTTTTGAGTAGATTTTCTTCATACGGAGGACTAAGGACTCCGCATCTGCTTAAAGTGTGAAAAGTCCAGGCACACCTACGTCAGCTGCATGTGCAGCTTATTCCACACACGTTAAAAGATGTGTGGGAAGATAATCAGCCTTACACCTGGATGCTGCTCGACAACAGCACAGACACCCGCGCACGCATGTGGTGCCTCACAGACAGGCAGTTTATGGATATAAAGATTGTGTACGTGCTCACCTGCACAGGTAAGTGCCTGCTTTTACCTTCCCACTTTCATGCTTAAGTTCCCATTTATCTGTCCCTCTCACACATGAAAGCAACTGAGAAAAAATCACGGGCAGACATTCAGAAATGCGTGTGTTTCCACAGCACAAAACACACACAAATCTTTAACTTGCTTCCCCTCCCCTAGCCCACCCAAGCACAGACTACGTGAATTACTGCAGCAGCAACAGAAAAAGGAGTTTCATGGTAGGAGCCATATGTACCTAAAAAAAGATAGTCCTCAACAACTAAACAATTCAACCAGCAAAAGAATGCACGAATAGGGGGGAAAGAATGGAAGCAAAAGACGATTAGGAATCAAGAAAAACTGACAACATAACTTTTCCATAGTCACACAGATGGGTTCATGGTACAACTTGGTGTCTTCTGACCCCATTCCCAGAAAGAGCAGTGTCCATACACTAGAAGCTGATTGCTCTCATTCATACATATCCATTTAAATATTCTGTACATATGAAAAAGAAACACCTCTCCCCAGAACTATCTTCACATGATAGCTTGGTATCCAGTAGTATTTTTGGCCACAGACTGTGTCTTTCCCACTCCTTCCCCCTTTGCAGAGTCAGCTCCTATTTTAGATTCTTAGCCTCTGTCTCAGGCTACACTTAAATATCTGGTTTTTCTCTAGCAAAAGAAAACCATAACAAATCTAAACTCTGGAAAATCATCTCCTACCTCTCGTTCTTGTGCAGCACTCCGCTACATGACAGGCGCTGAGCTTCAAGCAGAAACCAGGCAGTGTCAGACAGCAGGAGCGGCAGAGAAAGAAAGTCCTGACTTCAGGCATCAGACACATTCTGAGTCCCAGCACTGGCAGCTTTCCATTCACCCAGCGCTACAGAGCACAGAGCAGCCGATCTGCCCTGGGAGATAATCTCGGCAGCACATCTGGTCTTAGCTCCACAACTCGGCATTAATTATGACTTGAGCAGAAAGCATTTGAAACATCCAATGAGATGCAGAGCTCCCTGGCTCGCTCCGCACTGGGAAGGAGAGAGGAGAAAGACAGGCAGGTAGGGTCTTGCCCACCCTCGAAGAAGCCGCCAACGTAAACAGCAGCTAAGTACGGGTCACAAGTTTTAACAAAGGCATCCCCCATCGGCTCTGTAATATATTCATGCTCTAATTGCTTGTCAGATCTATTCTAGATAGCTGGAAAAGCTGAGCAACAGTTGCTGTCTGCATGCCACACTTTGGATCCTTCCTGATACAGGCAATATTACTGTGCTGCAGGCAAACTGGTGCCCTGGTCTGGCCTCCCATCTGCTTTCAAAGCAACAGAAACAGAAACCTAGTTTTGGAGGGGAACATTTCCCCACAGTAGCCTCAGCATGCTCTGAGAGTTCCAGCTCTGGGACATGCTGGAAAGTCTAATAAAGCTTAGGAAAAGCTACACTCCTTGACCTGCACAGGTTTTTTGGTGCTTGCTGCCTCTGCTTTAGCTCTTTACAGAGAAGTTGCCTGAATTAATAGCTCAGCTGAATAACTGGTAGAGGAAGGGACCACAACTCCCAGCATGTGAACAAATACCCAGACACTTTACTTGCAGGAAAACACTCACCCCCCCTCAGCTCTCGCTCTCAGGGCAAGGAGCCTGTCATTAACAAAAACGCTTACCATGCAATGCCCTGTGCAGTTATACAGAGGTCAGGCTGCCACTCCATTCACAAAATGCACTCATGTGACTGCAGATCTACAGCAGTCACCACACAAAAACCTTGCACCAGGCTTCTGAGCAATTTTATCACTATTAGATAAGTTTTCTCCCTCTGCAGGAAATAAAAAATCCAACAAAAAACCTCCATCTGTGGCTGCTCATCAGCTTCAGCTGTTAAAACATCTGTGGTCACTACATAGAGCACATTCACCTGAACTTAGTGGCCCACCCCTTGCCCACTCCTGAAAAAAAGATTGCTTCTCACCATAAATTAAGGCAGTACCAGGATCAAAATCTTCAGTTCTTGAACATGGTGTGATTCCTAGAGCTGTCATGTGCAGGGCCAGAAGCTGGGACTTTGATGATCCTACTGAATCCCTTCCAACTCAAAATATTCTATGACTGCCAAGATAGTAAGGTACTCCTTAGCTATTTAAGATATACCCTGAATAGCATGGTACTGCACAGCTAGACACCAGAAGCCCAGTCAATACACCAGACACTATTTAAAGCACACTAAAGAATATTTAGAAAGTGATGGAAATCCTTAAACCCAAGGTACAAATGAGGTCCTCAGTATTCTTCACCCTCTTATTATCCTCTCTTCCCTTGTGGTGAACACAGCAGGCTGCAGGTTAGAGAGAGCCTGCCCACAGTGCTAACTGGTGAGCAGGACAAATCTGCTTCTAAATGGCTGGGATGCCACCAGAATTTTTGGCACTATTTCCTGGAATAACACCTCAAATTGTGCCACATCTGCTAATAACATTATTGTGCCTAGGACTCAGTGTTTGCGATGGGAGCACAGGAGATAGCAAATGCAGACTTTTGTTCTTCCATTCACATCTCCATTTCTGTTTTCCATCTCTCAAAACACAGGAACAAGGAGATATCCAATGAAATAGAAAGTCATGCTGTTTAACGTGGATATTGTTATATCCAAAGTATAATTAATCTGTGAAATTCACAGTCTCTCTGTGGCCAAGGACACAGCATGACTAAAGCACGATAAAGAACTTACAATGCTATGAGATGATGAAGCTGATGCAAACTCTTCACCAGAGAGCTGTGCTTGCTCTTTGGAGAGAGAAAAAATCTGGAGCACATGCTCTCTCACATAAGCATCAGAAGTGAAGCAGAAAATGGCAGCTGCTTCAGTGTTGTTCCCTGCACAAGGTAACTCTGCAGTTATAGGCATCCTGTGACAGCAACACTGTGCTACACACTCCACAGGTAGCACCTGTGGGTTAAAATATGGGGTTAAAATTCATGACTTAGACTATGGGATATGATGAGACTGGAATAAAAATCACTTTTTTATATATATACACATAATTTTTCTTCTGTGTTTTGAATTTTCATGTCACACTTGGATCCTGCTGTCTCTGTTAACCACATTTGTCAAAAATGAAATCCAAGGTTCACACATAATCACTGGACTGCAGGGGCTGCAGGCTCCAGAAGTACACTTGATACTGCAATTGTAGCAATATAGTCCAAAGAATTTGCCACATTGCATATATCATCAAAACTTCCACCTGGAGTTCTCCCTATACACATGTGCCAAGGAGAGAATGGATAATGGAGACTGAACTCCCTCTTCCCCCACTGGTATGAAGTTCTTTAACTGTAGAAGAGTTTATCAGCTCTCATTTTCTAATAAACAACTTAGGTTTATAAAATTGTTCAGACATTACATCTCCCATGAACTTGCCGAAGGGGAGCTGGAGATATTTTCTTTCCCAGTGTCACTGCAGGGACAGAGCCCCAGCAGTGCTCTCCTGAGCTAGCACTGCTGCAGTTATTCTGCTGCAGGTACCAGAACAGAAGAAAGCATCCTGCCTTCACACATCACTACAAGCCTCGAGACTGGTTGCAAAGCTCACTGCAACTCACACAACTTCTGAAAATCCAGGCATGTTTCAGGCTTGGCATCTAACTCAGGTGAAATTCTATCTTCGGTCTGGTTGCAACAGACAGGAGTGGTGAACCTGCATGAACTCAGAGTATTTCTCCTCATCTCTGACTGTGAGCAAACTTGGCTTGCACAGCTCTAGCGGGTGCCCATGGGGTGTGTGTATTTTTAGATGCTGGCTTAGAGGATTAGCTAATATACAGGTACACTCAAGCAGATCTGAGGGAACTCAAATCTAGGAAATTGCTCTATTTGTACAGAAAGGGCCTAGTATCAAAGTTAGAGCCATAGGTGAAGTTCCCTATTTTACAAGAAGGCTGAACCTTGTACAGACTCATTTTTTAACCCAGGTAAACCTGGGCACTTAAACATCTTTTATCTGCTGAAAGCTGGCAGAACTGGTTAGAGGCGATCAGTCACAGAGCTGAACCTGGCAGGAAAAACTTCAGCATTAATGTCTTCTGTCCCATTTCCTCCCTGTCCAAGCACTTTGGTCAGATCCTTCCATGACCAAAATTACATCCACACACCCCTCACCAGCTCTGTGCTGGGGTCTCAACCCTTACTGGGGAAATTAAATCTTTTGAGGGTAAACAGGCTTCTGTTTACTGTCTGATAAAACAGCTCACTCTGGGTTAAAGATTTGCAAATAGCTATGCTCACCTTTCCACCACAATAGATTCTTCTTAACCTGTGTGATGTCTTCCCATCTCTCTAACATATGCCAGGCAAGGAACTGACTAAGCAGCACTGTAAATTAGCCAGTGATGGACTGACGAGTTTATGCTCCAAACTGAGATTGTGACTGTATTCACAGAGAAAAGCAGACCTAAACATTACTTAACCACAGCATTCTGAATCCAGACCCAACCTCCTGTGTTTATTGCTCTATTTCTCTCTAAAGAAAGGCAAGAGCATTTAGAGAACAAAACAGCAAGAGCAGCAAAAAATGCCTTTTAGCAATCAGTGATCTGGACCAATGTGCCCTGGACAACTTCTTTCTCCCCACATCCTAAGATCATATTTTACAGAATTTTTTACTCATTGACTCTCATATATGTTTCTCTATGTTTAAAGGACAGCTTCCATATGACTGTCTGAAGCTATGTCTGTAGAAAGCACTCGATCAGCAGGTCACCTTTTTCAAGTGGTGCTGCTTGTTGATGCCACCACTGCACAGAAAAAGCTTTACAAAACTTCTGGGTGTTGGTAAGTAAAAAATAGTTATGCCATAGTGTAATTGCTGCTACCAGTGTCTTATCAGTGGAAATGGGTTCCAGCTGTGCATTCAAATGAAAGGATCACGGAGTCTGAAACCTCTAGTATGGAATACAATTACTCACCTGGATTTCTGGTCATCCTGGAACCTGGTAGGGACTGTGAGCCAGGCTCACAGCCAACATTTAGCACATTAGGCACTTTTATCCATTCAGAAAGCCAGACAAGCCTATGTCCTGAAGCTTTTCCATGTTCCAAGCCTTCCCTTATCCCAGGGTTGATAACCTAAGCACAGTCATTCATTGAGATGCAGACAGGATGAACACCGAACACATGGATGTTTATCCAAATCAAACTTCACCATAAATACCTCAGTCAGTCTCTATTCTCTATTCTCAGTCTTCAATTCAACTGTAAAACTCACTACCAGGTCAATTGTATATGGTTTCATTTGTTGCATCCTCAAACTCAATCAATGATGAAACTCTGTTACCTAATTCCCATATATTTAGCTTTATCCTCCACCGTCTAGCTAAAATCCTCACCAGCTTACAGTTTCACCACCCAAGCAATAAGCTCACTGTCTAAGTTCCAGCAACAGCTGAACCTGATAAGCTGTGCTTGGGAAAGGGGCAGCATTTAGCTACTACTTGTAAAGTAGGTGAAACACTTCAGTAAATTTGCAAGCCTTTAAAGAACATTTCTAGAATTGGTAAAGAGCTGAATGTTTCCTTCTCTAACCTGCAACTGAGAAGACATGAAGGGCAAATTGCAAGTTCAGTTACATGATTATGAATTCAAAGAAAAAAGGAGCAACAGTGGATGGAAGAGGGGTAAAATTAGAAAGAAAATAGGAAAAGAGAGACAGGGTGAATTTATTTCTTCTCAACTCATAAATGGTTAAAATTGCAAATTGCAAGGAGCCACTTACCATTCCCTTTCATTCAGTAATCACATATTCTCATAACATTCATCAAAGGACTAATACACAGAAATTAAAATACTTGCCTGCAAGCTGAGAAACACCACAGGAACACGTTTGTCCCATCAATACACTGCCAGGATGTGCAGTGAGAACCACCAGTGTTTTAAAGACTGTCAGATCTCAAATGTCAAACATGATTACAGGAACAGTCTCACTGAGAAGCCACCAGTGTAGGGGGTGGTACTGGTCAGACTTTGTGCTACAGGCAGTAGCCACCACCAATATAACAAATGCACAGCCCCTGTCAACTCTCCATGGCACATTGTAGCTGAAGGGAAGAGGAAAGCAAACACAAGCCCCATCACATTTTATCTAAAGCTGAAAAATGGGCACATCAACCTAGTGACTACCTCCAGAAATCTTTATTTGACTGCAGAAATAGACTTATTTTCTATGAACACATCTAATTTTATTTCTAGTCCATTCATCCTTTTTATTTCTGCATCTTGTAACAATGATTTTCACAATTCAGTTGTTCACTGCATGAAACACAGTTTTTTCTTGGTGTAAACCTCATGACTGTGCAACTGTTCAAATTCCTCTTAGATGTGTCATTTTATCCATCAGACCCTCCTGCAATCTTCTCTCTTCCCTGGTCCTGTTCAAAGTAATTTTTTTTTTTTTTTTTTTTTTTGACAAAAGGGTTTCAGATAGATTTTACACCTTAATTGCTTGTACCACCTCTGGAATAGATGACCATTTTGGGGCATAGCTTGTATTAAAAATTCTACCCTGAGCTCAAAGAACCTTTTCTAGCACAAGTTTCATTCAAATGAAAACACACCCATATGATTTCATTTTATCAAGTCAGTATCTTCCAACCAAAAGAAGTTCCATAAGCAAATTCCATTAAAAGCTTCACCCTGCTCACTTGCAAATACAAAAGGCATGACTTCTGTTTGTAGTTTTTCCTCTATCTGCTGTGTGGTTGAACAGAGGCACTGAGAAGCTGCCTGCCATTCCCCAGCTTGGGGTTCCTGCTTTTTGGTGCCCCAGACTGTCCACAGTAACAGATAAAGGACTAGAAATTCCTTCACCTGTTGCCAAACTGCATCATCCCTCAGAAGCCACTGGAGCAAAGCTGGCTGCTGCAACCAGCTGGGGGACTTTCCCCCTGAGGAGCTGTGATACAGCACTCCAAGAAGACCAATTTCTGCTCTGGGATGACCAAGCTACTGCACAGTCTCCACGCAGAGCCCACACCAGCACTGTCTTGAGCCAGCAGCTTTAGAGGTGAAACACAGGCAAGGAGCAGGGGAGAAGGATCTGACTTCTAAAAGTAAGATCTTTAAAAGTCAGTAAGGAACACCTTGACATGCTTTAGTTTTGATTCTAGATTTAGACCCTTCCATCAAATATTTCTACATATACACCATCCTTGATAAGAACCACTCTGACCCTTCTCTTCTTCAGGCTAAACAATCCAAGTCTTCTCAGCTTCTCTTAGCATTTCCTTGCACAATTGTTTAATCATTTTAGTGGCCTTTCACTTGACTCACTCCAGTAATCTCATGGCCTTCTTGTCCCAGGCAGACCAGAAATGGACAAAGAACAAAAGATGTTGAATTGCTAGTGTTAAGGTGAAGGCTCACCTCCCTGAACTTGCTGGCAGTGCTCTTCCTAAAGCAGCCCAGGAATTTGCTGGCCACAAGGGTGCATTGCTGGCTCATGTTCAATTTGTTCAAGAGCATCCCAGTTCTTCTCTGCAAAGATGCTTTCCAGTCAGTCAGCTCCCCATATGTGCTGCTGCCTACGTTCATCATCTGCAGGTGCAGGACTTTGTGTTACTCTCTGTTGAACTTCATCAGATTCCTGTTCACTCCTTCCTTCAGCCTGTTGGGACCCCTCTGAATGACGACACAATCATCTGATGCACCAATCAGTCCTCCCAATATCATCTGCAAGCTTGCTGAGGGTGTACTCTGTCCCATTATCCAGGTCATTCACAAACAGTCCTGGGCCCAGCACTACCTTTCACATCCCTTTCCAAATTCAACTCCAGATTGCTTTAGCCTTCCTAAGTACACTCCTGCACACTCAGGAATTTCTCTGTATTCCTCCTCTAAGGTAATCTGTCCCTGCTTCCACTTCTATGCTTCCTTTTTAGCTAATGTGCTTTGTCACAAGCATCTTGTTTAACCATGCAAATCTCTGCCAACTTTGCTTGGTTTCCTGCACAAGGAAGAGGATTCTTAAGATTGAAGGAAGTAACCCTTGAAAATCCACAAGATCTCCTGGCTCCCTCTTCTCTTCAGGGTCATACCCCATGGCATTCTTCCAAACATATCCCTATAGTCAAGGCCCATGGGTGGAATCTTCCTGTGAGCCTTGCCGAATGATGCCATCAGAGTGGTTCTTCTACAGACAGTCATTGTCACCTCAGGCAAGTCATCTGATTGCTCAGTATTTCAGATCCCTCCTTAACAAAAAATGAGGACAACTGTGTTTCCCTACCTCAAGGCTGTAACATGATGGTAAAATATGCTGGTCATAAAGCAGTAACAGAAGCCCCAGATATATCTGACAGAGCTACATTAGAAAGAAAGGAACTTAATCAGGTCTCAGAAACAGATCTTAAAACATTCTCTGTTGTAAACAGTTCTGGCAGCAAGATCCACTCCCAGCTTACTTTCGTTACTGTACCTTAGTTTCCATATCTACCATTTGTGTACCATTTGTGACACTTTTGCCTGGGGGCAAGTCTAACCCAGCACCTCCTCACATCTGAGCTGACTCAGGCATCCCCTAGTCCTGGGCAGATACCTGACCTCATAACCCCCATCCTCCTTCTCTTCCTCTTCCCCTGGCTGGGCCCATCTCCCAGCATTAGACAGCAGCAGGAGCAAACACTGATAAGCTGCATCAGGCGCCAGCTATCTCGGTGCAGAGATAACAGCAGGTATCAGGCACAACAAACACCCAGTGACACTCCCCACACACCTGGGGGAGCCTGCCCAAGGGAAGCCCACCCTGACACCTCCTGAAGGGGCTCCTCCTGACCCAGTCAGGAATCCTACTTGAGGCTGTCACTCTGCAGGATCCTGCAAACAAGGGAGTAGAAATCACCTCTCTGTCTTCAGACTGGGCAAATAGCAGAAGCCAATTCCCTCCTCCTCTCCATTATCTCTTCAGTAGTATTTTAGCACCTTAAATTCACTGACATGGCTCTAGGTTTATGCTGCTTTGACTGGAAAATTCCCATCTCATAGGTGGAAAAATTAAAACTCAAGACTCCCAAAACCTAATGCTGTATCCTAGCTCCTAAACAGTTTGGCATTCTGGTGGACATGTATTTAATATCATTATCTGACCCTTCAAAACAGTCGTGCTTGCTCTCATGCAGATGTTATCCCAAAGATATTTACTCATTTAAAGCAGGATCCCTAATTAGCCCTATGCAGGGTTAATCTCCCATTACCCATTAGGACATTGAGCCAGGAATTAAATTACACCTCAGACACCTTGTCCCACATCTTTCAGCTCTCCCCTAATACAAGACAATTTCACAGGGCCCTGGCTCCCAAAAAACCCCAAACTTTGCTGGCAGAAGAATAAGAATCCACACACCATGGTTTATCTATATGGGAAAGGGTCTGGAATTAATGACAGTAGAACAGCTTCTTCAGTGGACATTTCTTCAGGCCCCACCAGTTTTACAGTGACTATTCCTCCTGAACAGAAAAACTATTCATGAAGCTCTGGCAACACAATTATTTTGTCACAGGGTAAAGTTCTTCATGTTTGCCTAAGGCGAAACACATCCCTTCCAACTGCTTCACCTCCCCTCCATTACAAGTAACTGATGAAAGCTTGGGATGAAGAGGAGGAGAAATTAGGACAAAGTAATGGAGAAAGAAAGGGGCTGAGACATGCATTTCTGGCAGAGAAGCAAGGAACTGCTCATGGCAAGACAGAATATGTAAACAGAAGAAAACAAACACAAACATAAATCAAGATTAACACAGAATGATTCTGTCCCCATGCTGTGCTGGTTTTGTGCTGAGCTGTGAGAGAATTATGCCACCTGGCATCCAACTCAGGCACCAAAAAGTTTAGGTTTTGGTCTCTTAGCCAGAAATTCAGTCCTAGACAAACTCTGTTTTACAGCTGATGTAAGACAGAAATGAGGAAGGCACACAGAAAGGAACTTTGCAGTTGCTGTACCTCCCCAAATTAGAAGTACAGTCCCACCACACTTGTACAGACCAAGACCTTCTCTCTCCCCCCAGCTACATCAAAAACTTCCAATCCAGCTTGGGAGAGCAAGGTCACTCTCACCCAAGCCTATGGCCACAAACCCTTTGATTTAGCACTGTGGCACTGCTCCATGCACTTCACATTAATGAGCAGGTACTGAACAGTGCGACTGTAGGACACAGAGGGACTCTCCAGATAAGCTTTTAGTGGTACGAGCATGGAGCAAGATTTGTCACAGAGTTATGAAGGATCATAGAAAACAGTTTCAATCACCCTCTCTAAGAATGTGCTCCTAAAACTCACTGTCATCAAGTCACTGTGACAAACATTTTTTTTTAAGACAATCAAAATGCATGGAGTACTCTCAAATCTCAGTTTACAAAATCTCCTGCTCTAAATGAGATGTACTAGACTCAAGAATTCAGGAGTCTGAAACTCAAGGAAACTAGTTAGAGATTATTTTCCCTATAAACAAGACAGTTCTTCTTCAAAAGACTTAGGAACTTTATGATTTTATTTTAAGGCCACATTTGAAGCGTATTTCAAAGAATACATTCCATATGGCTTTTAAACCTGACTGTGTCTTCTATCAGTAATTTGTGAACCTCAGCTGCTTTGGGGAGTTTTCTGTTTTATTTTAAGAAGCCTTTGCTGTTCACCTTTAAGCACAGTTCATATGCTCTCATCAACATAAGAAGGTACCCTCAACCCTTTTTTATTTATGTTTCTTCAATACATCAGCAAAGATTAAAGTGTGGTTAAGCCACTCCTTTTATCTTGGCATAATTCATTTTTACACCATATCAACCTTCTCCAGGGCTGGGTATTTGCATATTAATAATAAAGCCTGCTTTTTAACTCCTCCCTTTAGCTTAATATATTGAAAAGCGTTGATAGATAAGGCTTGGCTCTCAAATTAGTGGTGGTGGCAAAGCAGAGTTCAAATTATTCCATTAAAACAGAGACATCTATGTTTATTGTCCTCCCACATTTGAGTTAAGCTGCAATTTCACTCAGAGAAACTGTCCTGCTCTGATTATGATGGAGAAGGTGTAAGTTTGATCATTTTCCCAAACTGGCTAAAAAAATATTTGGGAACAACGGTTTGAATATCTTTACTGCTTCCCAGTTATTGGCATTCCTATGCATTCCTTCTGAAGTGCAAAGAAACTAAGGATGCAACTCCGTGGTTTCTTTAAGCCAGAGTATGTGTGGGTTGCAGGCAGAATGAAGAAGCCTGCCCCTCTCCATGCCATCATGTCTCCCCATTGGAATTACTGGCGTTGCAGCTGCATGGTTAGCAGGGCCAGGAATCAATCCACCCACAAACTAATCCTCCCTACCTTTTATTTCCTGCCAGGTCGTTTCCTACTGCACAACTCACAGGCACCAGTGTCAGCAGCAGGAAGCGTGGTGGAGCACATGGCTGCTGGGGGGTAGAAGACCCCTCCTGACAGCAGCTGGAACTTGACCAGCTCAGAGAAGTGGCCACAACATAAGAATCTGCTCTTGCAGCTTGGACTAAAAAGCAGCCACAGTCAAGCTAGCTTTAGGCTAATGCATTTGTGTATTAGGGCAGAGAATTCAGGCTAGACTGACTGCCCAGCATGTACCCATGTCCTTGACCAGTTTTTATCCATAGATTTTTATCCATAGTTTTTATCCACAGAGAAAAAACATAGATGCACAACTGCAATTCTTTCCAACTTTGCAAACTCCACTGCTTCTCTTCTACAGTGCTTAAGCTGGCTCTCACCAATAGCTAAAGCAGCCTTTACTGACTTTGATCACTGAACCACATCAAGTCTGCAGGATGTGAAAATAGCAAAAAACAGAAGCTCCTGTATTCCTCCCTGCACTATCTCCCTGCTCTAATCTCCCCTGTGCTGCCTTGCTTCCACATTCTCATTATTTCATGTTTTTTGATGCCTCATAAAGCTCCAGTTTCTGGAATCAACATAAGAGTATCTGCCTCATTTAAAGAAAAGACCAAAATATGATTTGACCTCGTTGCAGAGAAATTCAAAGGTAAAGAACATTAGCCAATTAATTAGAACAATACTAGCCCCATAAAGAAAGAAACAAACAAAAAAAGCAAATCCATCACTACCTTTATGCCATTCTCATGTTCTGTTTTAAAATATTAGAATTTAAAATTATTTATTATTTTACTACTTGAAGATATTTGTTTTGAAACTACTTCAAGAGATGGACAAAACATAAGCAAAACATGAAGCCAAATTTGCACTGATACCAGCAGTGCTGGCAATATCATGCCCTAGAGATGGCTATTGCTAGAGAGTGCACCACTTGTCATGACTGTCTCCTTTTTCCTCAGAGTATTTCTTGAATGTACATTGCAAAGTTATAAAATACACACCATAACATCAACTACAAATGGCTACAGAAATACCAGCTCTGGGATTCTGAGACTTCTGATGGAGAATCTGCACTGACCTCAGTCTAAAAGACCCTTCACTGTGGACAGGAATTCAGAAGAGAAGCAAAGGAAGCACATACTCATGTTTGAGGAGAAATTCTGCTAGTAGAGTTTTCTACTGGCAAAGAGAGCTTTTTTTGCCCACAGCATCACACACAACCTCAGATCAGACACAAGCTAACTTTTGTACCTTCTCTGCTAAGTGAAAGAAGGACCTTGGAAAGAGTTGCATCAGTAGAGACTCTATCTCCTCCAGACACACCAAGTGCTGCTACCCAGAGAACCCAAATTTCAAGAGTCACTTGAAACAAACCAAGCAAAAAAAACAAAAACAACCAAACCCAGGACAAAAGTTACTAACACACAGTGGGATCTTAGTACATCAAGATCACTTTTTTCCCCTCTTAGATCCAGGAAAACTAGTAACTTCATTTCAGCAAGAGTAATTGTATTACCTAACCCTTATCTGGCACTTTTTTATCTGTACCTCTCACAAGAGGCCACAGCACTGTCTGCATATGATACCACTGTTTGCATGCACTCCATCAGTAAGCCACTTCAAAGCACAGTGTCCAGTACCAGGCCAGCAGCTGCTGTCACCAACACCAAACCCAGAAGAAAACATCTGTGAGTCCTTGTTCCATGCAAAACCAGAAAAACAACTCCTATCTAGTCTACTGACTTGAGAATTCAAAGATTGTGGTATAATATCAACAAAGAAAGTCTGGATGTTGTGTTCATTTTAACTACAGGGATTGTCAACAGCTGTATTACCTTACAGGTGTTCACTCAGCCTGACCCTCTTCTTCCTCAGGCTACACCCCCACTGAAGCCAGTGGAAGCTTTGCCTTCTCAGCTGGGCCCTACATTAACTTAATTAAAGTTTTGCTGTTTCTGGCTGTATGGATGTTCAAGATTGGTATCTGCTCTTATGGAAGAAAATTGAGATAACAGGACAGAATCCTTCATTCCCATAAGGACCACTGAATATTTTGCTGTAAAGAACTGAATACTGACAATAGTAGTATGTTTGTTACCACCATCCATTTCTGAGACAGTTATACACTGTGGATGTGCACTCCCCTTTCATTCCTGTCCATCCCCTACCAAAAAAAAAAAAAAAAAAAAAAAAAAAAAACCAACCCCATCCCCTGCTTCAAAACACTTCAGACAATCAGGAGCTTATCTAGACATGTCAATGATTTTACAGTGTTACACGTATCCTAGTATCACAAGAATATGTTTTACCTTGAGGCAAATGTTTTAATTTATGTGCATGTGAGCTATTTGTAATACCTCCACCAAATGGAGCCCATATAACCCGTCGGATGGCTTTCACCCAATCTTCCATTTCATTCTGGGAATTAGCCATGAGCAGGAAAGCCTCATGATTGACAGGCATCTTTTCCCGGTCCCCTGCACCACCTGAAAGACAAAATATAAATCTATTTTAGCATCCAGTTTAAAAGAGAGCAACCAAAGTTGAACACCACCAAAAATCTCAGTCAAAATAATTAAATTACTATTTTAATTGAGCAGTTTTACAGGCAATTCATGCAGATGTTCTGTCGCACCCACAGAGCACAGGTTGATAGAAGATCAAAGCAGAAGGGCAAAATATGCATTTCCAGTGTGGGAAACCTGAAGATGTTGTATCTGCTGTCTCAGCAATAACAAAAACGAAAAGACAGGCCATAAGACTCTATAGGAAAAATAAGAAATTAATTCCACATACCTGTGCTGAGGTATTGAGAGATTTTTACCCAAAAGAGGGACCAAGTAAAGTGTAAGACATGCAAAGTGCTTCAGATGTAGAAGTCACAAGATCATCCACTTCCCCCAAGTCTCTGGGATATTTATAGTCTCAATACAGAGAAAGAGACCCATTCTGATTTTGGATCCAATTCAGAAGAAAGTTAAGAGCTGGGGATATGATTCGGACTCTTCTAATTGATGTAAGAATTTCAGGAGTTATTAATGTTGGTGTGCAGAAAAACACTGACCAGAATATCAAATTCACTCAAGCTGTCACAAAAAACCATCCCTTGTGGATACTTCAATACTCGGAATATTTTGACCCTGCTTTTCCTGTTTCATTTTTAGGTCAGCACTCACACCAACAATTTAAATCTTCCCTCACCCTTCATTTTATGTTCCAGAGCTGGATAAAACCTAGTGAGTGCCACATAAACACATAAAAGCTTTATTAGAAAAGCCTCTGTATGAAAAGGCTACTGATCCTATCCAATTCAGCAGCTGCATCCCCAGCAGCCTGGAGCTTCTCCATCACCATAGAAACTGCCTTTGGCTTTGCTAAGGAGATAACATCTGAGCTGTGTGTCACTGTCATTTCCACGCTTACATGGCTTTCAGCACCTACTGGCAAGCTAAAGCTGCCAGCCTGTGCTTAGCAGCTGAGATTGCCTGCCCGTGGAATTCAGAGATAAGAGCAGAATGATGGTATGCTGCGGTTTCTGCAGAGATAATTTAGCATACACAGAAAATGTGCTTCTTAAATCCTTGCTAATCTGGGGAAAGAAGCAAGCTGGGAGCTGCCTGCAAGCCAAGGAAGTACTTTTTCTTGGTATTAATTGTTTTCTTGCCTTGACACACTCATGGAACATTTATTGATTTGCAAAGCAGAAGTGGTAAAATGAGATGCATTGGGAAGTATTTTGTGGTTCTCCAAGAAGCAATTCACTAAACTGGGAAACTGAGGCAGTCTTTCAGTAAAGAGGAGAAACAGCAGGCACCAGGGACTAGCCATACAGCTTAAGAAAAAAAAGCCAAGATGCTTTTTCCCCACATGCGCCCAAATCCTCTTGGACAGTCTCCCATTTTTTAATTTACTGAATTATTCATATTCCTTAAGGTATATAAGAGAACAGCTCTCTAGCTCAAGGCTAGGTGCAGGCATCTGAACAGATCAATGTCCACCATCTTCCACTGTGAGGATGCCATACTTCATCCTCTGCATACAAAACTGTCTGTGCAGGAAACTGCAGCCTGTGGAATTCCTGCCACTGCCTAAAGATTTTTTACCAGCATACTCAGCCTCTTGGTGAATGCAGAGACCGTGAAGTCAAATTCTTGCACCTTACCCAGCTGACCTACTGACACACCCTTTCTCACAATCTAATGTTTCATAGGAGATACAATTGAAAGAGGCTTTCCACAGCCCTCAGTACACATCAGAAACGGGTTTCAGGATGTGGCATTTGGCACATAGGTGGCCTGAGCTCAAGCTAGGCTATCATTCTTCAAAGGAATGAAACAGATTCAAAAAGACATTTACTGTATGGCTCCCACCACCAGCAAACAACTGAGTTTGGTCAAGATTAAAATACATCTTATTCTTAAGTTTAAAGGGATCAGATGAGATCTTGCCCACGCAAGCCATGAAGGGCAAGAAGAGACCAGAAGCTTGTCTTAGAATTAATCACAAACTGTAAATTCAGTGGAATTAGCTGCACTAACCCATACAAAGATTGCCATAAGAAGCACAACAAGAAGAGGATGATGAATTACTGGACTTCTGCAAAACTGGCATCAGCATCTTCCCAAGGAATTACTGTACCAGAGGGACCTGACTACAAGTCCCCTTCCCCTAAGATGCAGTTTTGGACCAGCCAGCTGCTTTCTAAACCTTCATAGACAGTTTTCATGCAAGCATTTAGGGGGAAAAAATAAAAACTTCTATTTGAGTCTGCAAAAAGCAAAAACTGGATGGGAAAACCAGATTTCTGTACATGCCAGACCTGAGATTCTGCCAAAGACTACATATAGTTCCTCCATGAAACTTGAAATAGGAGCAAGGCCATGACCCTACAATCTGCCTGTGGGAGAGTCAGAAGTCACTAGACGTGCAAGTACAAGCAAATGAAAGCAACTCCACACATGAAGGCCAGATTAGAAATAAGAATGCATTCCAGAATCGCTTGTGTTAGCATAATGTGACTATCCAGTGGCAGAGCATGGAGACCTCCCTGTAAACATTTTTCTTTTAGTAACATTTTACTCCTATTTCTTTGTACACTTGGCTGGTTCCTTCCACCACAACCTTGAGGCATCAAGCAGAAAAATTAGGGGTTTCTAAAAGGCAGAGCTCAGACACATCTCTCTCTGCATTGTTGTGACATTCAACAGCTTTTCAGTCTTGGCAGTCACAAGAATGAGAAATAGCCAATTCAAACACCTAGATCTTCTTTAAAACAACCCAAAAACCCCAACAACCTCCACAAATAAATAAATAAACAGCCCAAGGAAACAATGTCACAAGAAACTTCTTTGAAGTCTAGAATTTTACCTGAAATTCACAGACAATTTCTTTTACGGACTCAGACACAAAGCAGGATCCTATCATGGATTTCAGGTTTGAATTGGAAGCACAGCACTCCATCAATTCAAACACACTAGATTTTAGGAATTGTTTTAGGAAAACAATTTCAAATCTTCCTGCCCAGAAACATTTGGAGACAGAATTTTAGTTTTGCCTCTCACAGCAGGATGAAGTTCATATTCAGGTACTGAATTCACACCTCTTCTCTGCCACTAAGGGAGCTCCAGCTCCTTCTCGCTCATCTTTAATCAAGCTTCCATATAAACAGGACTGGGTCTCAGAGACAAACCCTGCATAGCTCAGGATTGCCATGGGCAGACATTCCAGTCATTTTGCTCAAAGCCACTTTAATCTCCAAACCAAAAACAAAACTGTCTGCAAACACAAACAGAGTGCAAGTGTCTCAAAAGATGTGGCAGGAACAAGGGTCTTAACTCTGGGGATGAACAGCCCACCTGCTTTGGCATTAGCCTGCGACCAGGGGATCCTGTGTTCAGTTGCTTGCTGCAGACTTGCTGTGTATGCTGGACAGGATGCTCTGGATTTCATCCTTATCCACAAGGCAAATTGGCAGCTTGATTTGCCTCTCATCCAGTGTACGGAAACCGAACAAAGTGAAGAGTGGGAAAGATGATAGCAACCATGTCAGCATACACAGTACATGTAAGAGCCTAGAAGGATGAAGAGACTTGTTTGGTGTTGCTCCCCATCAAAAGGGCTGCAGGTCCCAGCTGATTTGGATGCTTTGCTGCCCCTGTCCCACGATACCTTTGTCAAAGTGCTTTACATATCCTGGTAGGTATCTTAGCCTGGAGGAAAGTTTAGCTCCAGGCCCCCAGCTGCAGTGCACAAATGCTCTCTCTCCAGGGCCAGACTAACTTAGGCAGAACTGCTCTCCTCTGCCTCCACTCACAATTTCTTCATTTCATATGGCTTGGGAGCCATGACTGTTAATGGCAGCAGTCACCTCAGAGTAATGTCCACCTCTCAATCCTTAGAAATTATCCTCCTTTCAGCTTCCCCCTCATGCCCCACAAAAGGGAAGGTTAAATTCAAAACCACTGGGACTAAATCTTGCTGAAGGTGAGATGGGGTGCTGCAACAGCAGCAGGAGTCACCATCTACTCTTCAAGGCCCTGTTTACTGAAAATTCTTTTTCTGACCATCCTTAGACAGGTAAGCATTCACTGGAATGTGCAAAACATAAGGTATCATTTTGTCATATTTACTTGTCCTGCCCTGTGTTCCTGTTCAAAGAACCTGCAACAGAGAGGCTGCATCTCTGCCTTTATACAGCTCTTTCCAATGAGGAAAAGCTTGATTTTTTTTTTGTTTGCCTTGAACCTCATTCACTCAAGCTTAACCTTCTTAAGATCACTTGTGAAGCCAAGCCTTAGATCCCCTTGTCTGTATGGAAAAGAAATTCAGGGGGAACAGGACTGGACTTCTGCATGGAAGATGAGACTGCCTCATTGCATGTAAAAGGAGCAACTTTTATATTCTCAAGCACAGCTGCTGTTGAGTTCTGAAGTTGGCAGCTTCTTCCTTTGCTTAGGTAACTTCTTTTACTTCCACCTCCTCCCTCTGGTTTGCCTTTCATCCTTTTCTTACATCATTCCTCTTACTGATGTGCTTGTGTATCACCCTTATATGAGAAGTCACCCCCAGCAGCAGCCCGTGTATGTGCACACCCTGCCCGGTTTGTGGAGTGTCTGCAGTGCTCTGCTGTGGACAGCAGCTTCGGCTCTCAGGGAGTGGATTCCAGCCGGCCACGCGCGGGAGGCGAGCGGCAGCTCCGGCCTGGATGGGAAGGGTGGCTGGTGGGAAACACAGCCCAGCTGACGTGTCTGCCCTCAGTGCTGCAGCAGGTAGCGACAGGAAGCCTTTGAGTGCAGACAAGCAGCAACAAGGACCTTGAGAAATGGTCAAAAACTAGCGCTCGCTGCTGAAAAGAGCAATTGCGATGATTCATCTTCCCTGGCCTGGTCCTTATGATTGACTTTAAGGCATCAGAATTTGAGGCTCAAAGATCACCCTGATAATGAAAGAAGCTGAAAAATGAGGAGAAGAATTCTGTCAAGAATAAGGGCAGCTCTGTTAGAGGGAGTCTTTCTTTGCACAGCAGGGAAAAAAAACCTAAAGAAAACCAATCTTGATCTTTGGATCAAGAGATGAAAGAAATATCAATGAGTAAGCAAAAGTTCATTAAGAATGCTTTGACTAGACACTTGAAACCTAATTTCATTTCTTCAGTCTTCCCACCTTCAATTCCAGCTAATGTTGAACCTCTACCTTGAGCACTTGCCACCCCAACCAAAAGTTTTCACAAGGCTGAATGCTGGAGATAGACCCTGTCTATTACATCTGAATCCTGGGATAACCTGCCACCAGCATCAGTTTAAATTTCTCTGCTTTTTTCTTCCTTTTTCTTCTGAATTATTATTTAATAAAAGGGGGAAATTTCTGTGAATATGAAATTCATCTTGAAATGGTCCATTTATGCTGCCTGAGAACAGAAAAAACAGCAAGCAAAATCTGAAGTAGCCAAGGAGTAAGATAAAAACAAGGAAAACAGGGAGTTTCCCAGTAGGGGTATGATTTGTGAGGAATTAAACAGTACAGTAAACAGTGATGTGTGCTTGCCATGATTTTTTTTCTTTGTATCTGTCCATCTACTGCCACCCACCCATCTATTTATATATGGAATATATGAGCTGGAAGTTGATTTGGAGCTGATACATGATGGTATTTTAAGAGGCATACAAAACTAAGAAAAAACAAGGCACAAGAATTTAGTATCATGTGGAGTGCAAATGAAAGAAACAAGCTTTGATCAATATAAATTCATTGTGTCACAGTTCCAATGGACAACATAATCACATTTTTCTCTAAAGAAACAGACACCTTTGTAGGTGAAAGGTGTTTCATTTCCACAGTTTGGAAGGAGCTTAGGGTGGTTTTAACATTCAATATTCATTTGGCTGTGTCAATGACAAAAAGGAAATGTCAAATACCTTTTACTGCAATGAGGAAGTTCAGCTCAAACTGACACGGTTCACATTTTCTTAGGGCAGGATTTACAAGCATGCACTTAAATCTCATCAACTTCTCAGTCAAATATTAAATGTCTAATTTCCTTAAGCACTTTTATTTCACCAAGCTCCTTGGTTGCAGAAGTTGAAGCAGAAGTTGATCAAATTTTCCAAGTTAAAATCACTGCAGAGGATTGTGATGAGTCTGTAAATGGTTTTTTGATGCCATATCTTAGACCTCATCCCAGAGAATGAAGTAAAAGCAGGCAAGCATTCTAAAGCCACTACCATCTATTAAGTAATCCAAAAGCCCTGTGATCTCTTCTCCCCTCCCATGCCTTCTGTGGTTTCAGAAGCCATTAAACTGCTTTAAAAATGCACCAACAAAGAGATGAGACCTCAGAGCTGTGGTTTCTTATGCAAAAGCATCTGACAAGATTTAACATGAACAGAGACACTAATAAAGCTTCTCTGTACTGGTACATGTCCTACAGAAAACCCTTATAAACCTAAGGCTAGTGATCTGTGTCATTTGTCAGGATGAAGTGTAGGATTACTGAAACTATATGAAAGAAATGAAGGTTAAACTAAATTTTTGACCTGTTATACATAAAACCTGTGTCTGGTTAGCTTGACTCTCCTGCCTGGAGATGTCTTTCTTGATAATGCATGTGACCTTATTACTGTAGACTTTTATCTGTTCATTAAAGTGAAGAACTGTTTAAGACTACCAACCACTTCAAATAAAGCAATGCTTGGAAATAAACAGAACCCATATTCCAGGTAGGCCAAATGCTAGAAAAGTGATGTCACACTCCAAGAACCACAGCAAGCAGAAAAAAAAATGATGCAAGGTAAGAGGAAGGGAGAAAAATAACTTCAAGTATTCTTCAAGAAAAAGTAAGTAGAATTGCACACCAGCTTCACCTTGAACTTCTGCTTGTAAAATCTGCTTACATGAGTTCAGTGTTGTGTAATGTTTGAGTCTAATTGAGCTGATTTGTCTTTAATGTGTTTTATCTGCCCTTGTCTGAACTTCTCAAAATCTCAATAAAAAAGGCTCAGTCATCTTTAAGTTATGTTTCTGGCATTAAAAACACATTTATGGTACTAGTACACCCATGCTCTCATGTCTCCCTGTTTTCAGTTATTTGCAATATTTGACAAGAGAGAACTACTCTGCTGCCTGGGATGTGCTGCTCACTGTGGCCACGAGATACAGCTCAGGGGCTGAAGTGACTTCACAATGGGGGAAAGGCCACTTCTATTGCAGCAGCCCAATATTTAGAGTGCAGATGAGCCCAGGCATATCATGCAACTAAGTACATTTTTTTTTAAGGACGCAGCATCTCCCTTGTACCAGCACAGCTCAGGCACCAATTCCTCCCCCTTCTGCCACTACTGCTTTGCTCCATACAAGGAACAGACTTTAACAATGATCACACTGCCTCCCCAAATACAGGGGTTTCAGGAGCTTGTGAGATGTGCTCTGAATGCCATAGAGTATCCCTACAAACAAGCTTTATTTTAACTGCTTAGTTATCAGCTTCTACTAGCTGGCAGCAAGGGATGAAAACTTTCCAGCATGGTCACAGCTAGTTTAGGAGGCCAGGAAGGAGGATTGCAAAGAGGACTCAATCAGCAATAATTAACATAAGCAACAAATACTACACCAGCAGTTTCTAGGAGCTGCACGACACCACCTTTTTTGAGACTTGCATGTTTCATCCCAAGAGAGAATTCCAGAGTACCAATATTCTAATCATGCCCAAAGATGCCTCAGGAGTTAGACTACTTTAACCCTTCTGGTTCTTGACTCAGATAATGGTTCCTGATAGGAGGTTACTGTGGAGATTGAGCATGTTCAATTCAAGACCTGTATCATGACAGAGGCTTCTTAGGTGGAGTCCTCACCGTGCAATGGCACTTCCACTGCCTCTTACAGCAGTATCTACTGACAAAGCAGACAAATCTAGGGTGCTGCCCTGCCAATGCTAATACTGCTTTCCTTGACAGAGCTCCTAATGGAAAAGAATCTGAAAGTGTTGGGAACTTAGGCATAGTTGCAGTTCATCTTCTTCCATTCACACACAGTTGTGCTTCAGAACTCACAAACCTTTCCTTGAGAATCTGTCTGACATGTCACCAGCTCTCAGGGAGCTGTTCACCTCATGATCTGTCCGTCTTAGAATAACAAAATACTTCTACAGGTGTGCTGGGTGGGGTAAGGAGGAAAGAAGCAATTTCATCCCCTCATGGAAGAAGACCTGGTGATGGCAAGAGGAGATGACAAGGGGGAGCAAGACATTTTCTTTCCCCAGCACATTCTGCAGACAGCCTCGTACCAAGAGTAAGCTGCTTTCTCTTACCCTCCTTCCTTCCACTCCAGAAAACCAACTCTTACTGCCTTCCCTGACCAAATTTCAGACCTAGAGAGTTACCATGAGCCCAGGCCTTTATGGTGACAGTGTGGAACTGCCTGGACTATGTGCCTACAGTCATTTTGCTAACCTCTGATTCAAAAGGAGAAGAAATTAATTATTTCTCAGGCCAGCAGAAGCCACACACTTGCAAGGAGGCAATTTAGGCCACCTGGCAGGAGCTGTGTGTCTGTCCCTACAAGGCACATTGCAGGAGACATCTAAATTAAGTCAACCTAATTTGAGGGTACAAAAAAGAAACTACAAATATATGAATGAAAGAGTCAGAAAATAGTAGCACGGTTGTGCAAAACAGGCCATATGGTTCCACATGGTTCTCCAAAGCAGCAAGTGCTCAACAGTTCTGAAGAATGTATCAAATTATATATTCCAACTGTGGTTATGTTTACATGCTATTATAAGGGAGGAAATTCCTTCCTGACCAAAGATGATGATACTTCATGCTTTGAAAAATCTGAATGAAAATAACTGGATAATTTTTATGCATTACCATGCAACCACAAGTAATTTTCTAATTCTCATAAATTCCTTCAAATTTTTGACACCAAAACCAAAAGTTGACAAAAAATTTTATATTCTGACAAGAAATTACTTACCATAACATCAGAATAGTGAATTCTTATCTATTTTTCTTTAATTATTTATTATTGGAGAGATAATATCCAACTTCTGCACTCTTTCTGAACTGTTATGCTCACATTTGCCAGGTCTGCTCCATGACAGGAATGAAGTGGTCCATGCCTTCTGAATACATGTCTCTACAACCACCTTCTCCTTCCACCTTGCCCCTCATAAGCCCATTTTTTCTTTATCCTGCACTTAATCCACCATTAACCAAAGACATCCTCACTGTATTTTTAAAAGACTACACGTCTCCCATCTTAGCCAATGTTCTGAACCTTGAACTAAGGAGAATGGAAAAGAAGCCATCACTGGTAAAGCTTAGGCTGCAGATGCCAGAGCTTTTAGCTGAGCCTGTAAAGACTCTGATTCTCTGTAGACTGAATACAGAGTACTGCAGAAATTCAAGCCAACCAATTACGAACATTATTATCTTCTTTAGTAAAGTAACTGAAGCTTTACAAGCACAGTTTTGGCAGCAGCAAATTAATGGACTATCATTAAGGACTCAACAGTTGCAGACTTTGTTTTTACAAAAAACGAAGCTATTTGTCACATTAACACAGAAAAAGGACTGAAATGCCAAAGCATATATACTGCAGGCCTTTGGCAAAATGTTGACAAGTCTGAGGAAGCCCTTGCCAATACTAATGATGAGACAATGCAGATGGAAGTACTGCTGATCCACATCCAAACTTAGGAGCTCAGGGATATTCTGATCCAAGTCTGTAGCCTTGTTACAGCTTGCACAGACTAACAGTTTTACAGCAGTCTCCTCCTGGATCTGGCTATGCACTGAGTGACCAATAAACCTTCTAAGCATGACTGTAGCATGCAGCATTCTTCACTGTCATAACAACACTCCTTGGGAAAACATGGGAAGTACACATTTGTCACTCAGGCCCAGCACTGCAGCCACTCAGAACACAACTCTGGATGGCTAAAGGACTCCAGGCTGGGCAGTGCAAAAAGCTGGGCCTCAATTCTTTGTGCTTTAGGACAACTGTCAGTGAACTGCTACCAGAACAATGCTTAGAAACATCAATTCTAATTCTATCCACTCACTGGTGATGAACAAACTCCTCCCAGTTAATGGCATTATCAGAATGCCCACAGAAGTTTCTTTGAAGTGGTTAATTATTAGCTGATAGAACCTCACTTTTCAGAAAGATGCTGGTTTAGATCAGATTTTTAAAAGAAATTAAAAAATCTGTTAGGAAAACAACAACGTCTTCTGGTGGCCTTGTTCCCACTGAAGTTCAAGGGTATGTTTCACAGAATGCTTCTGACTCTGGATTTCCCAGTGGAAGTTCTGTCTTGCAACCTTCACTGCCAGTATTACATACAGATGCACCCCTCCAGTGCATCCCATTCTGACAGCTGTGTGTCTCCATCTTAGGCCAAAGGCCTGCACATGGGTAGTGTCTCATCTCACAAGCTGACACAGTCACCCTCGAGCTGTAGAGGCAGAGGCTAAAGCTCAGGTGCATAACCTGAGAGCTGACAGTCCAGGCAGACTGCTCACAGAAGCACAATTTAGAGTTTGAGACTATTCACAGTTTTCATCCAGCACAGCAGAACTGCCTCAAGCATTACTGTGCAGAAAGTTCACCAGCACCCAGACAATCAGCCACTGAGCTGCTGCCACCCAGCTCCTCCAAACAACAGCTTCCAAGCTGGTACAGCATTCCCAGCTGGACATCTCCGTACTCGTGGGCTAGGGCAAACCCCAGTGAAGTGACATCCTTCCCACAGAAGTCCTGGAACTCTCACTGGTCTTCCTAGATCTGCAAAGCACTGTAGTATACATGATCTGTCCTGATGTTCTTCATCCAGCATGGTTAGCTGGCAAAAGGGAAACCCTAGTATGTGAAAACCTGGGTCAGCAGCCTCCTCCCCACTACACCAGACCCACAGTCTCTTAGCAAAGCACACTGACACCTACAGAGGGCTACACTATGCTTCCAAAATGTCCTCTAAGCCATCTTAGGTTATTTGAAAGTTTGCAGGTCTGTCATGTTTCAAGCAAAGGATACAGATCAAAGATAGGTCACAGCCCTAGAAAGACAGGGTCTCTTTTTTAACAGTGGAAACTAAAAGAATTTTCACAATGGAGCACAGAAAGGAAGCAAATGCTCAGGAGACATTACAACTGGCAGGAACCTGCCCCAAAAGTCCTGAAGGCTAACACAGGTATGTACAGCAACCAAGTGTAATAGAGCAATTTTCCCCAGGTGCAAGGGCATATTTGCTGCGTGGATGACTGCACTGGGCAGCTACACTCTGTAACTACACCCCAGTTATCTCCACAGCAAGAAACACTGCCCATGCAGTTTACATGTGGCCATTTTAAGACCCACATATTCTGGGGAAACCAAGCCATCAGCGTATTTTATGCTGTTCAAATACAGAAGCTGAAATTCTTATCCCAAAGAACGGAAAAGCCTTGCTCAATGCTCATTGTGATATGCTACTTAAATGAAAATATGCCAGCATTGCTATTTGAGCTGATTCTGCCAGTGGTATGAACAACATAAATTAAATCTAATTATACAGATTTAGGCCACAGAGAACTAGAACTTGCATGAGACCAGAAGAATATCATCCTCACTATTTGGAATGCCCTCTATAGACAATATATGTGTTTATTTTTGTGCTTATAGAAGCAGAAAGCCCATTTTGAAAATGCTGACATAAGTTGGGCTGCTGCACACATTCACTGAGCCTGGCTGGTCCACTAAGAAAAATGCAAGGAGGAAACAGAGCACACATATCTGCCTTGTGAGCCTCCTCTCTCTCCTCACCCTGCTCCTTTCTCCAGGGCATAGAACTGTATGCAGCCATTGCAGGCAGAATGTGTTATAAGAATTTGTCTTTGTAGTCAAAGGCAGAATAACAGCCAGAAACCAGGATCTGCTCGGCCAATGACAGGGCACATATTAAAAAGCCTTCCAGCTTCCGTTTCAAAACAAAGAAATCTTGATAAGCCTAAAGGCAGCAGCTGCTGCCAGCAGCATGCAGCCATCCCTACCTTGGGGACACCTGCTGAGCTGCTGCCTGTTTAATATTACATTAAAACAGCAGCTTTCCAAATAATGAATTATGTATCTGTAGTAAAGCTGTGGCACACTGGGGGCTGGGAGGACATGGTTTGGAATCGAAGAACCATTTTGGTTAATGGTCTGCAAGGCTGGAAAAAAACCCCAAACTGATGGCTTCATGATTTGTCAGAGCCTCAGTCAGGGAACAGAAGGACTGAGGGGAACACAGCAAGTGTCCCCTACTCTTCCCTTGTATGTTTTTTTTTTTTTAATTAAGGACATCAGATGAGCTTGAAAATCCCTAAAAGGGGCTATAAATCAAAAACATAGGGAAAAGTAACAGGGCTATAAGCTTGCATGGCTTGTGACTGCAGCCAGTTTCACTGCTCTAGAATTAAAGACATGTTAAAGGTTCCAATGTATTATGTTCTTTATTTAAACGGCTCATACTGTGAAAGCAGAAACCAAGACAGCAGTAAACTCCTGTCTTCAAAGTCTGTCTCTGCCAGTTACCTCTAAGTGAAAACTCAATCCACGGTCTCCGAAGCAAACCTGCAAGCACTTGCCAAACAGACACTGCTTCTCCAGCCTTCCAGAGAGGTTTCAATTCTCGTGCCTTGTTTAATTTAAGATTATCAGCTAGGTTATCCGGATGCCTAATTGTGAAAACATTACATGTTTGTAATGACCATAATGAAGGAGCATATTTCTAAATGCACAGTCAAGCACTTGTAAGCTTCAAATGCTCCTGTTTGTAGATATTCTACTCCTTTCTATGAGTCTAAATATGAGGAGGGCTGATTCTCAGGAAGCCAAGAGTAGAAAGAATTCTTTATACCATACTCCTTTATTCTAAGACTAACATCATCTAGTCCAGCACTGTTACTGTTCTGTCCAATTAAAAACATCCAACACAGCTTGGACGGCCTTTTTCAAGTATGGAATAGTCACACAACAGTAACTGCAAACTAATCATAAGTCTATGAAAACAGAAGTGATTATTTCAGTGTATGCTTTAGCTATTAACAAATAAATCAAAGAAACTAAAAAATTATTCTCCATCGTTGCAACATGCTTTTCACATAGAATTAAACATAAGTGTTCTGGGAGAACAAGCACAGAGATTGAAACTACTTTCCCAGGTTATATTGTGCATCAGTGGAAAGATGCCTTTGCTGTATTCAACAAAAAAACAAAAAAATTCTTTGAATGCCACAATGAGAAAGTCCTACATACCAGTGGAGAACTGAGATACAGAGACACCCAATGATTTCCAGTACGACACTGGCTATCAGCTATCAGACTCAGAATAAAAAACACAGCTACCACATCCAGGCACCCAGATTAATCAAACGTGGATTGTCACAAAGCAAAGAATATTGTTTAGAGGGTTGGTTGTGTGGAACTGCAAAGGCAGAGCCAGCCCTAGAAAGCAGAGAGCAAAGAATGAAAGGAAAAAAGCTGAACAGCTTGAAGCTTGTTCTCCCAGCACAGGACGGGAGAGGAAAGGAGGCCATTTTCTCATCAAAGCAGTGCTCTCAAAACGGGAAAGCCACATAGGAAATTAGGAATGTACTGTGTCTCACAAACTCAGAGGTTGCCTGGCACCTGCTCTCTCTGGAGAGCTTTATCTGGTGAGCTGAAGTCGCCGCTCTATCAGCAGCGCGCACAGGGGTCCCTGAGAGGCGGCGCAGTGTTGGCCGACTCTGCCTCTGGGGCACCACGATTCTTGGCAGCACTGGCCCCTCTGGCTGCTGAATCCCAGAGCCCTTGGAGACAGTGGCCCAGAACCCACAAAACCCTAGATTCCACTCAGATTTTAATACTGATGAGGGAGATGAGCACCAGGGCCACATGGCTTTGCAAGTCCTTTACTGAAGAACAGACATGTCTCTGTGGCGTCCTGCCAGCTCCTTTCATATCTCCCAGCCCATGGAGTCCAGCACACCATTTCCTGGGGGCACCAACAGCTCGAAACAGTCAAGTGTACAGTCAGGATCCAGACTGTTTGTGGACTCATCCTCTACACCCAAGCATCTTGCTTTGATCTCAGATACCACCTCAGGGTATCACCATTGCATGCTTGCACCTTGCTGCATCCCAAGCCTATGAAATGAATTTATTTGTAGGGATTTTTAAGACTGATTTCTAATCAAGGAAACAATCCTAGTAAATAACACACCAATTCAATAAGTAAGAATTATCCAGGCCCTTTTCTCTCTCATCATGAGGCTTTTGTTTTGCTTTCTGAACTGGAGCACCCACCAGGTAAGTGCAATAAAGGGTTTAATAAAACACAAAGGGTTAGGTCACATCGCTTGGTCTTCAGAGTTGAAAGAAAAGCCGCACACTATCACAATTTCCAGGTCCACCTGATGATGGATCTGTCTAAGCTCCTTTTTTCTCTTTGCTACCCCTGCTATATCAAACTGGAGATACATGGTTGGGTGAACAGCATGAAGTACTAGCAGAAAAACAAAATCACAGTGGCCCCTTTTCAAAATGACTGCCATAGATGCAAGGCATTCTCATTTCCGGTCCTGTACCTTATTCCCCTCAAATCATAGTGTTGTATGGATTGAATGCTTCCTTTTGCCAGGACAGCCTCTCAACTTTCATAATGTGTATAAAACCATTCACCCTGTGAACACATCAGAGGACAACAATCGGCACAGACAAAATGAAGCAGAGAGGTAACAGAGGTCAGGTTCAAATCCTGCCACTAGCATGACCAGCCTTGGAGGTCCCCAGAGACAGAAGCTTTAAGAATACTAAAAGCAAAGTTGAAAGTCTTGTAGGTCGACATCATGCAAAAATGGCCTAATTGTGAGCCATCAAATATCCTGAGGTTGCTGGGCATGGGCTGCTCTTCTCAGCAGCCAGCTGACCCCCTCCCAGGAGTGGCAGCCACATCACTTGTCTGCTGCACATGGCATTTTCCCCAGCAGTTCCGTTTGCTGAACACAAAGGGTGAGCCCACAACATTAAAGAACACTCCCATCCTTTGAAGTTTAGGTTGTTTGGCTTGCCTGGCTGCAAACTAAAGCTGCACCTTAATCATCCAGCTTTGAAGTCCTGTAAATCTACAGCTGCAGAAAAGTAAGGACCACTTGGCAATAAAACATTCATTATTAAATTCTTTTGAATTAAAGTGGAAAAGGCTTTCCTGAAGCTGAAACTTTCTTTTTTGCCCACTAGGAATGAAGACATGAGGGAAAAATTGACAATGACTTGCCAGATCAGAGGTAAATACAACTATACGACATCTTATAGCCCAGTTTTGAATTGTATTGAGCCAGTGCTCAGGAAATGGCCAAAGAAAACAAAAAAAAAAAAAAAAAAAAAGGAAAAAGAAGGTTTTATGAGAAAACAGAAGGTTTTAACAACAGTCTGCAGAAGTAAATAAATAGCTTCATTTTTTTGATGCCTTACTTAAGGTGTGTGTGTGGATGTAACTGATAGGAGTTTGACAGAGGTTAAAATGATATTAGGAAAAAACGAAGGAATATTAGAATGCAGAATCTGTTATTGCTGCATGTTTAACAGAGGTATGAGTAGGGTAAGGCTGTGTCACCAAATGAGACCTACAAGAAGTCTCCACAGGCCCAACAGCCTGCACAGCAAAGGATATACAGCAAGAGAGAGCACTGTACTTTGGCTTGGGTGTTTCATTTCAGGCATGCCTGGAAACTCTTGCAGCCTCCACAAAAACAAGCAGGGAATTAATTCAAAACATAGTGGGGCCTGGCCTGGAATACTAGTGAGGAGATAAAATGGTGCACTGTGAGAATAAATCTCACTTGAAAAGAAACAGGCTTCAGCTACAACCTGGTATAAAAGAGCTAAGACACAAAATCCTGCACTTCCTGGGATTTCAGGCTATAAGACTTTGGAGAATCAGCTTCCAGTTCCCATCTCTGCTGACCACTTCCTGTATTAATCTAGGCAAGATCCCTCTCAAGGCTGAACCAGGAGCATTTACCTGGCAGTTTTGTTTCCCATTCAACCAATATTTCTGGCCATGAACTTGACCATAGCCCTGCTTCTGTCCCTAGGCCATCTGAACCTGTGGGAAAGAGGCCACAGATCATACACTAATCTCAATCCTCCTGGTGGTTTGCTCCTTCCTTGTTCAGAGACACAGAGAACAGCAAGGTCAGATCCACTGGAGCCTGTGACTACTACAGTTTTTATGCAACCACATTTTTGATGCTATGCCTAGGGCACTCTAATCATTTAGTGCCTTTGAACAACCACATTTACTTACTGGGAAGGATGTCCTTATTCAGATGACAGTAAAACCCTCTGCAAATTAAGTGCTTTCTGAAAGGGAGTTAAAGGGGATTGCCTTAAGTAACTGGATGGGAAGTGGCTCAAAACCTGTCAGGAGTCCAGCTTCTTCAAAGCAAGATTAGTGACAGACTCATACTGAACAGCTCACGGAGAAGCTCACCTACCTCAGCATTTCCCATCAGACACACACTGATTTAGCACTGCCCTTCCCAGACTGTCCTGGAAGCAAGAAGAGAAAAGATAGCACACAGCAGAGAGGGCACCAGAAGGAACCAGGAGTCCTACTCTGCCAGCAGGCCTAATTCAGGAGCTGTTCTGGACAGCTTGATGGATTTTGCAGATCACATGGCTTTTGGCAGAAACAGGCTCCAAGAGTGAGCACCCTCAGTTTAGCTGGCTGACACTTCTCCTGTTGGTAGTGACTCGCTAAGAGTACAACTGGCTGCTGCTCCCTGAACATCCTGCAGTCATCTCTCCTCTCCTGGCTGTACCATCAGCCCCACCCTGCAATGCAGACACAGGTAGGGTCTTTCCTTTCCTTTCCTCAGCCCTTGTCTAGAAACACATTGCTACTGTGGCACATACCATAAGGGAATGAAGCACTGGACAGTGGGTGCCCCAGGAGATGAGCAAAAATCTTCCTATGCCCCTTGGAAAGTGGCATTTATATGTACACATGTGCAACAAAACTCTAAAATTTATTACAATTAAATTAATAATCCAGTTACAATACTTTTTTCCTTCTTTTTAATAAAAGCTTTACTGAGATTATTCTATCTTTAGGAATTTCTGAATTACTGCGTAAATTTGTGTACATGCATACACATTTCACTCAACAAAATGCCAAATAGTTGGAACAAGCATCTACAGGTCAGCTTAAAAATTGTCACATCTCAACTGCTATCCCATTTTAAAACAGGAACCCAGAAGAAAAGCAAAAGGTAATGCAAATTTGTTTTCGTTAACTCTTTTTCCAAAACACTTTCCTCAGCTGTACACCAGTGATGAAAACCTATACAATTCCCATTTGCATGTATCCCTTAGAAAAAATTAATATTCAAACAAGGAATTAGAGAAATGCACATATTAAGTAAACACCAAGATTCATAAATGCCAAGTAATATATATAAAACTAGCCAGGTGAGTAAGGCAGATTCCTCAGGTCCTGTGGGACTAATGCATGTCCCAGACCCATGAAATCACTGCCATGCACCTTTATGCAAACCCCACATCTGGACTGCTGGCTAAACAACAAATGTCACAATGAAGACACATACAAAGGAAGAAAATAATTTATCATCAATGTGTGTATTGGGAGTTTACTACACTGTCAATTTCTACAATGCTATAGGCAGATTGCTCTCATGAAGAGTTTTTGTATGTACCTGGAGAAAAATCAATATTTCCTGAAAAAGCCCACACAGCAATTCACAAAGTGAACCTCATAACAGTAAGCTGAAAAATCTCTGTGGAGTCATGCACTCAGGTACACCTACACGGGAGAGATGCAAAGAGGAAATGTGCTGTTCCTTCACTAAGTATAATTTCTTTTATTATTTCAGTGTAGATTGAAGATAAAATGCTCCTTTTGCACAAAAGAGAGAAAAAATAGTGACCATTACTCAGCTGCCTACCTAAACTTATCTGTAAAAACAAACACACATATTCTCTGTTGCTGTTTTGTTCTGCATCAGGGATTCCATCCCTGTGCAAAACACATGCTTCATGTTTAAAGAGTTAAACATCCTCTCGCTTAGTCGGCTTTTCTGAATGTAAAATACAAGATAATAACATACACTGTATCTTGAACCAGAACTGCACACAGCCTAACAAAACCCCCAGTGCTAAACGACAGGCAGCATGAATAGATCCATTTCCACTGCTTGTTAATTCAAAATAAATCCTTTACTGTGATTTAAAGCAAAACAGACAACACTAAACACATCAAAAATATCGTGACTTACCCTTGCGGAGACACTTGCTTTTCTTAAGATATTTGGCAGTAAAAAACGGCATGGCTGCAACACTGAGGTTTCAGCCAAAGCTGACCTTTTATTATCAAGTGCTAAGAGCAAAATGAACAGACCAAAGAGAGAAAGCAAATTATTATACCAGATCTTTAAAATGCTCAGAGATGAGCAAAGGGAATTCAGAGTGGGATAAAGTATGTCAAGTTGCACGGTGGGGATTGCAGATATCTTTCTGCTCATTAGCACTGCTGTTCGAGTTATTTAAAGTGTGCTCGGGGGAAATGAGGACAATTTCCATGACAATATGTACAGTATCATATAAGGAGGAAGCATTTTTTCAGGCAGAACTTCTGCATTACTCAGCTGCTACAGCAACATATGTTGAAAAGAGAAAAAAAAAAATCCACAACAGGTTTGGATAATGTAAAAAAACCTGATTCTATTAACCAGTCCTTGTCCTGAGTGGAAAATGTAGCACTATAAATCTCCTGTCATGTCTTTGGGTTATCTCTTCATTTCCTCCTTAGGCACTTCTGGCCATCTCCTTATTTCCACTTAGGCACAAGAAAACTTGCTTCAGGATGTTTTGAATCCAGACAGTCATCCCACTACCCTATGCCTCAGTTTCCCTGTTTTTCAAATGGGGCAACAGTGTGACAGTACTTTATTTAAACAAAACAAAATCTTTGAGACTCTTGGGCAGTGGGTAATAAGAGAAGAACCAGGGCTTTACCCCATTGCTTTGTCCCATATGATTACAGCTGTTTATCTCCCCTTAGTCCACCATGCTGCTTTTAGGTCTCCTAAAAATCTTTTGCTTTTATTCAACCAAGGTGACCTCATTTTGAAATTCAATCTTATTCCTGTTGCTTCTGCTGCCTCTCTGGAGTGTTTAAGGCAGTTTGGTACTGACTTAATATCTTTTTGAAATCCTTATAGTTGGGACAGTGCATTTAATGGCAATGACATTATCAGTGTTTGCCTCCTTCTAGTCACCTACCTCTAATTCACTCCACCACAGCATATGGGCAGGCAACACCTTGGAATATAAAGGACAATGCCAGAAATTTGACTACCCAGTCTTGGGCATCCTAATGTTTCTGTGCTTCAAGTCCTTCTATGTGTAATGACTCAAAGATGGAATTCACCCTTTTAAAGGTTCATGGATTTATAGAAAATGCATAAATACAAATAATCCATACTTCCAGTGGTGCTTTAGCTCTTGACTTTTACTGATTCCAGTCTTTGGGGTACTGCCAAGTGGTCAGTGCACTAAGACACAAGAAAGCAGCTACTTGTCAGCAAGGGAAAACATTTTGTAACCTATAAGCATTAACCCAGTGACTGAATCTGAAGTCAGCTTTCTAGACTGGCAAAGGAACTGATCCAAAGGAAATCAGTAGTACTCTCATAAGGTAAAAGACTATACAGCACTCTAATGAAGACTGTAAAAACCAGGGCTGCACTTCACAACATGGAACTCCTAGCTGTGCCTTTTCTTGAACCATTTGTTGTCAGCATGGAAACAAATATTAAGTTTTTTGGGAATAACAAGTTTTATGCTCAAGAAAAATCCATTCAGCAAGCCATCTGAAAAACTTCACCACAGTTTAGAATTCATAAATCCCATGATACTCAATAGGATGTCATTGTTCTTGTATCTGTACCATCACACAAAAAAAAAAAAAAAAAAAAACACCAAAAAAACACCACAAACCCTGAAGCAAACAACCCAACAACTGTCTGCTCTTTCATTAGATAGTTTTGAAATCAGCCAACAAGCTTTCAGGCATAAATAATTCTTCCATAGCACACCTGAAGCTAAGGTCAGGTTAACATGATATTGTAAAATCCCATTTGGTTCTTAAGCACGTATGGACTAGAGAGGAACAGCAGAAAGGAAAGAGATGAGAAAAGAGTCCCTATGAGTCAGTGACACAGGCAACTGCCATCTATGAACCACTGCAGGCTGTGGGTTGGACTTGGGGAATGTACAGTATCATAAAAGAAGGAAGCATTTTTTCAGGTTGAACTTTTGCATTACTCAGCTGCCACAGCAGCACATCACCTTGGAATGGGGGCCCAAGCTTGCTACTGCTCTGCCTTGGAGATGGCCCAATCTACATATTTAATCTGGAAACACTGCCTGATCTTGTGTCATAAAAAAAAAAAAAAAAAAATCCAAAAAAAACCCCCTCACACATTCTCCCAGATTTAACATAATTTATGGCATCACAAATCTTTCCATGGGTATCTGGAAATATTTGGGGATATGGGCCCTTCCCATCACTCCTAATTCCTTCCAGCAGACCCTAAACAAAAATTTGCTCTAGAATCTGGTTATTTTGAAGGAGAAGTTAAACAATCAGGATAAACTCCAAGTTCATTCCTGAACCTCATGACACTTCCTCGTGCTATCACTGTGTGGTACATGGGAAAAGATGTCATGCCCAAACAGCCCTCAAAACACCAGCTTCCTCTTTGCCAGCAAACATGTCCCACACGCAGAATAACACCAAACTGGAGTTCCTGATGTGTTTTTGTACTCAGCAAATTAAAAAAACAACCCAAAACCCAACCAGTAAAAACCACAGCACAACCACAAGGGAACTCCCTTCTCTGCCAGTTTAACACAGGGTCAAATACAGAGTAAGGCAGTAATCCCTCCCAGCTGCCTAAGATCCTGGCCCTTTAATGACCTTGCACAAACCCCTAGTGCTTTTAACTCCAGTACCCTATTTTCTGCCTCATTTCCAGCTCACTCTGCCCTTGGAGCTAAAAACAGAGGTTGCCCTCCTGTTAGTCTTGCAATTTCCAGGGAGAACTTTGAACTTATGTAAACAAGCATTTGTACCTCTCATCCAGGGCCATGAAGCACAGGATCTCTCTCTACCCCTCCCCACCTCCTACCACCACAGCCTACTTGGAGAAAACCTTAGACCTTGTATCTTCATGATGAGAGAACTGTTTCTTTATCCTCTGGCACTCTTCCCTTGCTCAGGCATAGCTTTCCTTAATCAGCTCTCAGAACAGACTGAAATCAGGTAAAAATTTCCATTCTGACAAAAATCTGCAGACACTAAGGATAGAATAGAATGAATTGGACCCAAACCATCCAACGGCCACCATCATTCACCCACTGTTAAGACTGCTTCCTTTAGTAATGCTTTTAGAAAGGGCTAGATACATCTGGGACTGCAAGAAATCGAAATTTTTCTGTTCGGTATAATTGCACCAAAACCACATTAATGTACGATTAGTAGGTTCCTTCTGTTTTATTCATCCTCCTTCCTTCAACTTCAGATCCCAGTTCAGAGAGACTGACTTGGGAGTGCACAGAGCACAGCCTTTACTACTAGCAGCAAGCTAAGTAGTATGGAGAAAAGCACCCATGGCTCTTTATTACTGCATTTTCTGTAATACATTTCAGTATCAGGTTTCAAAACACTACTGAAAGACAGCATCATCCTCTCCATCTTACAGATGGGAACTGCAGAAAGGGACTGACTTCTGTATGCCCACCACACGATTAAAAAGGGAACAACAGGGAGATTTTTCTGGTATGTAAGTGAGCAGCACATAGCTTTTTGGTTCCTCTTCTCTCTCCCAAGAAGAGCGAGGCCAAAGATTTTACCATCTTAGATGAACAATGAAATGACTGACAGCAAACATGAAAACTCCTCATTTCTATTAAAGGTCATTAGTTGTTTGCACATGTTGAAATTTTCCCCTGAATTGCAGCCTTGGGGGATTTTCTGCTGTTATTTCCCACCTGGGCCCAGTTAGCATGAAGCTCAGGGAGAAAGACAGTAAGACACAAGATTAATGCTACAGGATCTCACCACAGACGATGTGATAAGGCTGTGTGGCTCTCACAGCGCTCGAATGCCAGTGGGGCTTACTCTATCAGGCAGTAACACCTGCCTGCTCTGCAATGGCAGCCGGGGGAGAAGCAGGTGCTCCTCCCTGGCTCCAGCACCGTGTCCAGGCTGGAAAGGGAGCAAGGCTCTGCAGCCCAGCAGGGTAAATGGGCAGGCAGGTGGCTGTCAGAGGATGGCATCGCTGTGTGCTGGGCAAAAGCTGCTCTGCTTTGCAAGCCCAGGCGCAGGAGTGATACCAGATGGCTGCAACAGCACCTCAGCCTGCTTCCATACCCCAACTCCTATTATATCAGATGAAAAGAGCATGCACTCAGGGTACCAATTTTTAAAAAAATTCTCCCCCCTGTAAAGTGACCAGGAGAGATTTCTATCTGTTGCTGATTGGACTGATAAAAGCAGGGGTTTTTTTTCCTTTCAGCAGTTTAGAACTGAGCCTGCCCTAGAACAAGTAGGGTCATTTTAGTCTGTGACCACATACGTAAATTGTATCTACAGAACAAAGGAATCTCAGGTCAATTAAAAAGATCCTGTGGCTATAATATTCTTCTGGGAAGATGCCATCTACATATGCTTATTACAGCCACATAAATCCCACCCCCTCATTTGCCTCAAGCGAAGTAATTGTCTTTAAAAGCAAGCAAAATAATTATTTTTCCAACATACTTGTCATCATTAATTATGGCCAGAATAGCCAAGTAGGAGCTCATGCCCAGGCTTTTAAATGCTTGTAGCTAGTTAGCATGGCTGCCTGTAACTTTTCAGCTTTTTCTGCAGTGTTAACATTAACATACTGTGGCTTCATTAAATCAAGGCATCCACTGATGAGCTAAGTATGATTCATCTGAGAACACTGAGACCCTTCATGCTTATCTGTCCCTTAGCAAGGATGGGGTTTAATGTATGCCAATGTATAAGTATATTCGAGCACTGCTGGCTGTATTCCTAATGTCACATTCAGGCAAACATGTTCCAATGAAGAATAGATTTTTTTAAAACACAACAACTGGAAGTCACAGGAATTAAATGGCAGAAATCCACTGAGTTGAAGGCATTTCATAGGCCACTTCTGCAAAACTATGTGGCATTAATCAACAAACATGGAATACTAGCTTCTGAAAAACCAGAATGAAAACTTTGGCCTGGCTCCTGTACTTCTCCCTGAGCCAAGTCTCCCACTGCACTGAAGTTAATGGGACTTTCCCTGCATAAAGGCTGCAGAGTTTGCCCTACTTTTCTCTTTTTTTTTTTTTTTTTTCCCTAGTTTAACAGCACAGGCAGTGGTAGGGAAAGACATGCTGTTTCCCTGTTGCATGGATAGATGTGCTGGGTAGATGTGATGTGATGAAAACCCACCTGGTTCAGCAGATTACAGTGCAAAGTCCACAGATAGCTTCCAGAAGGCATTTTTATCTTAACTGATTTCTTGACTGACATGTTTTTAAAGTAACAGTGACTTTTGTTGGTCAACCAGCCTGAACATTTCTGGCTTCTGAATCATTGCCACTCCGGGCATTCATAAATATCAGGTCAGCCCACCAAAATCAGGAGATGGGTTTCCAGCCAATGGGAATTTTTCATTATTATCCATCTTCTAGTTTCTGAACCTTGGCAGTTCCTGTTTGGTATCTTTATTTTAAATCCATAAGCATTAAGAGATTGTTCTTTATTGATGAAAGCTGCAAGTTTTACATAATCATAGTATTTAGAATTACGGTTTTCAAGGGAAAACACATTCACAACGAGACAGTATATGACTTCAGGTCTATGTACTCTCAACGGGAAACCCCAGAGCCTTGTCACATTTTTCTTAATTCATTTTGGAAATGAAATAAATTAAATTATTCAGGTACTCAGAACAGGATGAGGACAAAAGTATCTACAGCACTTACGAAGCAGAACAAGACAAAATGATAAGTCTGTAGTGCTTAGTTAAGAGACACTGATAAAATAAACTGATTGGTAACACATTTTTTACTGCCTCAGCTGGGCACAATACATGGCTTTTAGTGACAAGTAAACCACAACGGAATAAATCACGAAACCTGTAAGTGCTGTGAGAGTGGGGAAGGAGCCTTTGCTTACAGCCTCAGCACAGGAAACAGATGTAATTCTGTTCCTAGTCCTACTAGCAAGAAGTTTAGCACAGACACATGATCAGAATAATGGAAACTGAGACAAAGCAGAGCTGCTGGTCAGAAGCCCCAGACAAGCCCCCCACAGTCTCTTGCTGGATTCTCCAGCACAGCCACTCAGAGCACCACAACTCTGCTCCTCGTGCACTACTGAGACAAGGAAAGGCCCGGGCACCAGTTAAGGGAAAAGGGCTTTTTTTCTCTTCAGAGTAAGCTCCGATTTTCATCCTCATTACACAATTGCCGCTCCACAGTCCCTCAAGCATAGATAATGTACCACAGCAATGCCAGTCACCATGCAAACCTCCCCAGGCATTTACAGGGAAAGGGAAAGAGGAATAAAGTAGTAAAATGCAAATCAGTCACACACTGAATTTCAAAGCTGCCTTTAATTACAATTTCTTCCTGTTTCCCTGGATGTCTGGAGCACAGCTCTAAGCAAGCCAAACTGATAAACAGACTCCTGATCATCTTATTAAACTCATTCAAGCATATAACATCTGCCTTGGCAAGTCACTGGCTTTGAACAGAATCTGAATTCTGTGCTACAGTCAGGCAGAAGAATCAAGTACTTCAGTATTTCTATTTTCACATCCCTCCATTGGGCATAGAGTGAGACAGAACCTCTCTTTCATGCACAAATGTGAGGAAACAGAGACAGTGCAGGTTCCTGTAAGACTCCTGAACAAGAATGCATCTTCTTTAAGGGTCACACCGCTGCTTTCCTGGGACTGCACAGGCCAGGATTTCTTCTTTTCAGATGACACCTCCTCAGGGCAGAAACTTGACAATGACCTTTCTATTTTCCCTTTGCCTCTACCAGAGATGACAGCAGGCAAACACCTTCTCTTCAGAACTGACAATTACACCAGTTTTTATCTCAGCTAAAACCCAGGCTTATTCAATGCAGCAAAAGCTGCCTGTATTTCAAGGTACAGCAGGAGAAATAAATACAGCCGTGACACTTGGCTAAATTCTCAGTCAGCAATAATGATGTCAGCATAGCCCAATTCATCCTCAGCTGACAGACCTTACCCCACTTGTTTCCAGCAAAACCACAGCTGAGAGCTTTAGGCTTGTTCGCCAGCTCCAGGGCTAGATTTATACTTAAGAGCCTTTCCAGTGGTGCCAGAGGGGTAGAAGGCTGAAGCATCATTCCAGTACACCATCAGCTTAGACTAATGGAGCTGCAGACCTGCTACCATAACACATCCTGCAGCCCTCGCTGACAACACCGTCGTGTAAAGACAGGTGATGGATATTGAACTGCACTGGCAGCGTCTGCTAAGGCAGATGTGGTCATCAGGAAGGACATCTATTTTCACCCTTGACCAGCAAAGACAGTATAGTGTACATTCAGCTCTAGACTGATACACCTAGAGTAATTTAAGCATTTAATTTAATTTATTCACAGAAGCATCTTCACAACAGAGACAGAAGAAATGAAAGCATATTTCAAGGAGATCAGAACAGTTTTAATTCAGTGCAAATGGGTTTGGCCTAAATTCAAACCTCTCAAGATACTACATTTTGCAGAAAGTATTTCAATGTCTTTACTGATAAATATGTTTCTTATCTAAAAGCTGATCTACAACAGAAGAAAAGCTCAGGCAAAAGCAATCAATGCAAAAATTAAGTAAAAACATTTGAAAGACAGTTTGCTGTCTTGGGAGAACACAAAATTAATTTTTTGCTTTGCTGAAAAGTAATTTCAAACTCTCTGTCATCTGATTTTCCCCAGGAAGCCTTAACTGATATGTTTCCCTAGATTTCTTACTCTAAAATCATCACCTTCACAGCAAAGATTGTAGCCAAGTAATTAAAAAATAATTCTGATAAAAAATAGAACCCCACAACAAAGCCCAAAGCAAAAACAACAGCCAAAAAACAAAAACCCCCCCCCAACCCCCCCCCCCCCCCGACTAAACAACGCTTTTACTTTTCTCCAGTGGTATCTAGATTAAGCCCTAAAAGCTTCTCTTTGTTCACAAAAGGCCCTGCAGGTGAGAGTGTCACAGGGGCTCAGACAATCCTTTCCCAGTGGAGTTGCACAGACAGCAGGAGACATTTGCACACTCTGTGTTCAAGCTGCTTTGATCCATCAACACCACCAGCTAAACACTTCACACCACCAGCCTCACTGATAAGGACTGTCAGCATCTTCCTCACTCTCCTACTGCACACAGGTGTCACTTCTCAGAGTCTGCATTACTTTGATTTACTCATTTGTCCTTATGGAGAGCAACGGCCTCTCCACCTTTCATACTGAATATATAGATGTGAGGCTTGATGTACTATGCAAACTCATCAGCATTCTGCTTTAAATTGCACTCTTGCAATTTAAAGGGAGGGGCTCCTCCCCTCCAAGTTTCTTTTCCCATTGTGCAGCAGAAAAATATCCCAACACACTTGAAGCCAGTGCAGTGATACATACTCAAACATCTGAAGAGCCAGGAATTGAGATGCTAACTCTAAAACCCACTAGTGGTGATGCAAATATCCTCATATAACAGGTTAAGATGATTTACTGCTAATCACTTGCACACGAACACCCAGGTAACACACTTAGCTCTGGCCATCACCGCCTGCACAATGTCAATCTCAATTCTAGAGCTGCTTCCTAGAGCTGACAAAAAATTATGTTTTTCCATCATGGTACTACTTCAAAAGACTGAGAATTAAATATTTAGACAGAGAAATCATTATTGATTAGATTTGATAACAAGGGATCAACAGCTTACATCGGGTACGCAATGCAGCCACAGGATGGGGAGGGAGGGGGATGAGATCTCAGGATGGAAGAAGGATCAAAGCAAGGGTATTCAAAAGCCTCATACATTTTAGGCTCAAAAGGATTGGATCCTTTGGGTTTACCTAACAATCTGGAAGATCTTGATTCACAAGTTCTAGCCCCCATTATCAACAGTAAATAAATTGTTTAGTTCAGGGTATACCATGTACACCTTGCTGCTAGCTGAAACAAGTTTCAGTATGTCACACAAACTTGAGACTTTAGTCAAAACAAAGAAACTGATGATCTACCCCAGGATACCAGGATCTTGTTGGTGTTTTAGTGGAGAAGAGAAAAAACACATTTTCTCATCTAATTTTTCTGCTTTGCTGTTTCTTCCCCGTTCCTGCAATGTACATTGTGGTTCCAGAGTATGAAAGCAGGAGGTCTGCATTTTAAGTCCCAGCACTCATGCCTGTGATCCATGGGTGGTGGTATTTAGGACTTCTGAACAGGCTGCTGCAACCAGTGTGAGAACCCTTTCTGGAGTCACCTTGTCTCCTCAAGTCTTTCCTGATACACCCACTGGAGCGAGCAGTACCTTAGCTAAGAATGTGTCAGGCTTTTCCTGTTTTGAAGCATACTGCAGAGGATGCCTCACTGTGCAGCAACTGAGGGTGTATAATAGACACAGTGCTGAGCACTGTCCATCTGCTATCCATGGACATTGAGCCTGAGGGCCCTGCTCAGCTGCAGCCACCTTCCCCATCACTGCATCCACAGCACTGCCACCAAAACAACAGGCTGGATCAGACCAGCTAGCCTAAGCCATCTCATCACAATGTTCCACTGAGCAAGGTAAGTGGGGTTATAAAAACTGAAATTGCATTATTACCCAGCACTAGGCAACCTGTGCAGAACACCTGTAACACAGCTGTTCTGCACAGGATTACCTGTGTCTTGCAGGCTGGGCAACTCACCCTGGGCAGAAAGGGTTGCATGGTCTGGGATGGATCTGCCCCTCCAGCCTGGAACTGACAGCAGTCCAAGTCTTTCTGTCCTGGTGGAAAGGAGTGAAGTAAATTATGCTAAGAGTCTGACTGGGTCACCTAGGAAGGGGACCTGGGGAAGGGAGAGCATCTCTGCAACTGATTCTTTTGAGACAGCGGCTTCTCACCTGCCACTCCTGAATCAGCTTTCATGTCTTTCCTGCTGCGCTCTAAAGCACTACCCTTTTCCTCAGCACTTTCCTCTCCAGATCTTTTCCCAGACTGATTGCCCAAGGCTAGTGGATAATTCCCAGTCTGGAAGCCCTGGAGAATGATCTGGCATTTGGCCCACTCCATACAGGAGCTCACAGAACGGAGCTAAGACTGGTGGTTGGACCTTCAGGGCCTCACACAATACTTCTGACAATTAAGTTTCCTCATTTAGCTCTAATGACCTTGCACACATGACAGTGTTTGCTGGGTGTACAACAAACTATGTTCTATACCTGCCACTAACTCTACCTTAAAGGAATCAAGGGCTGACAGTCCCTTTGAACATAAGGATCAAGCTTACATTATTATGAAGTAAAAAATTTCCAGCTACCTATAATGCTTTGTGTTATCATGACTTGTATTCTACATGCAACCATAAAAAGAAAGGGAAATAATCCATGTAATTACTGTCCTGAGCCAGACCACTTGTCCAAGCAAGAACATAAGTACTACAAAGGTAACTAAACACTAATCAACAGGAACATGGTAAATGATGGATTTCAGAAAGAGTGTTGATTTATAAACGGCAAAGTATTCCAGACAAAATGAGCTAGCTTGCTGTGAGGAGGCTGTAAAACAAGCAAAGTGCAGCAGGGGCAATGTGTTGGATTTTGTTTCAGTATCCATGGCTCCAGAATTCCTTAGTACTGAAACTCAAGTTGTCTGGAATATGAACACTGTCAGAGGCACTCAAAACTCAGACAGGCTTCTCCAAAAAGCATTATCATAGCACTCAGTGTATTCAGCTTGAAAAGAAATGTGCAATAGGCAGCAGCAGAGCAGGAAGCTGACAGAGGGAAGGCCATCTCTGCCCTTAACAGGAACACGGCTTTGATTCCTTTGACACAGTTCCCCATATGCAAAATGGGGAAGAGAACTACTTATTTCTGTCTTGTGTAACATGGCCGAGGCTCCACAATTAATGCTGGCTCTAAGCTACAAAATCACTTAATAAGGCATGACTGAGCTAGATCAGGCACAGACACAATCACATTTCTGTCAAGTTAGGGAAAGCATACAATAGTTTACATCAACTTTATGCCAGCTGCAGGAGAAAAGAGACCTAATCCAACAAAACTGGAATGATAGAAGCAGACCATATCTATATAAGCAGACCTTATCTGAGTGAAAATAAAGCTTGCTAGTTTACAGCTGGGGGGGTGATATATTTTCTTTTTAAAAAAAAAAAAATTGAAGCATCAAGAAGAATTTATATAAGAACAGTACTTTGGATCACATGCCTGCATCTTTGGTACTAACAGCTCCAAAACCACATTCAATTTTTGAGCAGCCTCAGACGGTCAGCTCTTCAGTACATGTTAAATTTCTCATCAAACGCACACAGTATGAGGCTCTAGTCTCAGCTCTTCTTCAATTTTGCATTTAGATTTTTGTTTGCATCTCCATTTAGAGGTTTCCAACCTTTCTCTCTCCCTAGGGAACACAACATTTAATGTTTTATTTAGTGTTCAGATAATATCTTCATAAAGATCTGTAAACAGAAATATGTGAGAGAGTGTGAAGATAGTACAAGGACTGCAAACTGCAGTGACAGAAGTAGAACAAAGAATCCTAGATAAGTTACCAAGACAAAAATAAACATGTGAGATGAAAAATAATTTATTGTATGAAAACAATATGTATGTTATGGAAAAATTAATCCCGGCAACCACCACAGTTGACAGGGAACGGTTAATTACAAAGGAATCTGTATGTGATAAAAGCAGTAAAGAAGGCATTGTTTTGTCTGAAAAATAAGAGATCTCACATCATCAATCCTATTCCTACATATTACATGGCTCTGTGAACTTCAGATCATGTTGTACGTTACCTGCTGTATGCCCAGCTGAACATCTTCTCAGCCTCATTCTTTCCCTGCTACTTCTGTCTGAATTAAGTGATTTTACTAAAACTGGAACAAGCCTAATATCTGTGAACATCAGACTTCTGTGAAAGTTTTATTTTTCAACAAAATTATTAGGTGACCTAGCCATGCAAAAGCAAGGTTAAAATGTTACTGGCTGTTCTGTTACTATACAGCCTACATACAAGCTAGTGAAAACAGTTTTTAAAGGCTATCACAACTACTTATGTGATTCAGAATGAGTTCCACCCCTTCTCCCTGCACATATGCCATGCAGAGTTTTCTTATAAACTGATATTGAGTGTGCCAAGTTGCTATTCAACCAGGCAGGCAGTTCTGTAGTTGTCACCAGTAGATATAAACCCTACTGTCCTGCACTGACACAGGCTTCTAAATGCTGTCTCATGTTTCCCTAGGATTTTCTGTAAAGTCATCCATTTATACTTTAAGACCATATCTTCTGAAATGGGATCAGAAAACTGAACTTCAGCATCAGTGTCTACAATACTATTCACAAATGTTGCAAATCTCAAACCATGGAGAATTTGCACAAGGAACAATTCAAAGCTGACCCTCATCCTGAACAGGCAATCGTTTCTGATGGAATCATCTCCACTACAGCACTCCATGGCTTCGAGACAAGAAAGTGAGTAGAAAAGGAGGTGATGCAGAACTTATTAAAAGGGATGTGAAAGCACCACAAGGCCGTGCTACTAAGTCAGAAAAAAATTTCTAAAGTGGTCTGAAAGCCAACAACCTGCAGCATCAAAGGCCAAAGTGGTAGAGAGAGAGGGCTGGCTGGCCCCTTCATGACTTTCAGTTCTTGAAAGATCTTCCCCACAAAGGCAGCTGGGGTGCCCTTTTGGGCTTAAAGGGGAAAACAACAGGATAGAACAATAATGATACAACATGGAATCCATCTTTCTCCCAAACTCCTTGCTCTCCTCCTGCCAGCAGGGAACCCTTGCAAGAAGCCACACCAACAGTTCCTTGTCTGTCTCTCCCCTCCAGCTGGATTGGTGTCAATAGCAGTGAGGCACACACACTTCCTAATCAAGTTATTTACAACTGTTCATCACAACATATACATAGCACTTGCCGGTTTATGACAAAAAATTAATCTCAAAGGCTGAATTGCTACAATATTAACAAATCAATATAGTGCAACAAACAAAACTGTTTTTTCTAGTAATAGCAAGATTGTCTTTTGAGTCAGAGTTAAAGAGACTGACTCACTAGCTCATTGTTGGTTTAAGATTAAATCTACTCTGATCTCATATTTTAGCAGTCTTACTCCATCTATACACCTCACTGCTTGGGAATGGATTCTGCTCTCTCAATAATCTTGTATGGTAAACATGAAGTAAATAAAATAATTGAATACTGATGTCAATAGTTTCATTGAATGAGGGTTTTTTTTTACTTCTCTATCCATCAAAACTTTCAATAAGTATTTACCCCCAACCTTCTGTGGCTGCTATTATGTCTAATTTCAGTTAAATACCCTTACAAGTCAATTATTTTCATCCTTCTCACTTATGTGTTTATATAAAGATGTGTACTTTTAACTCTATATAGAAATATATTTTGGTTTTAAGAGCTGCACTGAGTGCTGTACTGCACTGAGCCATGAAGGAGTGGTCCTTCTAAGGATGATAACTGATATGTTTATGGGTAAGTGGTAACTACATGCTACCTCCTCTCTGGTGGATGATGGCCTACAAGCCAACACTTGCACAGAAGCTAATGGGGCAGTTAACATTTCTGCCTGAATTGCACTGAAACTGAATTTGTTGTCAAGTTACAAATAGCAGGGAGTCTCTGGATCTTAGAAACTATTTACAATATAGGTGGGTGAATGGTAGTATTTGTTGAGAAGCAAGTACATTCTTTTATCCTAATGTCTCTTTAGTGCTCAGATACTTTTCAGATGAGCTAATAAATCCCCTTGCCCACTCTTGGTTCTGTGAAAAATCGCCCATATAAAGACATGTGAAAAATAATATCTTAAAGGTAAGTCTTGTCTCCTCCAGTTTTTCTAACGCAAACAAATCTCTGAATATGCAGTGATCTACAATGTTACTTTTTAATCTATCTCTGATTATAAAGTTCTCGTTGATGACAAGCAAAACCTAGAAAGTGTTTGGATGCATGTGGAAAATCCTAGCAGTGAGATTTCACATATCTTGGATACCTCCTTATCCCAAATCCCACACCCAAAGGAATAGCAGCACTGAAAAGAACACCAATTACACAGGCTGAGAATTTCAAACTGGTACCCAAGGAAGAACAGCTTGAGCCATCACAAACCACAACTGTTGGAAGCAAATTCATAAAAGCTCCCTGAAGATGTGGTGGGAGGGTTAGTATTACAACCTGGCAGGTGAACATCTTTCAGAGACTGCAACTTGACTTCTCTATTCAACCCAGCTTCCTCACTTCCATCTCAGCTGTCTGAACTTCCTAAAGAATGAAAAGTGGAGTGGAAATAGCTGAAAGAAGGACAATGAAAAATTAACTAAGTGATCTCTATTAATAACAGCTTAGGGGAATCAATGAGGCAGACTGGGAGCATGATACTCCTGGGAGAGTGAGAAAGGACAGGCCAGACCTCAGCATGCCAACATGCTCTGAGAAAGAAGCTTGGAATTAAGTACACTTTAAAAATAAATCCCAATAATTTCTGAGTGTCTCTCATGGCTGCAGTTTTAATGCTGAATCTCTGCTCACAATGTTTCTGGCTTTCAGCCAAATATTTGAAAGTCGGTGTGATTTTTTTCCCCTCCTCCCTAGCCATCCGTAATTTTTAAGCATTCCCACAGCTGTGAAAGAAATGATAGCTGGGAGGGAGCAGTGCTTGGGTACCCAGAGGCTGCTCTCTCACATTTTTTCACAGCTGGAATTCTTCATGGTCTTTGGCACAAACCCTTGCTACTGCCTTGGCTGCGAGGCTGCCCTTTGTATGGGTGCAGCTACCTGAACAGTTTCAGAATTATTTTTAATTGGAGAAATACTGGATTTTCCCATAAGCTCACATAAAAATAGGCAGCTGTTACCATATGAGAAAAAAAAAAAAAAAGTAAAAAAGTAGCAAGCCTATCTGGAGTAGACATTAATAAGTCCAAGAGATTCATATTACAGATTCCAGATACAAAACACAGGCTGCATCTTAAGCATCTCAAAGATGTGACACCATTTCCCTTATTCATGCCCCTTCCCTTGCAACACTAACTCCACCATGAAGTTCAGGTGGCAGCACTAGAGTTGCTAAGCATGAGTGAGCCCCTGGAGAGAGGGCAGCAGGCAGGAGTCACAGGAGCAGGAGTCAGCCTCTTGACTGCCCACTTCTTCAGCATGGCAGCCACCTCAGTCTCACAGCTTGCTGCTATTACTGACTGTCATTATTTAAGCTTAAACAGGAAGAACACAGGACATGGAAGCAGAGTCAGGCCACTTGGGATGGATGTGCAGAGGTTGTCAGAATAAGTAGAAATGAAACAGGAAAGGCCAAGACCCATTTGGAATTCAATCTGTCCAAGGATGTTACAGAAAACAAGAAAGGCTTTTCCAAGAAAGGCTTTACCCTGAGAGGGTAAAGGAATGCTGCAAGGAAGATCTTCCCTTGGTCAAGGAGGACTGGGTTAGAGAACACCTAACAGATTTGACATCTGCAAGTCCATGGGCCCTGATGCGATGCAGCCATGAGTACTCAGAGAGCTGGTGGATGCCAAGACAAGACTGTTCATGATCATCTTTCAAAGGCTGTGGCAATCAGGAAAGATGCCTGAGGACTGGAAGAAAGCAAATGTTATCCGGGTCTTCAACAAAGGCAAGGAGGATTTGGGGAACTACCAGCCAATCAGCTTCAGCTCATCCCCTGGGAAGGTGATAGAGGAGCTCCTTTGGGAGGCCATCTCCTTCCACATGATGACAAGAAGGTGATCAGGAGTAGTCAGCATGGATTCACTAAAGGTACCAGCCTGATTGCCTTCTTTGATGAAACAACTACCCTGCTGGATGAGGGAAGAGCAGTGGATATTGTTTACCAAGATTTCAGTGTGGCTTTCAACCCTGCCTCTCCCAACGTCCTCATTGGCAAAATCATGAAGTATGGACTGGATGGGTGGTCAGTGAGGTGGATTGGGAACAAGCTGAACAGAAGATCCCAGGGGATTGTAATCAGGGTCTAGTTGGAAGTCTGCCATTTGTGTCCCACAAGGTTCAATAACTCCAGAATATGGGGAAAAGCAACTCTTCTAGAGGCTCTTAAGCATTAAGAGGCACACCATCATGTCATTAGAGAGATCCCATGACAGGTAAGAGTCACACAACAGAGACATCTTGAGACATCTTGTAATGGGATGTGCACATGCAGAGTCAAATGCATTTTCTAATGCAGAGTCCTGGAATTTTCTAACAAATGACCAGATGTGTTCTTACTGCATGCATGGAAGCTATCAGAATTTCATTCACCTGAAAAATTTACTTTTTTTGTGTACTAGGAAAAATCTAGGGAGCCTCTGGGTAGGAGCATAGTGGGGACAGGACTAGCAGAATAAACCCTCTAGCTCTCAAACCACTTCCTGCCTACAGCTGAAAAACCACCAACAAACAGGACAGGAATGGTAATGTTCTGGCCTGTGTTGGTGTATTCTTGGCATCCTTGGATTAATGTTTTTGAAACCTCAGTCTGCCCTGAGAGTTTTGAAAAGCTGTAAATGCAGGATGAAATGCCCTAAATTAATATGCCTGCCTAAACTGTGAAGATTTTACTTTAGCTAAAGAGAGTTGATTATTTTTCCCACCCCCCAGTTTTCAGGAAATAGAAGCCAATGTGCTCATTTATATACCACTGCTACTATGCAATTTGGCCCTTGAGTTTATGCCTGAAACTTTGCCTCTCTCAACTTAGTTTATGAGCTTGATGCCTGAGAAACTGAAATATGGCTGATAACACCGTATGCGACAAGTGCCACAGCTAAAATTCAGGTGATACCAGAAATCCCTTGTGTCATTCCACTAAAATACAGAGCTGTGGTGGAAAGAGAGTGACAGTAGTGCCTAAAGATGCTCACCAAGTCTGGGCTGCCAAGTGCTGGGTGCTGTCTAGGCATGCAGCTGGCAGTCTCTGCTGTCTGCAAGAAGTAACAACTGGTTGAGACAAACAATGACTAAAAATAGTCTAAGGAGAGAGCAGTAGCTAACGAGCATGTGCCTGGCTTTGTCAGACCACAACAAGAGTTGGTCCATGCCCTGCAGAGTTTGTCATCATAACAGAGTAGAGAACAGACAGGCAGGGAATTGCAGGCAGACAAAGGCAGCAGTGTGTGTTCACAGCCCCACAGCAGGCGTCACCAGAGCAGGAGCAGAACTCCTACTGCTCCGTTCTGTGTTGTGCCTAATCCACTGTCCGCAACGGGAACCTGGCACACACAAATGCACACAGTCCCAGCACATCTGCTTCCTGCTTTATATTCCACACACCTGAGCTGAGCAGCGTGTGTGAAATTAACTTTTACAGACACCTTTCACAGACTCTGCAAGTTAATCACAATACTAAGGGATTGGAAGGTATCTCAAAGCTGTTATCAAAGGAGAAAGAAAAAAACTATATGAGACAAAATAACTGAATGAGATGTCTATTATTACAACCCATCTGCAGCAAGGAGAAGAAAGCAAAATCAAAGGCATATTTAGGTTATTTCTTGACTTGGAGGTACTGACTCTTGGAGTGTTAGTACTCAATCACTTTTGTGCTGGTTTTATAAAATAAAATAAAAGATAAACCTAGAAAATGTTATCACCAAAGACAAGATGAAGAATAGAAGATGGGGTTAAACCTGACCCTAATGGAAAATGAGCTTACAAGGCAAAATTCCATTAGGAAACACTTTGAGCTTGTCAATATTCACTTTTGTACAGATTTAACTAAATTGACACAAACCCCAACACAGTTAAAATAGATGTAGCCCTTCAGCATAACTAAAGTCAGAATGCATTAAAAGTGTACCAGCATGACTTGGTTGGATAGAGAATTAACTAAAAATCAATTTCCATTTAGTTAAGTGGGTTCAGTAATAGAGTGCCAACCAGACACAAGCAATGATGAATTCTAGCAACTGCTGTTATTTCTTCTCTAGATTCCAAGTCCCAGCTCCAGTACTATGACTGACATGCTGTATAAATTAGTCTGCAAGTTTAATTCATAAAACCTTAGTGATATACATCTCAAGCTACGATATAATCACAATTAATGCAAGAACCTCTAGGAAACACTGATTAGGCAAGGCTTTGCTAGATTTTGACCTTCTCTGGTACCTCCATTTTCTAGTGAGTCTGGGCATAATGATGGAGGAGTTTAGCTCCAAAAACCTCCCTATCCCTTTGTGGGGTCTAAAACGAAGACATGAGCAGAACAGTCACAGTGCAGTTTCCTCTCTCTGACATGTCTCATGCTCTCCCTCTTGTGGCAAAGAGAGTAATTTTTGTTCTTTCAAAAAAGCAAAACGTTCCATTTATTCAATAAACAACTTTATGCATGAGCCAGTACACATTGCTGAGCCAACAGAGAAAAAACAAACAAACAAAGGCTGTTATGAAACAAAGCAGAGACTCTCTCCTACCTTGTTTTTTCATTTCTAATAGTGGCACTTTCATCAGACAAAGTGCTGATACCAGAAATCTGGGATTCTATCACACCTCCTTCTTTCTGTATAGCTGAGTTTTTTAAAATCACCTCTTTTGATTCTCCTATTTGGCCCATTGTGATTTTGCTGTAAACTGCACTCTCTATCATGCAAAACTCATTCTCTTATAAGCTTTCATCTCTTTAGCAGGAGTGAGATTTGCTTTTATGGAAAAACAGCAGCAGACCAGTAAAGATGTTAGGAAGGGAGGGAAACAGAGGGACCAAAGGCCATTCTGTGCATGCAGAAGCAGAGTACAAACATCATTCCTGCTCACTCTGTTTCCAAGCAATTCAAATTGAGGATTGAAGAGGCAAATCCAGCTTTAGTATCCATGAAGTCTCAGAGAATGGGATATTAATAACCATGGCATGCCAACACCTGTAATAATGGTCTTTCATGACATACATTTCCAAAGAAAAATTAGTATGTCCTCTCAAAGGTTACATTATACCCACTCTGTTTCCAACCCTATTTTGTGTTAGCTACACCAATGTCAACTCCCCTCAATTAGACACATTCATTATTCAAGCTAATCCAACATGCCCTTGAGAACTGGGATGAGGAAACAAGGGTATCACTGCAGGGACAGACATATCTTCAAACAACTGCAGCTTTAAGCAGTCTGCAGATAGTGGAGTCAGGCCAAAGGACTGAAAATAAAATTTACCCCCCCAATCCCAGATACAGAGCAATCTTACTGTATCACATTTTTAGACTCGAGAACAAGCCAACAACATATTACTTCAAATTGCAACCATTTTATTCTACTGTCCACAGTTTACAGGCTCCATGCTATGTGTGAACTTTTTCTCCTAACAAGTTATATTTTAAGAGCCAATTTCCTTAAAATGCTTTTCAAATGAATATCAAACTGACAGCAAGCAAGCTGACATAAGTAACTCAGGGAGGACCATTAGCTGAGTAAAAAATTTGGATTTAGCCATAAAGGTTTGCTCTAAGAATTAAATAAAGCAAACAAAATTTAAAATATCGCAGGCAAACTACTTCATGCTTTCCTTCCTTTATTAAATGTTTAGACACTAAATATTAAAATTGTTACTCTAGAAGTCTCCCCATGAGATTGGAATATCATTACACTAGCAGACCCTATAATCTGACACAGCATGTAAGAAAGCTTCAGCAAAAGTGAACAGCATGAGAACCTTATGCAAATTGAATACTTTGATGACACTCTAAGGTCAGAAATGCCCAAGCAGTAATGACACACATTGAAAAAGATCTAGGTACTACTTAAGGCTAAGAACTGTCCTTAAGGATGTGGAAAGCAAGCCCACCATACTGCTAGGAAGAGCTGTACTTCTGCAGCTGCTGACTTCCCAACAAGTGAGCAAGCAACAAGGAAATATTTGCATGTGTCCCATCTAACATAAATATAAACTTAGAGAACACCAGTCTGTAAGAAATAATAATTGAAGCCTAGGAAGATTTTAATCTGGTGCAGGAGGGAACCTCAGTGGAAACAGGAATTTAACACCACAGGAACTATAATCAGCTCTTCTTCCGTTAGATAAAGACCTGCTAATTTGCTACTCTGAATTTACTAAATCTAGCCTTCAGCATTTTTTCTTATTCCTTATTAGTTTAAGCACCTTGATCTAGAGCTTCTAGTCAGTTTGGATACAGAGGTGAAAAGTTCATTCCTATATACAACATACTTCTCCTTTCCAATGTGTCTTTTCTTCAGCACTTATTATTAGTTTAAGCACCTTGATCTAGAGCTTCTAGTCAGTTTGGATACAGATGTGAAAAGTTCATTCCTTATACAACATACTTCTCCTTTCCCATGTGTCTTTTCTTCAGCACTTCTTTTTGGTCTAATTTGGGCTAGAAGCCTTAACTCCTGAGCAGAGTTTATGAAGTATTTGAGAGTCTGAAGAAGTGTGCCTCTATTTTTGTCCAGCATTTAAAGATTTTTATTAATTCACACAGTCATTTTGTATTTACTTCATAAACTGTTTCTAGGCACCTGTGCTGAGAATAATAGGGCTATATCTAGGGTCCTTAGGTAATGCTACATGTACATTCTCCAAAAGTCCTTCTGGTGAAGGTTCACTGGATCTGTAGGAAACCTGCAAAGTCACTCTTTACAAATAATGCATAGTCTGATCTACCCACAAGCCCACAGCAGGAGAATGCATAGCCATTGACAATTATTGCTAAGGAAGTTTGTCTGCTATAACAGCTCCAAATAGAGCTTCAACCTGTACTTCAAAAGCTAATGCTTTCAATAAATTCCTTTCAACCCAATTTGAGAACACTGTGATAGATTTCAACTGCTTGAACTTTTTCTAGGCAATAACAGAAACTAGGGTTTCAGCACCTGTTTCACCTCCTCACCATGAATGCTAAAACAAAGGAAATAGAAAAATCACTGTCAAAATCAGTAGCCTCGTCCATCTGATTATGAACCACTACCCATCCTGAACAATTAATTGTGACAATAGCTACTTGCATGTACACAATTTAGCCAGTCCATTAGGACAGCATCACTAACATGACTATTAGTGAGCATTCACAGGGCATTTAAATCACTACTACAAAGGGAAACTACAAAGAGAGAGCTCTCCATACATTTTAGATGGCCAGATACTAGGAAACGACAATTTGTTGGTTTTGGTTCTGCCCTCCCAAACCCAGCTGTGAAGGCAAAGTGGGTCAGTGGAGAGCAGCAGAAAGGAACACACCTCTCCCCTAACAGGACAGCATAAAAGCTGCCTCCTTTAGCACACTGTGAGCAGGCTGGTACACAACACCAAGGACCGCCTTATAGCACCAGTCTGACTGTTCTCAAAGTCCTTTACAGCACCGTCAGTATTGCCAAGGGCCAAACATACTTTTGGTGCAAAACAACTTGTCCTGCCCTTTCCAATAATCCCAATCCTGGGAGGATACATTGGATGACAGCATTTATGTACCTTCCTTAAACAGAGCTTCGTTTCAATACACAGCAGTTCTAAAGGAACATCTGGGTAATGACCTTGGTTCCCTAGAAACAAGGCACTAAAAGCATAAAAACCCCCAAATGGACTAACCCTAGACAAAGCAATCCAAATAGGCTCCATATTTGAAAATTACTTTCAAAAAAATCCTTACTACAGATTAGCTCTAAGGATAGTGAAACTATTCAAAAGCAGTGTCTACTTCTTTGGAATACCTCCTGCATGTTTAGTCCAGAAAAATAGATAAATTACTTTAATCTCCACTGGGATAATAACTGTTCCTTCATATCACAGAGCAATTACTATAAAATTACTATTAAACCAAAGCAAAGGTCTTTGCCTCAAGGAAACAGACAAGAACAGGGGCAGATCTTGAAGTACACACACAATAAGTAAAAGTACTGAAATTATGGTCAGACCATCTACTTAGCACATCTTTAGAATTTACCAGCCCTTATATCTAGCACAGTCAATTTTCAAGGGAGATGCACAAACACTGCATATTCTTCAGCTAATGCATTTTACTTTGCATTTCCAACGTAAGAGAGGTATACCCATAAGTTATCATACCTCTAAGAAGGATGAAAATTTTAGATGCATTAACTTGCTAGCCAGTGATCACAGAGCTAAATCCTAATACTAAGAGTAGAAGAATAAGCTTAGCTGAAAAGAGGAGGAAACAGAGGTGCTGCAAGCTTTGACAGAAGAGCTTGAACTATGCATAAAGAGTAAAGAAGTAGAAAGTTACATCTGATTCACGGGAGAAAGTATGTCAGGGGGAGAATGGAAGTAACCAAGCAGCAGAAGACAAATCTCCACAGGTCCAAGAGCAAGGAATTGTAAGATTTGAATTCCAAATTCACAACAAACACACCATCTTCCTCACTACACTGTCCTGCAGAAAAGACCCTCCTCCAAACAAGGAGAGCTTTAGACACTTCACATATGCTTCTATACATCCTGTGAGCACTCAGAAATCACAGAAGAAGATTTTTTTTTCCTTTGTTTTAGATAAATCAATGGATAGAGGGATGTTCTCTAATATTAAGCAGACACATAAACGTGTACAAACAGAATGACTGCTTTGAAGCTGTCATCCCTGTATTGCAGTAAACAGAGAAATGCCTGTAGTAGGGGAGGAAAAAAAAGTGTGGATGTCTTACTTAGGATGTAAACTGGTTCTATGCTGTTCTTGACATGCTGCACAAAATGAACCAGAATATTAAATTTATACCTGACACTGATGGTGATGCAATGTTAATGTCTAGCACTCACTGTAGACTAAATAGCTGTAAGTATCTCAGGGGTATTTAATATATTTATTTATGAATATATATTTATTTATTGATTATGAATATATTTACAGGTTGAAAAGGGCAAAATTATTATATAAAATTATGACTCTTCCCCATTTCATTCTAAGCTGGACCTCCAATACTGTGTGTCTCAGGGTTTCCAGTTCATTTGCATGGATTCAAATTGGTGTCCAAACCTACACAACCTTTTCTAGGCCCACAAGCAGAAGCTGCCTTTCCTGCTTTTTCTGAGGATATCCTGCCCTGCATGAGGCTCATTCTCTTTCAGTGACGCAGAAATCACAGGGATGCATACAATGCAAAAACATGTTTTAGTGCATAATTTAGCCACTTCTGAAAGTTCTCATGGCTGCTGAATGTATTGCAACCTGGACTACCTCTGCACACAACTCACAAAACATCAAGTCCACTCATGTGATAGTAATTACAAAACTCCCAGAGGAGCAGACCTTGATGGAGGCTTCAGTTGAAAGCTATTATCTTGTTCATATTGATTCCCTATAGCATTTACATTTTAGAACAGATCTGCCATAACTGAAAACTGCTGGGACTCTTACTGTGATTTGACTGGACACAACATCCTAACACAGGCTGAGGATGTCAGAACTGACTGATTTCCCCCCAGGAGAAACCTACCCAAGAAAGTCACCCTCCTCATCCCCACACACAATCACAATTGGAGATTCTCCTTTTTATGACTATTTTTGACCCAAATTATCAGACCCTTTATCCCTGACTTTGACAACATTTATTCACATGAAGATCACTCGCTATAGATTCAGTATTGGACACTAAAGGGTGTATCTTTTAGGAAATTGCCACTAAAACATCAATGCCTCCCCTGCAGATCAAACACTGATTTCTGAGACTGAGCATGCCTTCCCAACCCCTCATCAAGCCACACTGTCTAAATGGGACCCAGGCAATCATAGCTTGCCTCTGCTGCCTTAAAGATGGCTTTCACTTAAGACTGACAAAAGATAGATCTCATTTATTGTGCTATTAAATGACACAGGTTTGGACCTATGTCCCAGGATGACATCCAGCATTCCATGGTTTATCTGGACTGCTAACAGCAGCAGAGGTTTTGTCGAGTTGTCACATGCACAGATTATTTCATGTCCTACACACAAGTTCTGCTCAGTTTCAAATCTGGAATTAAATTGAATTTAAATTGAAAGAAGTGAAATGAAAGGGTTGGGAGTAAAAACCATTCTGCTACCAGCCTCTAGATCTATTCCTTGGCTACGCTTAAATGTCTGATGGAGCTCACTCAGTGGCATTAGTTTCAGGGACTGCCACACACCCCAATGGTATTAAACCATCATTTCTCAGAGCCATGTTACACCTTAGCCCAGAAAATATTTTTGTGCACAGTACAAAGAAAATTAAAACCAGACAAAAGCAAACTATTTCAGGATGTCCTCAGTGCAAAACTTTCCCAGTGTTCCAGGACAAAAGGACACCAAGACTCCTGGAGCATTGCTGCTATTTAAGGGAAATTGTCTCAGTATGTTTCATTCAATAAAAAAATATCCCACATATTGACCCCATGAAAGAACAGTCTGTGCACCTTTTTGATTCTTGACAAAGACAGCAGAGAGACTTGTTTAAAATAGCCTACATAAGTCTTCATCCTCTCTCCTCTGGGGCTCTACAGTCCTTCCACAACTGAACAGACAGAAACAAACCTGCATTGTCACACAGAGAAGAGTAAGGTTAAGACATCTATCAACATGGCATTTAACCATGTATTATTTTGGATAGACTACTGAATGCTGACCTGTACTGGGAGACAGGGATCCCAAGTTTTCTCCTGCAGTCTGCCAGGACCTGCTTTTCAGAGCTGCCATGCCCTCCTATCTCCCTCTGCCTTCAGTGGGTGTTCTGCACTGCATTTCTGAAGGTCAGTCCCTCAACTCCTCAGTGTCTCAGCAATCTCATCAGTAAAATAGGAATAGATTAGATCTGTACTCCAGCTGAATTACTCCCAAGCACTGTAGTAATGTGTGGCATCATTTATTTTCTGACTTTGTTTTGCTCTGAATCAACGGAGCACTCAACAACTGCAGATTTACAGCTGCTGCAGGTCTCTTCAAGCAATACAGCTCAGAAAATTCAAGTTATTGTTCTAGCTGTCAGTGCCAGGACATTCACAAGCAGCCCTAGGGTAATAACTACTGTCAAAATTTGCAACAAAACAGGTCCTGCTGGAACCTGAATCTGAACTACACTAGGTGGTGATATGTGGGTGGTGTTCAGTGCTGCTGAGGCTGTTCCATTCTCAGAATTCATGATTCTCAGATCATACACTTCTTATTTAGCTGAACTAACAGAAAAGTGTCTCAAACCCAGACTTTTCCTTTAAGAAATAGTGCCTATTAGTGGACCTGAGATACCATATTCCCTGGCTCAAATTCCAGCTGACAAAAGAGCATTCTTGGTCTCTGCCTCAGTTTTCCTTTCTATAACACACAGAAAATACATCTACAGAAGTGGAGCTATTTTTACTGACCTGAACTCTAGCCAACCAAAGACCAGGGCAGGTAATGTTGATTATGCTTTCACAAGTGCCCAGATGGCATCCAGGCAACAAGAGGTTAACACTGCTCAGCAGAACAGCCTCCAAGAGTAGTAGACAGCAAAAAACACTTTAACCATCACTGCAGCTGAGCTCGCTTCAACAAAGAGGAAAACTCTTTCATAAGAAAAAAGTTAACAACTTGACTGAGAAGCTAGGAAGAAAAAGTGCAAAACCAACAGTTCAGTAAACAGGAGCAGTACCACCACATAAAGGCAACAGATATTCTGAGGCACCAACCCAGCAAGAAAAGGGGGAAAAAAAGAGAAAAAGACTAAAGAAAACAGAAAATTTATGATTCAAAATATTGTATACTCCCTGTGCTAGGCAAGACTATCCAGAAGGATCACTTCAGTACAACAACAGACATTTAGCTGAAATATTGAAATGCCTTTTCCAGAGCTGAAGATATCACTAGCTGTTAAAGACATGATAAAACCTAGTGTAGGGGTAGATTAACTCCCACCTGCTGCTCCAGAGCCCAATCACTTCAGAGACATCTGGTGCCAGCCAGTGCCAGAGACAGAATACCAGACCCTGGGTTAGAACCAGTCTAGCAACTGCTGCTTTCTCAGAAAACAAACAAACAAACCAACCAAAAAACCAAAACCAAACAAACCAAAAAACCCTAAACAACAACAACAACAACAAAAAAAAAAAAACAAAACAAAAAAAAAACAAAAAAAAAACACCACACCACAACAAGACTTGATAATTTGATATTAACTGCACAGCAAGAGTTCTATCCAGGGAAACGGAACTGTAAGTGAAAACAGACCTTGAGCATGTTGAGCATGTTTTGGTTTAGCTATTATCAGAAAAAGGCTACTGCTGCAGAGATTTCCTCAAGTATGATATTACTCCTGCTTTAGGTAATTCAGAAAGGAGTGCTGAGATCAGATGAGAGGTGGGCAAAGCAGCTTCAAAGCTCATGAAATCAGAGTACACTTGACTTTTCTTGAGGAGAAACGACAAACTTCCAAAGCCTTATTTGTATTCCTTGACTCAAAATGTTCATGGCTCAGTTATACACTAATAACCACTCACCTACAGCATCAGAGAAACAGAGAATGATTCTTCAACCCTCCCTGAACCAGCCAAATCTGTCAGTAACACCAGCTTGTGCCTCTAACAGCTTGAGTTGCTCAGTATGGATAAATCATTGAGATGCTGTGAGTGTGAGGAATGACCTGGTTAATTAAGACTACCATGAATTCATGTGGGAGGCTCAGTAGTGTAGAGCTAAGAAGATACAGAGTTGTGGGAAACAGGAGCGGGCGATGCCAGGTCAGAAAGGCTACTGTGAGGCAGTAAAGTAACTTTTAGGGCATTCTCCATAATACCAGAAAACATCCCAGTTGTGCAATCCAAAACAAGGGTGCAAATTCTGTCTGCCTTATTCAGATGTACTAAAATGCTGTGAAAGGATAAATTTCTTCATGTCAGATCAGGCATAGTCTGCTCCCACAGGCATGAAGTACCACCATGAAACCCTACTATGTGCTCTGCCTCATCCTATATAAACACTGATTAATTGATGACATGGATAAAATCACATTTATACTGTCAGGTGATCACAATGTGTATTGTCAGCAATACACATTGTGTATTAATAAGCAAGGAACCAAGATGTTTGAAGGCAGTAATTCACAAATCATCTCACCATCAGTGTGCTCAGGGATCCTTTCCAGCCCCCTAAACAGCCTATGAAGCCTCTCAACTAGTCTAGTCTCCTTTGCTTCAAAAGGTTAACTCAAGTCACACATTCCCTTCTGTGTTTCTCCTATACTGAAGTCCACATATATGGCAATATTAAATGTTCAAAATCAGAAGAAAATTACAAGATAATATAGAAACATACACTAAGAGCCTAAATCATTGCCACTGTCAGCAGGTACAAAACTACCCAAGTCTGTCTCAGGCTGAGAATGGGTAAATCCCTGACAGCAAAGTCTAAGAGCCCCTTTACATTGCTGCTGTTTTCAAGCAGATTCCCCTCATTTCCTTGGAATCTCATTCTCCTTCCTATAGTGATGAGTGAACTATATTTTGCCTCCCAAGGGAGAGCTGGATGCCTGTCACTTGAATTGCTTACAGCCAGGCCACTCAAAGCACATGAGAATATGCCGGGGGGAACAATACTGCATATGGTTTCTCAGCATTCCTGAGAGCTACAGACAGAAAGGGATTGATGGAGTCAAAGCCCTCCCTCCCACCACCCTTCAGCCCGACTCTGTGCTCCGGAGGGATGTCTGACCCACTGGGCTAATCAGCAAGGCACACACATTGGCACACACAGATTTTCCCACACAGAAAGCCAAAACACTGGTTTTTCAAAGCGTTACTTCAAGAGCTAGACACAAAAGGCCTACATGCTTTGGGCAGTGGGAGTAAAGTCCCAGATTCCACCTTTTTAGAGGTGCTTAAGTGGTTTAAACTTCAGGAAGATGCTGGCCTCCATGGAAAAGAAACCAGCCCTGACAGAGTATGAGGCAGAGTAAAGTAGAGGGTTCATCCAAGAATTTTGCTTTAAGGGACTGAATGCTCCCTCTCTTACCCTAGGCACTTGCCTTAGTATCCAGAGCAACTCTAGGCAAAATCATCTTGGGGAGCAGACTGGTGGGAAACAAACTGCCCATACCCCAGTCCCTACTTGGTTCCTAATAGTGCTCTGGAGTACCTTGCTGAGTGTCACTGGAGCAGACTGGGCTCTGTGGGACAGCAGCTGCTGCAGAACAAGGAAGGCTTCACCCCAAAAGCAAGAGCAGCTAGTGCTGACAATACACTTGACAAGTATAAAAGACAAAAAAGACCACTTTCATGAAAGTCAGGGGACAAAGATCAGAGTCCAATGGTTACGTACAAATGATATCACTCTAAAAAGTGCAAGGACAATACTATAAAGCTAAATAGGCAGACCTGAGCCTAGCAGTAAGACAAAGCATTTTCATCAATTAGGCAGGTGTGGTACTGGATGTTGGCAGCAGGCTGCATGCACTGGATGCTGAAGCAATGGTGGTTACAAGCACGGAGATGGCTTCTCAGTGTGGAACAGCCTAGAGTGAGAGATGTAGAACACCTCAGGGCAGAAAACAGCCCTTCTATTGTCCATTTTCACGATACTTAAGGAAATTCCTTCAGAAGTCTGTTTTGGTTTGCTTTTGGGTTTTTTTTTTTTTCCCAAAGAACACAAACAATTACTTACAACACACCCAATTTACATAATCAAAACTACGTAGATGTACATACAGCGCTACTAAGTAGTGTGGGCTAGAAAAGAAAACGGAAATTAAGTATCCAACTTGCTTTGACCTCCAATCAGACAGCCATTTTTAACAGAGCAGCAAAGACAGCAGACTTGCTGTGCTCATCACACCTTCACCTCTTGTTTCCAATGACACTTTAAACCCCAAAAATACTGTCTGGCAGATCTTTCTTCTAGCACTACAGGCTGGGAGCAGAGTGGCTGGAAAGTTGCTCAGGGGAAAAGGACCTGGTGATGTTGGTCAACAGCAGCTGAACACGATCCAGCATGGTGCAGAGAAGGCAATGGCATCCTGACTTCTACCAAGAATAATGTGGTCAGCAGGACGAGGGAAGTATTTTTTCCCCTCTACTCAGAACTGGTGGGGCTACAGCTCAAGTCCTTTATCTACTTCTGGGCCCCTCACTTTAAAAAGGACATTGAGGTGCTGGAGCATGTCCAGAGAAGGGCAACAGAGCTGGAGAAGAGTCTGAGACGTGACTCCTCTGAAGAGCAGCAGAGGGAGCTGGGGTTGTTCATCCTGGGGAAAAGGAAGCTCAGGAGAGACCTCATTGCTCTCTACCTGCAAGGAGGCTGTGGCAAGGGTCAGCCTCTTCTCTCAAGGTAACCAGGGGCAGGACAAGAGGAAAAGTTATGTCAGGGAGGTTCAGGGTGGATATTACTCAGAGTAGTTAAACTTTGGAAGAGACTGCCCAGGGAAGTGGTGAAGTCACCGTCCCTGGAAGATGTCCTCAAGAGCAATGAACGCAAGTGCTGCCTGCGGTAGGATGCCAGACTGACAGCCATTATGTAGAGATGAACACTGCATTTAGGAAAAAAGAGGAGAGAGACTGTAAAACAAGCTGGAGAAGAGAGAGTTCATCCCATTTTGTGCAGTTTGGAAACTTTCCTGTCAAGCCAGTGACGCAGTAAGAGAGAGCAGAAGCAATGTCACTGCAGGGGTTCATGCTGCATTTATGAGCTCTCTCACTATGAAAGCCTGAACGCAGATCAACAAGTAACAAGACTGTTGACAGTAAATGCAAGCTGGAGGTTACGTATACAGCAGATGTTACCAAATCTTCAGGTGTTAGTTCAGTTGTCTACAGATAAAACACAGCAGGCAGTTTAACCTATAAATGGAATTTCATTGAAGGGGCACAGACTAAGAAAAGAATTGCTTCAGTTTCTCAGCTTATGTGGTTGTTACACATTAAAAACCTCTGTGCTCCTGCCCTCAACGTAGCAGTATTCCATAGTTCCCATGTTTAACATACAGGTACTGATCCACTTTGCTTTTCTGGTTTTGGACCCATATTCCCTGTCCTGCAAAATTGTACGCCACTCCACTTAATATGCCATATATGCTAATTTTTGAGAGACCCAATCCAACACTGCACAAAGTAACACTTTCTTGGATAAAATGACAACAGAAAATATTTTGCACTTCTGCTAAATTACTAATAATGTGGGAAGAAATAAATCTTTTACTTGAAACTGATATTTTCAAGTTACAGCAATCAAGAACTGTAGAAACACAAGTTTTAAATAAAAAGTCTTTTTAATGAAGTGTCTCAACAAAAGAACTGCAATTAGTTCTGCTTAGCAACTAGCCAACATCAAAAAACAGATGGTGAATTGGACAAGAGACCAAACATATGATCAAGCCTTTGAAACGCTATCAGTTAATTCCTTTCTCTTCAGAGCATAAGCAGTAGAGACTATAAAGGTAAATAGTATTTTTCCACCAACACAGCAACAGCTCTGCCGTGTTAGGTCAAAGGTTGCTCCTTGCTTTCATTGACAAAACCAGCCACAGAGACTTTTCCTAGGTAAGTAATAATTGATCAGATAACTTCAGGATAATATTTATTTCTGAAACAAATCCCCCAAGTTTTCAAATTCCTAGTTAATTTTTTAATTTTTGCAGAAATAATTCAAGTCTCCCACGTGCCCCAAATGTACCTTCCAAATGCCACCCTTAGTAGCTATAGGCACATGGAAAAAGGAGAGGAAGCACATTTGGGTGCACACAGGGAATGCCAGCTGGAGAACCATGCAGGTGGCATACTCTGCTGTATTCACTAAGAAAATCCTTTCACTTGATCTTATGTTTTGGAAGCGACTGTGAATTCCTCCTTTATCTCCTTTGTTATGTCTTCAGTTTTCAAAAAAATGCAGATTGCAGAAACCTCTGAAGTCCTTTTTGCTACTACAGTTATAATGTAAACTGACCTCCCTGTTAAAATGAGGAATGAGTTCACATCCTAATTTAATATACATTCCCATCCAACACAGGCTGTTTTTACAGTGCTCAGGTTCACATCACAGAGAACTGTTTCTCACAGGAAGAAAAGTGTGCAACATAATAAGCACACAAGTTTATTCATACACATGCTGGGGACTTCATAGCTCAAAAATACTGCAACTGTGCTACTGTGTGCTTCACATGACTGCACATCCAATCCCTGGGAGAGCCAAATGTGTAAGATTATGATCAAAATCTCCTCAGTACTCCTGGTGAGAACTCATTCTGGACTTCTGTTAGAAGCTATATTTAGTTACTGTGGAGGCACAAAAAGAATCTATAACAAGAAGATAGAGGAAAAAATTTAGCCTTTTTTTTTTTTTTTAGTTAAGAGAAGAATTAATTCCTTAGCTCTGAGGTAGTATTATGAATCCCAAGGCCACATTTCTAAAGTATTTCAGACTGGAAGATACTGAAGAGGTTTTATTTGCATTAAGAATTGCAGACTTCCAAAGTATGGTCTTCTCCTAAATCCTCACCCCTTTTGCTTCTACACAGGAAATGATTAAGGTCATTCAACAGGTACAACTGACTTTTTCCAAAATTCCTCTTCTTTGTCCTTTTACACAAAGCACAACCATTATCAAAAAACCTAGTGAGTTTTAGCATCTCAGATAAACCCCATTTTCTCAGTTTCCCTGTCTTACAAGCCCTTACTGGACCTTCTTAAACACAAAATTGTAACAGAAAGCACACCTTGGAAGCTGACACCACACAAGACTGAAAGGGCAAATACCATTTGGCTGAGAACTAGAGCTCTCCTTCATTCTTCATGCTTGCACCAATTTGAAACTTTTTTTCATGGTGAACACAAGGGGGGGTCTCCCCAGGAGACCTAAACTGTGCAGGACAGATTGATGACCAGATTAAACCAAGTAAAGGCAGAAATCACAATCTTGGTTACATTGCATCACTGGAAAGCTACCAGAAATCTTTCTAACACTGGAGTGCAAGATTTTTTTTTAATCATCTGATGGGGAACAGTATAAAAAATGCCAAGAAAAGAAAAACAAACACATTGAAACAAGCAAACACAGGAAATAGTGGAGTGTAAACCATCAACCACAGCTCGCAGCAAACACTCTCCCAACAGCTTCGTGTTCTAGGCTAATGGGAGCCAACAGTACTACAGGGTGAGGAGGAAGGAGGATTTTATTTCTAGTTCCCTTCCAATTCCTACCAACTATCTCATCCTTCTCCCACATTATGATTTCAGTACACAGAAATCAAGTGAAACTAACAGACAAGGTAAAGGGATAATTCAGTATTCCTGCCCAGGAATCTGTTATTTCCAGCCACTAGGGGAATTCTACTACAGGGACAGAAGGGGAGATGAGTGGGGGAGGATGACAACTCAAGTTTTCCATTCTGGCCTTAAACAAATGCAAATATCCTTAAACACTCACGCCCCCTTATTAAGCTTGTCTCTGCTATCTGCAGATAACCCACTGCATTCTGGGAGACACTTCAGCCTGCAGCTTTCAAGAAGTAGGAATCTACTCATCAGTTAGCCCTATCTGTGCCTGATGTGCTAAAAGGCTATCAGAAAAAACCTGATAGGGCAAATGCAAAACCACAAAACATTGCTATCAGTAGCCAGGTCCCCAGCCATAGCCCTCCCTCATCTGCTGAAAGCATTTTCACAGCAAAGCAGGACTTGTTGAAGCTCATGATCAAAAAGCCAGTGCACCCGTAGCCTAAACCATTCCTTGAAGCCAAAAAAGCAAAGCAGCAGGGGTAATCCAAATCAGTGACTTCTCTACATATCTAACAAATTTAGAGCCATCTGAAAAGCACTGGAAAATAAGCTTACTGCTTTAAAGGGACCCATGCCAAGCACCAAGGAACAAGCAAATTTCAGCAGCATCATACAAAGCCAAATTTGGTCCCCAATTAAGAATACAAATGACAGCCTGGCACTTCAGGTCTTCCCTCACAGTGACTGATCAGCAAGACAGGGCACAGACTTTTTACCTCACCAATCATATTAGTATCAACAGGAAAGTTGTTTTGAACTTGAGACTTGTTAAGTTTCATGAACACAATCCTTGTGCAGTCTTCAGCCTCCTACATGGGTTAGGAGAGTCAACTAAGAGACAGATTTATTCTGTTACACAGGAATTACTTAAAATGTATTTTCCAAATAAGACAAAAGAATCCTGCGGGACCTTTAACAGGCTAGCCTTGAAATAAGTTCTCAAAACATTTATTAGTATTACATACTTGATAGGGTTACACAGGCAGAATATAATTTTACACAAATACATATCTCAGCTGTATCAGTTCTCAGAGAATAGTGTGGCTTCACTGATGTCTGCAGGTTTACACAAATGTGCAATTTTGACACAAACATACTTTGTTCTTTCAAGCCTGAATGCAATATGCTAGCTGAAACACCCATTGTTTGTAAAAGCTCTTCCCGAAGAAGATAAATACAATTTCACTCAATTGAATGAGGTGACTGGATTCATGCCAGAATGAGGACAAATGTTTTTTGATAACACCCAATCTAAGCCTCCCCTTCCTCAACAGATTAAAACCAGATGCATATGAAAAATCCTACAGTATTTCCAATCCAAAATTCAGGGGTATTTTGCTCAAATCTTTTTTCCTTATCTGTCTTTAGAGGGAAATTCACATCCATTCACCAGGTGCCACACTGACAATCTGGGCATAGTCAACTCAATAATAATTGAAAGACTAGATATACTTTTACCTGGTCTTCTCTACTCCTGACAGGGAAATTTGTTTCAGTGTTTATGCTTCTAATATAATGGATAGTTACTGATATTACTTCAGATCAGCACACTTTTCCTTTAGCTTTTAGACTGCAACATTTAGCTTTATGAAGCTTACTTTCAGTTGTAAACTTTAACTTGATGCAGCTGTGATGAAGACAGCAGCCCCATACTCACCAAACTTCCACCAATGTGTTTATTTTTCCCTTGGTTTCAAAACTAGAGTGTGTGTGCTAAATTTCTACCATGATCTGAATCATACTTCCAGGGTAGCAACTATTAAGGACATTTCTTCCAACATTTTGCACAGGAAGCAATTTCCCCCCCTATTTTCTCAAGAATCCAACTTCAGAGGATGTTGATTACTAAAAGAGAATTATTTTCATTTGTCAAAAAGTCAAAGCAGTCAAGCATTTATTCTATAAACACCTAGCACAGTAACACTTTTGAGCACTATTCTTATGAGACTGCTTTCTACTGAGGAAAGCTACTGCTTTCTACTGAGGAAAGCTACACTTCTCTTTGGGCTCACACAACATCTACTCTTAGAGCCCCTGAATATCAAATACAAACTTTTCCCAAAGCAGACAGGATGTCAGAGGCTGGTCCCAACACATAAACCCATCCAGGAGCCACCCTGAAAATCCTCAGGAGAATTCTGGTAGCTTAAAATGTTGGAGACACTGCCTCCTAAAGCAGTTTCTTCTAGACTACTGGGAGCTCGACGCTTCAGAAAATATCCAACTTCACTACACAGAACAGATGAGGAAAGATTGTCAGCTAACGCTATTGCCACATTAACAACCTTTCTGAAAAGAAACAACCAGTTCCCCTCCCATCAAATTTTACTTGTTAGTGGAGAAAAAGAAGAGCCAAGGATTGTGTTTAAAGCATAAGATCACATCGAGACAGTTTTTAAGGGTTTGGTTTAGTTTGCCGAGTTTTTCTGAGCCACGGAAGAAGTGGTGGCAGCTCCCGAAGGACTAGACACGGAATTCTGCCCAGAGAGGGAGAAGGGCCCTGTTTCCCGCTCCCCGGTCCCGTTCTCGCAGACGCAGCCCGCCCGCGGCCGGCGGCTCCCGAGCGGCGCTCCCCGGCGGGGCTGCTGCACCGCCGCACGCCCCGGGGAAGGAGAGCTTCCCTGGCACATCCCAGGGGAAGTTAGTTACCTCTGGGCTCCTCACGGCAGCCTTTGCAGGAGCACAGCCCCATGGCAGGTGGCAGCGTCCCTCGCGGCCGCAGGCAGCCCGCTCCCTGCCAGGCGGGGCCGCCTCCAGCATCCCTGGCAGCGGGGCGGGCGGCCGGGCAAGGGCTCCCGAGAGGCTACGCAGGGGCAGCGGCAGGTTGGTGCCCTGGAGCTCCCCGCCTTCGTCGCCAGTATTTCCAGCCGGCCTTGAGGCAGAACTCAGCGCTCCACGGCTCCCTGCCCCTTAAACCGCGCTGGCTTATTAATTATAATCGCCCCTTTGAAGGGGTGAGAGCCACCGGAGCCTGCCTTATGCGAGAGGCTCTCAGATGGCCAGAGGGCAACAGACACACAACGTAACCCTTCGTGTGCATGGAAGGATACCAGATACACTATTTCACCTCTTGCAAAACTCTCTCAGGACAGGAGAGGGTCATATGGTATATCCCCCACAAGAGTAAACACCATATATCTGAGTCTCCACAGAGATACTGAGTGTTACAGGGACCTTGCATTCTTGCAAAGGTCAGCTCTGGTCTAGCAATATTCAGAAGGCTCGTTTACACACTCACTTTTAATTGCATTAACCTGAGTCACCAGCCACAAAGACAAGATAAGCTTTTTGTTTCAGGATAAGGAAAGAACAACATCCCTAGAAAAGATGTTTGCTGGATCTCTGATCACTGTGCTTGTTCTCTAGACCCTGCAGCACTTCACTTCATGCAGCAGGGACCCTGCTTATTGAAGTCCCAGTGCCCAGGTGCATGCCCTAAGCACTGCAGCAGAGACACAGTTTGTTTTATACACCAGCTCACAGGTAAACTGGCTGCCTTTGCAAAGCTTGGATCAAGATAAAGAGTTGCATGTCACAAGAAAATGACTGAATGATAGTCTTTTCCAGGCTGGACACTGCAGAAGAATACACTCTTTGATAGCAGTGTGCAATGCACAAAAACTAGTTTGGGTGGGAGGGGAGAAAGCTAGAAAAATAGAGGTTTGGGGATGGGGGAGGTAAAAAGGAGCTACATCTTTCAATACAGTTCAAATACCAGAAACAGCCTGAGCCCAAGACCTGATCTGCAGCTCCAGCTCCCAGTACATATCCCAGCCTACTGAGGTTGAGCTAAAGTTCGTCAGAAAGGACTTCCAGGAGAGAAAATGAATGACCTAAAGGGTAGAGGTCTACCAGGTCTCTCATCATTAAAAATAAAAACAAACAAACAAACAAAAAAAACCCAAACAAAAAAAACCCTAAAAAAACACCCTACAATAATGTTCTACAGAGAGGTCCTTCTGCAGAGTGTTCAGCTGTTAACTGCACACTTGAGCAATCCCAGAGTATGAGCATTCATTAGTTAGCACAAAAAACAAACAAAAAAAACCAAAAAAAACAAAAAAAACCCAAACAAACAAAAAAACCCAACCAAATCCCACACAGGATAGAAGACAGACAGGGCAGGAAAACTTTCCCACCACCACCAAATATACTGGAGGAAGTTCAAGATATTCCTGCAAGAGAACTGAAGGGAATCCAGTATTCTGGCTTTGCTGGTACCAACTTGTTCCCCTTGGATAGATGTGTGAGAATTCATCTTAGTTGTTTTGTTGAGCCTCTAAACTCGTGAGACAGTGCCAATAGCTGACAGCTGCTTGGAAATCCATCTCTTCTGCAAAGCGCTCCCTTGCCCTTGTGAAGCAGCAGATACTTCCCTTCCTTCTTGGCTAGAGGGTGATCTGATCTCAGGGAAGAGGCACGTGAACCACCTGCTTGAGGGGCTGGACAACCTCCTGGCAACACTTCTCCATTTCGTTTTAAGCAAGCTCCAGGCAGCCCCCAGGAGGGGGAGTTTTCCAAGCTCTGGAAAAGCCGAAGTGTTTATTCACGGCTCTGTCACAGCAGTGGCAGATAACACGGATGGAGAGAGCACCCTCCTCTCCAGCTGTTCCAGCCTGGCAGCCAAGTCAGCCACATGAAAAGGTACTGGATGCTGTATGTCAGAGGAACCCCAAGACTGCCTACAAGTTACTGAAATTTAAGTATATAAGAAGTTTTAGTACTATTACATATATCGCTTCACATGGACAGGCAGAGGCTGATGAGTTTGGCACATGTGCTTGGTTCAGACAATCTATCTGACAGCTTCAACAAAACATTTCAAGATTTTTTTTTCCTTTTTTTCTTTAATTTCTATTATTGAAACTATTACAGTTTTAAACTCTCCTTATTTTCACAAAATATTTGGAAAACTGACAAAAAGTTTGTCTTGCCTTTTGATTATGTGATGTTACCTAAAGGAATTAAATGGTCCCAGATGAAAATAGCTGAGAGTCATTTACTGCAATGACCACCACATGTATTTAAAATAACAATCTTCAGGTGCATTCATGGCAAGAGGAAGGCAGAGCCTCTGATATCCTTACTGTGTGGACATAGTGTGACATTACCCAAAAGCATCACTGTACAAAATGGAGCTAAAGAACACTTAGTCCTTCCCTCATTTTTACTCCAGATAGCCAAAATTACAGTGAAGGTCAGCAATAAAATAAGCCAATATTGACAGCTTTCAGAAAGCCATCCAAAGCTTGCATATAACAGTACCATCCATGCTTTGAGTTTCACAGCAAAATACAAATTTCCTCCAAAACAAACCAGTTCTTCAACACTAGCTTATTAAAAAAAAAAAAAAAAAAGAGGAAAAATCTTCAATGCATTGATGACTTTGATAGATATTTGTGTCAGTCTTGAATGTGAAAAGCATTGAAAAAATACACTCAGAAAAGACAAAACACTCAGGGAAAAAATTATAGCTAAAGAGTTGTCCATTGAAAATTCAACCAAAAAAGTTTGAGTGAAAATGTGATTAAATAAAGCCCCCTAATATCTAGTAAACTAATATACTATAACCACTACCACCTCTTTTACAAGCTGAAAAATCCATATAAATAATATAATCCAGAACATTCATGCTCTACATACCTTCAGTGCACTTTACAGATCATTTGTCATTTTAACTTCAGAGGACACTCATTAAGTTTCCTAAAATTTCAGCCAATAGTGTCTGTTGTCAAAGATACTGCCAGTCCAAATCCTGGCAGACAGAACGAGCTAGCAGGGAATCAGGCCAGCAGAGCACATGTATACACACCAGACACCATTTTCTTGGGGGGGAGGAGTGGTACTGTCAAGGTTAAAACAAAACAAAAACATTTGAGATTAACAACAAAACAAAAATATTTGAGATAACTCAGCAATGTTTGGGAGATGCAGAAGTCAGATGTCTAGATCTGACATTCGATAGGAGATTCAAGATTCTTTAATGTGTAAACCACACTTAGTTTCTCCTTTTAATGCAGTCAGGCCCAGGCAGATCATCTCAGCAGTCACCTAATGAAGGTAAGAGTGCAGAACTGCCACTCAAATATTTTGCATAAATAAAGGCAACCCCAGAAACTCTCATCCTAGACCCTAACATGTTGATTGATTGCTACAGGTACAAGGCCTGACACAACCTGAAGGGTTGGAAGGCTCAACACAAGATTAATGTATGAAAGATAGCCAAACCTGTCTGGGTCAAATAAAATTGAGATTTTTATATATAATTTTTTATATTATCTAAAGTGTATTTATATTTACACACAGCAAAAATTTCAATTTACTATTTGTGCAGTAAGAAAGGTGGATATGCTTTCACTTCACCAGCAACAAAACCCACTTACTCTGCAGTATGATTCTTTCAAGACTAATTTCTGTTAATACATGTAAGTCACTCTGTGTGGGAAGAGCTGCTCAAGGTGGGATTTCTCGAATTCTTAACAATTTGACCTTTTAGACCTAGAGTTAACCATGCATGTCTTCTCCTTAAACAGCACACACCAACTTTAGAGTTTACAAAATCAGGAGCCTAGAGTTCAATGCCTGAATTTGGATTTCAAATGCTAAAACATTAGGCTGATCTTTAAAAAACTCCAAGGACTTAACAGATCCCTGTAAAACGAAATGGTGCAGACTGAGTATCCTAAGATTTTTTGAATAATACATCTACTTTGCACTTTTTATTTTTTCCTCCAGCCATAGCTCTTGGCTCCACCATCTGAAAATCTTGATTTAAAGTTTATATTCCCTCTAATTTCTTAAGAAATACAGTAATGTATTGCCTGCCACTGAAAAGGAAAGCCAGCTGCTAAACAGTACTGTGTGAAAAATGAACTTTTATATTTCTGGATAATGCTAAACATCTGGAAGCCAGAGGTAAAGATTTCAGTTTTAGTTAAGCAAACCAGTTATACTCTGGGGGAAAAAGTACTCTAACCAAGTAAATTTTTAAAAATTGCAGGATGGCAGAGGATTAGGTTATTCTAGTTCAATGATTCATTGCAGACATGACAGAGTATTAGTCGCTGAAGGAATTTATTAATCATTCCTTTACTAGGAAACAAATGGTTTTTGTGATTCTCAGCTATATCAGAGTTACATCTCTAGAGCTGGGCAAGCGTTCATTTTGGAAGATTTTTTAGACATAAGGCCAGGATTACATAGCTTTGGGGATTTTCCTCACCATTTCCTCCTCCCCAAGAGGCAAAAACTCATCTGAAGAACACAAATGTTAACACCACCTTGCATCATTACTATTAAACCAGGTGAGCTGGGCTTCATAGAGAATGGACCTAAGCCAGCCAGTATGAGACATGCACTCATGAAAAGCTTACAATTTATACTAATACCCATGCTCAAAATTCAGAAGAATGTGTTAGAATTTTCAAGCTTGGCCAATAAAAGCTTGTTTTGACTGATCTGTAAAATTATTTACACTATGATCTTTTCCATATCAATCAAATAATCTGTAAACCAGGGCAAATTATAGACTTCCTGTTCACAAGTTAAAGCCTTCATAAAATGAGAAGTTTACTTTCTAAGTCAGAGTCAGGATGGATTATTCCCAGGATTTCCAAAATACATAGTAAAGCAAGTAGAAGTGGCTTGCCAGGCCACAGTGGTATGACTCTCCACAGATTTCCAAATAGCCATTGGACTCAGAAGAAAGAAAAGACTATTCTGGCAATATAATAACAGAGGTAGAAGAGTACATTACAACCAGTCTTAGTTCATATATATCTAAATACTCTAACTCCCTTAAAGACCAATTACATTTCTTATAAGAGCCTGAAACTACAAAGTGAATTTTCTAGCCTAGTACTTATTAATAAAAGTGACATGCTACCTCCCCTAAGGCTTTTTGCTATGAGAGCAGAGCAATGTAAACCATCCTCACCCTTTCAAACCCCAGTCTTCATCATTCCCTGCCCTCCAAATATACACTTCTAGTATGTTTAATATAAACTGCAAAGGAAATGTTTTTGAAAACTCCAGTTCTCTGGGTTCCAAAGACTCTGAAAAATAACCTGCTGAGAGAAGAATTAAACCTTCATCGTTTAAAGGAACAATTTATAGTTCATCTATTCTTCACAGAAGGCATTAGCATAGAAAACATGAGGTCAGTGTAGATATATCACCACACTACATGAGAGACAGCATGAAAGTACACACTTTGTATTCACAGGTTGCCTTGCCCCAAGTGACCTAAATTTCATTCCTGTTAACCAGGTTAGGTTGGGTTTACAATGGACCACAGATCTGTTAAGAAAAGGCTCAGAGGCTTAAAAGAAAAAAAAAAAAAAATGTATCAAAAGTCCCTGAAACCTGGTCTGTCCACTCGAAGTGGAGCAGAATTAATTTAATCTGGAAAATATCTTCTGCTGAACCCTTCCAGAAGGTATCATTTTGAGCCTCTGATTCACATACAAACCACATGATGTAAAAGCAGAGCCTTTGTGGTCTCTGTGGAGCAGAAGGATTCTCACACAATAGTGATCTCTGCAGACATTTCTCTTTGTATTAGTAAAAGTAATCTTTCTCCTCATTACACTATTATACCAGTACAGGCTTTCTTTTGACACAATTATACTGGAACAGAATTACTAATTTAGGCAAGGCTCTTTATCTCTCAAGTTAGCATTTGCCAGAGTGCTTATAAATCTTCATAGTAAAATACACAACCCAAAATTCAGGGAAGCAACACAGTCTGCACAGTTATCCTTCAAAGCAAATAATACATGGTCAGTTTTAAGAGTCTATTGTCTTACACACACTCCCTTTTAACACTGTATACTTTTAATTTCACAGCTCTTTTCTTTGTTATCTCAAATTCCTCCTGCCTCTTTCCCCAAGTTTTCATGTCTGTCTGACAGTTGGTGGTTAAAAACAAACTCCAGAACTAATAACAGTGCTTTAGGAGTCCAGGATGATACATAACATTTCTGATACCATCTGGTAACATGGGTATCAACATCTTAAGTGGACTCCACTTGGATGAGCAATGGACTCTTGCTAAGATTCAAAGGCAGACTTTGAAAGAATGCCTCTTTACAGGCCTGAGCACCTGCCAGAACAGAGACAGAAGACACAAACTACGATAAAGTAAACATTTAAAGTCTGTCAAAAGAAAAAGCTATATAATGACCAACGAGCTTCCTAATGGAAGAAATCACATTCGTTTCAATTAGAGTGCTTGAAAAAAATTTGGAATATTAAGCTCATCAGAATATACTGTACAGACTACAGTCCTGACCCCAGCTGCCTCACTGCCTCTAGAGAACAGTACCTCGAGCAGAGCCCCTGTGATGAGTACAGTAGAGACACTGTGAAGCTTATAATGAACTTTAGGGTGTAATGCTAGTAAAGTCAATATATATTAGCCACACTGCCATAAGGGTACTCAGCTCAGCACTCATGCATTCCCTACAGTGAAACAATACCTGGAAAACTAGCACAGGGAGTTAAATCCCTCCCCAGTAAAAAAAAAAAAAAACCAAAAAAAAAAACCCCAAACCCCCCCCCCCCCCCCCAAAAAAAAAACCCCAAAAACAAAAAAAAAAAAAAAAAAAAAGCCCATACCAAACAAACAAACAAAACCCCCTGTGTGTTCTTAAGCTGGGTGTAAGGCTTAAGTGCTACCCCATAGGCAATACATCCTTGTCATATTTCCTCCTCCCTATGAAGTTCAAAAAGCCCAGAGCAAACAAGTTCACAGTGATAGCATGCTAATTATCCCTAAACCATTTCAGACAAATACAGAGGGGGTTTTGCCTGTGAACTCTCTCTCACAGGTGTTTGACACTGGGCCAGCTGTCACTTCAAACCAGTGCATTCATAAACACCCCAGACAGCAGTTTCTCAGTTGTTTTCTCTTTTGGATCCTGGATCAGCACACTATCAGCTGCACCTCCCTTTCCCCCCTACACTTCTTGTGAGCCTTGTCAAAGGACCTGTGTTTCAGTTTTCTTGCCTTTGCTTCCCAGAATGACTTCCACATGGTATTTCCGAGTCAGTGTATTCTACTGAGCAGTTAAGGTGCAGTGCTATCAGGTACCTCAAAAGCTGAGTGGTGCTGCCTTACAGGCTTGCCAGTCTCAAAGAACAGAGTCACAGAATCATTAGGCTTGGAAAAGACCTCCAAGACTGAGTCCAACCTTTGACTGAACATCACAATGTCAACTAAACCACAGCATTAAATGCCATATCCAGTCTTTTCTTGAACACTTCCAGGGACAGTGACTTCACCAGCTCCCTGGGCAGCCTGTTCCAAGGCTTGACAAGACTTTCAGTGAATAAATTCTTCCTAATGTCTGCCCTGAACCTCCCCTGGCACAGCTTGAGGCCTTTTCCTCCTGTCTTTATTTCACTTCTGCTGGAATTTAGTGTGCGCTGTGACATGGCCATATATCATGTATCTTATTTTACTTCAGCATGCTAACCTAATAGAGTATTTTGTTAGCCTCAGAGATCCCAGACTTTGCATAAATCTTGTGGAGAATTCACCCATTGTTATTGCAAATGGGAACACAGCTGTTTCTGGGGCTGAACAAAACCCATAACAGCAGCAACAGAGCACACAAGCTGTAAAATGTCACTGAAGACTTGATTTCTGACAAACTAGCAAGAAATATAGAGATGGTACTACACAACTGATCATGCTGTCAATTTGATAAGCATATCTATATGTAACAAAGCCGTACTTGCACCAGAATACTTTAAAAATAAAAAATTCTTCTACTCACTACACATGCTTTAGGACTTAATATATTATCCTCAAGGCAAAATATTCAATAGCAGAATGCACTCTGGAAGGTCTCAGCAGGAAATATTCAAAATCTTACTTAATTTGCACTGAAAAAATCAACCTGAGGAGATCAAATGATGCCTTGTACATTTTCACTACAATGTGCCATCACACTACAAAGCCGTATTTCTATATCCAAAGGGCAACCTGTATAAAATGCTATATTTGTCTCTCAGGAACACAATGGGTTAAGGAAGACTGCTCAAAACCAGTCAGAAGTTACATTTTAATGATCTGCACTAGCAGAAAGCCCTATTCATGAAACTTCTTAAGTCTCATGCTCCTTTCACAGCAGGCCTTATGTGACTGCAATTGAAGCTTTAAAAACCATCATTCTTCTTTAAAGCCAGCACGTGCATTAAAGACAGCTAGGTGCTACTGACCAGGGATCAAATGCAGAACTTCTGGAATTCAAATCCCAGGACAGCAGAACACAGGTATGCTATTGCAGCCCATTTCCAGTCCTACTTTCAGCTGCCCACGGCCCCAGAGCACTGAGGGATAAGACAGTACAACTTGAAGTAGATCAAACACTTCTAATAAAACAAATGCAGGATCTTGTTTATTTCATGAAGCAGGATCATTACCTGCCAAATGCAAACATAAGCCTTGGGCATTGCATATGCTAGGGGAAAAAAGAAAACAAAGCAAAAAGCAATTTACAGCTGCAGGTGCCTCCTGATGCCCTTCAAGATGTTTTAAATTGATAACATAAGGTGAGCCAAAACATTCTTAACTATCAGAGAGCCTCATCAGCCTCAGGGGAAAAGAGGAGCCCAATAACCTTTCTGCCCAAAATTTTGGATGCAGTCCCAAGACCTTCACCTGCAATGAGTCATCACCTTAGGCAGGCAGAAGAGGACTGGTCAAGTAGGGATACAGCACTGGACTAAACATAACACTTACTGAAATCAATAAAGTTACATGAATTGAGACCAAAGTTCAGTCCTTTTTTTTCCACATTCTCTTTTCATAAGAATTCAGTGACATGATACAGTCAAGCATTCAGGGAAAGTACAGATCAGAATATCAGTAAGCAAATAAGCCTTGCTTATAGAAGGTTTGAAATGCTAGCATTTATCTGCATAAGGGAAGTGAGGGACTCCAATAATTCCTCAAGTACCAGTTCATCAACTTAAATCCATTAGTAAAACAAGCCTAGAAATACTGGCAGCTGATTGATACTTCTATTGAACTAAAGGAAGTTATCACAGTCTGGACAGGCCATGAAAGCTATTTTTTCAGTTCAATAAAAGAATCTCAGTAGAATTAAGAAAGGAGTAATCCCAAGAAAGGCAGGTAGTACCTTTTGGAAAATGCCAATGCATTAAAATTTCAAAATTTTGAAGATACATATTTTGAAAAATAAGTTTAGCAGGCTCAGAATGGGGGAAGAGGAAAACAGTCAGACAGATGCCACTAAACAGCCCATAAGCACTGGGTCAGTATGTTAACCTGAAACAGTGGAGACCTACATCCAGGTGGCTTCCCCACACAGTCCTTTCTGTATGTGTCTGTACAGAACAGGTTCTGCTCTTACATTACAGTTTTAAGACCAAAACAAGACTCAAATAGGTAAACAATTTGAACTTGAATGTTTTCAAAGACTGTTGATTTTGGCATCTGAGACAGCAGCTTATATTGTGAATACATGGAGTATGTTCAGCACAGAATACTACAGAATCACAGAATATTCTGAGTTGGAAGGGACCCACAAGGATCATCGAGCTCAGATTTTTAAGTGAATGACCCATATGGGCATCAAGCCCACAACCTTGGCCTCATTAGTACCATGCTCTAATCAACCGAGCAAACGTGCAGGAATGTATTCAGTATTCAATATTCAGTACTGTATTCTGCCTACAGAACACAGTATTGGCTTGACAGCATGGGCAAAGACATCCTTAGGGAACTCCTGCTTGCTGACTTGCTTTGAGGAGACACGAATGAACAAAACACAGTAGCTGGTTTCCTCTGAGAGGATGAACTGATGCTCCAGGGATTCAAGGCATGTGCCATTACCGAAGTAAGAGCCCAAGGAGAAGCTGGAAAGAGCCAGCACCATCTAGTGCTCAGGAGAGACGGAGCAAGCAGAGCAGAGAGAACAACGCACCAACACTCCCCAGGCACAGAACTTCAGGAGACCACACTTGCAAGGAAACTCAAACTGCACTTGAGCCTAAAAAGACCCAAGTGCAGCTGGGAAAAGGCAAGGAGATGTACCTGTCATCATCTGAGTGTTAAAACGTTATTACCTTAAAGGTCTCAACCCACGAAAAAAGGTAATAATACAAAACAGCTTCCAGACTATGACTGCAAAGAAAACCTACAATTTTATCATTCTGGGCACTCCTTTGGAAAGAAAATTTAGAAAAAACATTTAGTGTTTCTCACCCCTCAATAAATGGAAAAGTCTATCTTATGTTCCAAGAGACAGGTTTTTTAGTGGCACACAACTGCATGCTCTCAGCTGTGCTCCAGACATCTAGAAGCAATAAACACAGATCTGACAGGGCCCTCCACTGTAAAACCAAGACCACCAATCTTCTTGTCCAGGTCAATGCAATGCCATGGACATGATAACATCCACAGCTCTCTTGCTAAGTGTCTCCAGAATGCACTGCTACAACTACTCTGTCTTAAACTTTCTAGGAGGGCACAAAATTACTTTATTTTGCTGCCATTTCCCTAGTCAATATGGTGGATGCCAAATCACAGGAATCTAAATATACCTCTCAAATATCAACGCCATTGCATATTCAGATATGCACAGCCAGTTTTCAGCTGTAGACTTCAGGAGAAAATTACCAATGGCAAACTCAGGATCCTGCTGTTAATTAGAAATGCAATTTGCATTGAATAATAGAGAACACGGAATGATTTTCAATGTATGAATTTCTAATTTCTTTCCTGGTATTTTAATTACACAGCATCTCAACAGGAACTGAGATAAAAAGGCCACAAAAATAGCTTAATTGTTGTTGATCACCTGGGATGCAGAAGTGTACCACAGATCAGACTGCTCTGTGGGCACCATTCCACCTGCTGGTACAAGACAAACAAGCTGCCACTCCAACTTCTCTGTCAGATACTGTCAACAACACAAATGGACCCCTACAGAACAAGTAGACAATAATTATTGCTCCTGTAAGAATTAGGACTCCTACCTTCTTATTCTGCCTTTCTTGTTTTTCCTTCTTGTTATGTAGCCCAACCAAGGCTATGAAGTAGCTTCTGAATAAGCCCTGCACAAAGTTTCTGCATGAGGCATTTTATTTTGCCACAGCCAAACTTCTGACATAAAGCAACCTCTACTCCATCTTTGAAGAATTCGGTATTCCATGCAAGTTCCTTTTGTAAGGGCAAGTTGCCTATAGTGAATTAAGTCTTTATAACTAACTGAAAGAGCACACCATAGAGAACTGACTTCTAAAATGAAAATAACCTTTGACATGTAGATCATGTGTAGGCAGTGATGCTATAAAGATCTCTGGCTAAGCCTGCAAAAAGACCAAGGTAACAATTATGAAGAGGACTGAACTGCTTCACTAAAAAGAGAGCTGCTGCTAACTCAACTGGAGCACAAAAAAACAACCTGAAGGTGCAGTTTTCACCACCTTAGTTGAACTGACCTGAAGTCCAACTGGTTTGAGAACTTTTTTCAGTCATGAGGTCTGAAATGAAAGATATGATTAAATATCTGGAAGCAAGATCAACGCCTTCAGCAGCTGTTTCCAATGGAAAAATTAAACTCATTACAAAACTTCACTCTTAATCTCACAAAAACTCTCACCTAAGAGCTGTCACTGTTCACCTTGGCAAAAAGCACTGTGGCAAGAAACAGGAACTAGCTATCATGAGTGATAAGGGACATGAAAATGTGTACCATGAGTACCTCCTAACTTCTGAACCTTTTTACCACTCCCCTTCGTGATTCTAAAAACCTTACTATATCAGGAAATTCTCTGTCTGCAGAAGAACTTGAGCATCTCATAGTGCTGGAAAGACTGGGGAATGAAACTAGGTAGACCACTTGCCACCAGACATTAAAACATTATTTCCTAAAAGGTGAGACTTCAGGAGCACTTAAGTCATCAACATTCCTTAAGACTTTATCAGAGCTTAATCCCTGTGGCTTCTTACAAGCTGCGTACACCACTCCAAAACGCACTGTAACCCCAGGTCAACATTGAGTTGTTCTGTTGCCCCTAGCAGCAGCAGATGCTGGTTTTGTTGCCAGATTCAGACTCCTCTTCCAAACAACACAGATAATTTCATCCATAAATACCAGCTGCTGTGGAATTATTACCCCAAATGGTACAGCATTTGCACCTGACCTCATACTACCCTCATAACTTTACAAAAAACATCCCCCACCACCTGCTACTGTGCACTGGAGTAGAACAGCTCACCCCACCATTCCACTTTGAACATCTATGATGAAGGGAAGCATGAATGGATTCAAAAGGGTCCAGAAATTTGCAGTTTCCCCAGAAAGGAATATAGAGAATATACCTCAGGAAGTCCTGTCACCAGATCTAACCCTGGTTTGACTGTAGAACTGTTCTGCAGTCTCTCTGTCCCTAGTTAACCCTTCTCCCCGCTGCCCTATACAGCTTAGAAATGAACTTGATGAAACATGAATAAAACACAATGCCCATCATTAGTTCTTGTTACTCAGCAGAAAATCAATACATGCTCTGTTACAGCACAGGACATGCTGTTACTCCAGTCCCTGCCCTCTGAGGGAACAGCTCTCACAGCCAAACCTAACACAGCCTGCAGCAGAGGAAAGGTGGCAAGATCTCAGCCACAGTTGCACAGCAAGGACGCTGCATGCCTCAGCCATCAATCACAAAATAGGGTTTTGGAGCTAACTGGTGTCACAGACTTTGGAACTCTTTGGACATTTTTCAGATCTCAGCTGCTTCTCTTTGCCAGATAAGCTGGTATCAGCTATAGGCACACTTTATGAATGTTACATTCCATTCTTAATTTTATTTGTTAAAGGTCTGATGCTTACTAGCACAGTAAAACCCTAATCTATACTTAGAGCTATTGAATGCACCTGTAGTCACAATATCTCCAATTTAACTAAGACAGATTAAAAAAAAAATCTTACCATCCCTATAGAAACTGTAGAGTCCCAGCTTATAGTGGGATAAATGAAATGCAATTAGGCAGAAATGTGATCATGGCCATACATCTAACACAGGGAAAGATGGGCAGTGATGAGAAATAAAGATCTGGGTCCTGCAAGATTATTTGTGCTTCCCTTCCTATCTGGCATCTGTTTCAGAGCTGTTCACTACGTGGGTGTTCTGCAGGCTGGCAGCAACGCAGAACACGGTCATTTCAGAACACATACAAAAAAAGAAAAGGCATTTATGCCAAAACCAGCACAGAATAAATGTACTGTGAACAAAATGGGGAACTCTTCAGGCCACATTCTCCAGTGACGTCTGTGTCAATCACATTCTGTATTGACTGGCTATTTATAGTGGTTTTCAATATTTACTCTCCATGTAGCAAACTAAGTTTGCTACAAATGGGATTTAGCTGCATAAGTTAGGGAAAATATCTTCATTTTGCAGACAAGTCAGTGCTACACTAAGACTGAAGAGTTTTTTCAGGGAACACAGAAATGTGCAATGTCAATACACCAGACTGAACATGAATGTCCTGGCTCCATCACCATGCAAAACAGTGTCATTTTTTCCTCCTTTCTGAATAGTCCCTTTCAACTAGCCACATGGCCCTGCTTTACCAACTCACCTGAAGCAACAGCTACCTGCAGTTTAGGACAATTCTTTTGCAGGCTACAAAAATATAACCTGATAAGTTGGACAAGTAGTTATTTTGACATCTGGAATCAGATGAACTTCAAATCTGCAGGAAACTCAATAAAGCCAGTCTGTGGCTCAGTTAATTATTTCAGATCACTGCCAGAACACATGGGATCATTCACAATCACAACAACCCAAGTGTTTTCACATTGCAGGTCCACAGTCCTTCTGCAACTGTATGGGGCACAATTTTTGCAAAATGGTGCAGATGTGTCACATTCAGACCAACAATTAATGCCACTTCCTTGGAGATCCTCCATACAGGCAGCACTGTGAGCTCAAAGCCCTGCTGTTTGTGGGGCCCTGCCTATGAGGGCACATTGCAGTATAAGGGAAAAAAAGGGCATTAATAAATAGTGAACAGTGATAAGTAAGAGGAAAAAACAAATCTCTTCTCCCCAAATAGCTTCCTGCATGTCAAATAGAATTCTGTGACTAAGGTGTTGCAAAACACTGCCTGGTGGGGTCATTAAAAACCTTAAGCACTGCCTGTTCTTGCACTGCCTGATACTGTCTCGAGAGGGGTGTGCAAAAATGGCATTTTCAGCCAGCCTAACTGGGTGGTAATAAAAAGACCCTAAAGAGTAAAAACAGACCTGACTCCACAGCAACAACATACAGGGACAAGTGTTTGTTTTTAAAAAAATCCATTAAAAAACAAGAGGCAGCCTAAAGCAATTACTTTTATCTACCCTACTGATAGCACCAATGCTGTGGGGAGAACCAATGCTTAGCAGCATGGACAGGTAGTCCATGCAGGACAAGCTGGCAGTGAAGTGAAGCATGACTGAGACAGTGCACTCAGTTTTTCAGTTTTTAGCACAGTCACATTCTCTGCCTCTTCGTTTCTAGGAACTCAGTCTTCATGTCCTGGGAGATAGATGAACTGGCTCAGTCCTTTCAGGGCTCTCATTCTTCTGCTGTAACACTGCAGCACTGCTTTTCTCCTCTGTCAATCCTGCCACCCGAAACTACCTCCAAAATACACTGCATTGAAATCCACGCACAAGGTTTGAACACAATCAGAACTAAATCAACTGAATTGAATTGCTCCTATACTGCAATAGGGAACTTAATTCTAAATCTATCCTGGAGATACTAACTGACCCCAGCAAGCGTTAAAATGGGAGCTAAAATGACTGCAAAAGTTTTAGATTAATACTACAGTGACAGATCATTAGATTTTCTACCTGAAAAAATTTCAATCTCATTTCCATGCTAGGTCATTTATTTTCTTAAACCTTTTATCCAAAAGGGAAGAGTTTTGAAGCTTTTTGTCTGCCCTCCCGCCCACTTCCCAAAATAATTAGTATGCATGAAAGAAATTGCATCCAGATACCACTTTTCCCTAAGTTCTGTGCTCTGCTCTGTGCCTGTTTTTCCTGTAACAACCAGAAGAGTGCACCCATAGAGAGACCACACTACGCTCCAAGCAAAGAGCCTCTCCAAAGAGGAAAGTCAAGGATCATGATACATCTCAACTGCTGTAAAATGAAAATGAGGCACCATATCAGCACTTATATCCAGAACAAAGAACACCATGTAGTCAAGTCCCTTTTCTCAGCCTCACTGGATAATATTGTCAGTGTATCAGGACATTCAGGAGTGACCAATACAACTCAATTACCATTAGTGAGAATTGATGGGAATGATGTGATGTTATAGTGAAAGCACAAAAAATGCTGGCATACCTGGAGTAATTTCAAACAGATGTTTCCCTGGTTCATCAGGATTAGGTGGCAGCTCGTTCACCTGACTGCCTTGCAGTAGTATCAAACCCTGTAATGGACACAAACATTAGTGAAAAGGGAGAGGCTACTTAAAGGTAAGGAAAAGATAATAAAATGTATAGTGAACTCAATTCCTGCTCATCTACAGGTCCAAACACCTTTCTACAGTTCTGAGCAAGAAAATATTTGAGCTGGTCACCCACCTGCTTCACTGCCCTTTCTCTCACACTGGACACTGCTGGTTAGGGCTGTTTCCTCTGGATTAGCACTTCTCTGAGCATGCAGAAATGATTCTCCTTGGTTTCCATACCTAATTGTCCTTTGCAAGAGTTTCATCTCACATTACATCTATTCTTCCTACACCCTTGAATTTCTGGTTGCAGCATGCATTTGAATAAAATGGCAGATTTTCCAGAGATGCTCAGTACACAGAAGTTCCCAGGGAAATACTTGAAGAGAGCAGCTAATTCAGGTTTGAAAGACAATGGACTACCTTTTAATACAAAAGACTAAGAAAAAAAAAAAATGAGCTCCTCTACTTCCCAAGTTCAAATGCTGCCAGTATTCAGCTTCATTTCCACTTTGTGCCTAAGCATAATCAAGACAATGTATTCCAGTTAGGGAACCCTGCATAGTGACATGGTATCTTCAAAGTGAACAAAATCCTCTTAATCTATGGAAAAGCTGGAAAAGACATCACAGGAAGCTCTTCTCCAGTAACCTGAGTGAAACAAGCATTTAATCTCTGATATTTTAAAGGGTTTCCAGCTAACATTCTTTAGGACATATGCACAATCAGACAGACAAATTACAGTAAAAACTGGGTCTCTCAAGAGTTAAGCTATGAGGAAGGTAATCAGCAGTTCCCACTCCTGCACTGAGCTGCCCTGGAATGCAAACGGGGTTCAAAGCATCTTTCTTGATGAACAGAAAATGAACAAAGTTGTTTCAGTCAGGTTTTTCACACATATCTCTGGTTGATGAGCATGTAGCTATGCATGTTTACAGATCTGGCAACAACCAAATCCAAGACACACTGGACCATCATAACATTGGTAATCAAAACAAATTCTAGTTATGTTATTTGTCAGCTTCCAGATCCACATATAATGGAGTAATACAATTAGTGTCTCATGAGACAGACAATCCAGAATTTCAACTAACAGAAGACAACTTATCATAAGAGCCTTGCAACCTTCTCTATAAAACAATGAAGCCAGATGTGTTACTTTTCATCGTCACTATTCAGTATAACTTCCATAGCTTTGCTCCTCAGGAATACATCCTCCTACAAATGCTTTGTTCAACTTCAAGTGTCAAGGCTCAGCTCCTGTCCCCCACCCAGTGTAAGGGTAAGGTTGTGGAAGGACATCATAGAGGAGGGCACTTAGCAAAGTCCACGCTGAGTGGTTTCTCAGGAATGGCTGTAAGATTTTAAATTGAGGTAAAACAAGTCAACACAATAGGATAAGCCTTCACTACCCTTACCTCCCAATCCTGTTGCCCTGCAATTTGACTCTGAGGTTCACTGAAATTAGAAGATAAACTGAAGACATTCCAGAGATAACAGGAAAACACAGGAAAGGCAACTTGACAAAAATGCAGATGCATCTGAATTCCAAATGGTATCAAAAAGTATTGTATAAAACATCATCTTTAAAGTCCAGTGGCCAGAACACATTCTAGAAAATTCTGCTGTTTTATAAAGTGGAAAATTCAAGCCCACTGCAGAAGCATTAAAGCCTTCCATCATGTCAAGGAAGGGTTAATGAATTAGTAGCACAGTGGCTTTTTTTCCCCTGAAAATTAGGGAGGAGTGCATGCTCTCTCCTTTCCTGGGAACAGAAACAAGCCCAAAGCTACTTTAAAAACACAAACATATTGACAGAGTCAGTAGGAGCATCAAAAACTCTTTACAGGTCAGTCCTCCCTTCCCCCTGTCCTCACTGGGCAAAAAAAAAGAAAACTCTGCAGAAAAGCAATGGTTGCAGATCCACCCTCTAACCTTTGGTCTCTGATGGAGTGGGCTGTGCAACTGCAACTGTCATGTGGCACACAAATATACACACCTTCCACAGTACTCAATCCATTAAGACAACTCTTACAAAAATTTTCTTTCTTAAGAAAAATTCCTCTTCACTCCAGAAAGCCTGTGTGATTCTCCTGCCATTAGATTACAGCTCCACCTTTTCAGCAATATTATTAAAGAATATTTACAGTTTCCTCTAAGAATCTGAAAGAACAGCTTTCATAAAAATAGGCAAATGCAACACTCATGAAGAAAAAGATGTTTCATGTTTCTCTTTTGAAACATTATGCCATAATTTGACTTTATCAGGTAAACAACAAGAATACAACTCTCTTCCAGAGTATATGGAACATGTATAAATAATCCACATGTATAAATAATCAAGTAGGTGGAAGATCAATGGGAATTTCAGTGAAACTATTGATTTAGTTTCTACACACAAGCTTAAAGGCCACATTTAATAAATAAAACAAAAATACTTAAAGTAGGCATGAGTACTTTAAGCCTGAAGAAAACTAGGGATTAATATCAATAACAACTGGAGAAAATATCTCCATGGCCTATAAAAAAAAAATCTCCCTACAATAAAGGGTCTCAGCTGCCTTCCTAAGGTGCATGGGCACATCTGTGCCATTGCCCCTTCATTCCAGAGAATGCCAAGAAACAGCTGTCTGTAAGTCCCAAAAGTACATCTCACCTGTGGGATGCATACAGTCCTGGCTGAAGTCAGATGCAAATCCTAATTTGCAACTCCTATAAGAATAGTCACAACACAGTCCTGTATCATCCTACACAAAATATCTTCCCACAGTGATAAATGCATGGCAACCCTGTGCCCAAAAAGGGCCGGGGTTAAAGAAACCCTTACAACGTGACTACCTGAAGCCATTTCTTCCTCATCATGTTCACTGACATGGTTCAAAAGGGCCCAGCTCTCCCACATGCATTGCATATGAAGATAAGGTTCCTGGCTTGCAAGTGCAAAATCCAGCTGTTGCTGGCAGCATCCCGAGTAATCAAGTTACATCATCAAGTTCAAATCTCTCTAGCCCTTACACAGCAGACTTTCCATAATTATGGACCAAATCTCTGATCAGGAGAGTGCAAGATATAAGATGCAGTCAATATCCTCATTCATCTACCGTATTTATGTCAGGCCCACAGGGGAATATTAATTTCCATTCTCACTCTACAGTGAAATTTATGTGTGACAGTCAAGCAGGCAGCTGCATCAAGCAGTTTAATAATTGTCTATAATGAGTGTGTGGATGGTGATGATATTACACAGGCTGACTGTCACTCTGTAATGCCTGTACTGACTCATCAGGAGCCAGCAGCACAGGGACACTGTCTGGCTCATTCAATTATGTTCCCTCTGTTCAGTGACTCTGGTTAAAGGCCTGACAGTCAAAACAATGACTATGTGAATTATGATGCATAATCTACTACAGCAACAGGAAAGACCTCAGCTCCAATGCTCTGAGAGAATTTTACAGGCATTAGAAAAACAGGAATAAGAAATTCTTCATCTCTTCTGTAAACTTTAGCCCATAGCACAACACCCACTCCCTCCCCCCACTAAAACACACATTACAGCCCATTCTCAGCGTGTAACCAAACCCACACACTCCACACACACAAGCCAGCTCCAAGCAGCTGGTTCACCTCATGGCTAACAATGGATTAGCTGGGAGATTTCGAGTCCCAGCTGAGCAAGAAGGTTAATCACTCCTGCCTCAGTAATCTGCAGCTCCACAGCTCTTCTTGTCAAACTCCAGTCTCATAGCTGACCATACTAAGATCTGGAGGTCAGCATGCCCTAGTGGGTAAGTAAACACCTTCTAACCTTTTCCCAAGCTCTACCACTTGTCTGGTAGTAGAAAAGCCTCCCTGCAACATCTCGTGCCTTTGAAACTCCTTAAGTGTGAATGGTTTTGGTGAGGACAGAAAACATCTGAAATGAGCTGTCAATCAAAGCACAGCTGTGATCACAGTGGAGTCACAACCTTTAACTCCTGCACTTCCTTAGTCATACCTGAGGTTTAGTTTCATCTTCATCCTTGTAATAGAAGAGCTGATCCCCACGCAGCACAAACCACCGCTGCTGCCAGTTCTTCATAATGCTCCTTTGTTTCTTCAGCCAGCCACACTTCAGCACACGATCCTGAGGGTTTGGAGAACATGGTCTGGAGGGAGGCCCAATCTGTTCACCCATCACCAAACTCCTTGACCGGGCTGAAAAGGCAATTACAGAGTAAGTGAAACAAAGAAATAATAGTAAGAACACTCAGAGAGGCTAAATAACTGTTCCACACTTCCTTCTCAGATATGGACAGACATGTTTCCTTTCTGAACAGGTACTTGTTTTTCAGGGTGCACATTCAAGTTCATGATAGTTAAACACAGGACAAACATCATCTTTTTTGATACTGTTCACTCCAGAGTGTCTAAAGAGACACAACACCTCCACTGAGGCTTCACTGCTCATACAACCATTCCTTGTGGCAAGTCATCATTGCCTCCCAGCTCTACATGGGAATAATGATATTGCTCACTCCTGACAGGACATTTGCCTGATGAGGATGTGCAAATGTATGGTGAGGGGGCACAAAGAGAAGGAGAGGGTATAAAAAAAATATTCTCACTCCACACACTACCAGTTTGGGGTGATTAGCCAGGGAACCCAGCTGCCATAGATGAGAAAAAAATTAAAAACTGAGGAAAATTAAAAAAGAGATTTGTCAAACAAAGTAGTGACTGCGAGCCACACAAAAGACATAGAGATAACACAGCTATCCAGAATAATTGAAGTCATCTCTCTCTTCAGGGCATTCTGACACTGAAGCAGAAAAACAAAATTAAAAAATAAAAACAAATAATAAAAAGACAAAATAGAGAAAAAAAATCAACACATAAATCTGAGGTAGGGTTTCAGAAACAGAAAATAAGTGAGGAAAAGTTTAAGAAATAGAAACCTTTTCTTTCCTCCCCTCTTGCATTAAGAGTACTGAAGCTTGGGGCATTTAGAATTAGTCTGGAGTAGCAGACAATGATTATATATTGCAGACATCAAGCCAGTCCTCCACAATAGATAGGTTAAGTGACCTCATAGGTCTTTTCCACCTCTACCTCCTTTGGATTTATGAAGTATCTTATAATAATAGTTATTAAATATTTCATGCCATTTTTCCTTCATTAGTGATAGTATTATCCTGCTCCTTCCCATTTTCTGCATTCAGCTAACTTGAAGCACAATTTATAACTGCCCACTTGGAACAAGGCAGGAGTTTACAGGCCAGTACCAGTAAATCTGCATCACTAATATCTCACATCAACACTGTGAACTGTTGCAGCTGAAAGCCAGGCAAGCTTCTTATCCAGTACCCCAGATACATAACAGCTAATTCAAACCATCACAAGGAAGGGAAAGCAAACCTCTGCCTCTCAGAGTACGGTCTAATTTTGCCTCTTTTGGGTTCAGAAAACTAAACATGGCCTTAATGTTACCATGTGATTTGTTTCTGCTCCTGGTGCCTCACCACACAGGGATGAAACTGCCGGCATTTGCCAAAGAAAGAAAAATAATGAGGATGTTGTGTTGTTTGGGGAATTAAAAAAAAAATAAAACAATCATATTTGCAACATTAAAATTGATCCTATTTCTTCACTTCCATGAAGCAAACTGCAAAATAAGGAGAGGCAGATAAGGGACTTAGGTCAGATCTTTAAAGAGCCTCCTCAGTGTAATCCAGTGAGGGAAATGACATTGGTGTCTGTGATAAAATCTTCTTTGACCTTCCTCATGACCTGGCAGTCAGGTCATGGTGTTGTGCTTTATCAAGAGCTCTAAACCAGCACATCTACACATGAAACACTTCCATCAGCAGAGGGCAGACCTGAATGGATCACATCCTCTCATTATCAAAAAGTCTCCATGGTACAATCTCCACTTCTATAGTTTCATTTACCTTCTCCTTCCACTCTGTCTTAAGGATCCACTCACCTCTCCTGTAACCATCCAGCAGGCACTCATACTGACCCCAACAACCTTCCAGTTTTATAGACAGAAGATGCATCACTTTGTTAAATTTCAGACTTGATGAAAACCCTGTCTGACAGGCAGTATGGATTTTTTTTTTCCCCCCATTTCTCTAAACTGCTAAGGTAAATCCTGCTGCTCTCAACAAAACTGTGAAAAACTGGTTTTGTCTTTTGGCTCAATGAAGAGAAATTAATTTTCAAATTACAACTCTTTTGTGATGTAAGAAATTAATTTTTTATTTTGTTTTTAATTTCACTTCAAAATTAATTTAAAAGTTGAAATGTTGTAAGGAGGAAGATGCTACTGCAGCATTATAGCTTTTTCAGAATTAGTCTTCCTTTACTTTATCTCCACACTGAAGTACCTTAGCAGTCTCCAACTTCAGCATGAAAATCCCATCAGCCTCCAGTTTTCCTGACTTGCATGTACTTATATACACCCTCTGCTACTTTATCTCTCACTCTAAAAAGAAATTAGTTTTATTTAACTGGAAACCTACCATCTATATTGGCACAGACCTCACAAAAGACACCAAACATCTCGCTTTGAAATGTTACCAAGTACGTTACCTTGTATGTTCCTTTAGCCCCCCTTTGATACTATTTGTACTGCTCACACAGTAATTATTTATTTTAGTCAAGAGTTAAAGCTTTCATGATCAGTCTCTGGAGAATGCAGAACTTTATTTTATTTTATGCAGCACCATGTCTCAGTCAATCGCTATGATTGTTAATTCTTAATGCCGTCTTAGCTTTCCATTTCCTTCTTTTCTGGTCGTGACTGTAATAGTTAATTTCATTAGGGACATACTTAGCAACTTCATCTGCAAGTCAACAACATGGATCAGATAGAAATTTTTAGAAAGGGGAATTATTTATGGCTATTAACAGCATTGATGCTTATATTGCATGCTTCACAGAATACAATAATTGCATAGAGGTCAGAATGAGCACGGCCTGCTTTTAAAGCAGCAGCTATCTTAGGTTACTGGGATCAAAATATCTGCTTTGATAATCTAATGCAGTACACCAAGCCCCCGATTCTTAATGGTAGAAATATATTATTTGTGCTTATCTATTTAACAGAATTATGGAATCAGCAGAACATAAGGAAGAAAACAAATCAATAAATCAGACTCACAACTCAGCAAATATTTACATGCTCTGGAGTTCTGATCCAGTAATGTGTTTTCAATAACACCACACAGGTTGGTTTCACTCTTCACATTGTCATTAGTTGATTATTGATTTATTCATACACCTAAGTTCCAAACAGAAATCAGTGTACAAAGGATTCAAACTGTCCTTGGGAAAAGGGTTAGGATTCATTTGCACAGCACAGCAGTACTGAAATGCCAACCACAACCCACACCACCCCCATCCCAAAGCAGGGAAACAAGGCAAGTGCAGCACAGCGAGGTGACAACAGACCGGGCAGACCCACAGGTGGCACTAACGAGGCAAGCCATTCTGGGATGGAAAATCATTCTGTAAGGCAAGAATCGCAATTACAGACCTCGAAATCACTCCTGTGACTATGGAAGTGACACTGGCACATGGAAGTTCTCACATCCTGATGAAGATGGGAGGAGGAATTACGAGCCAAGGCAGTGAAGTGCTGCTCAACACTCACTGTGCAAATGCCTGAGACTGCATTGAATAACCTCCCCTCCAAAACCCCATACTTGGTTGTCATGCCTCTAAAAGTAAAATCAAAGATTATCCTAAGGAGTGGATGGGTCAAATTGGATGGAGCCACACTGCCCTCCTTACAGAGGCAGCAATCCCTGTCCAGAGGGCCACACACCACTACAAGAGCTCCTCTGCAGCTCAGACCTGCCTCCAAGAAATAGCCACATTCCTGTTTTCTCATGACATTTATTTCCTACCCTGAGCATGCACATAATGGAGACAACATCATCCCTTCCCTATCCATACCATCCCCCCTTCCTGAGTTCAATCCTGCCTGGCAGTATTAAACAATTTTTCTGCTCTTCTCTCCCACTACCAGCTCTGAACACTACTAGAGATTTGAGCTTTCAGTAAGTACTTAAACCAGACATGGAAATCAATCAAGTCAATGCAATTCAATATCAATTAAAGATGTAATCTTTTGAAATTTCATAGGCAGTTAGCTAAAATCAATATAGTCATTATAATTGATTTTGGCCAACAAACTGTCCTATAATAAAGGCACTTTGCTCTGGTGTTCCTTCAGTCTGATGACACAGTGACACTACATATTATTTTTAATAATCTTCATTTAAAGTACTAGCCACAAAGGGAAGTGGCTTCCCATACTATAGATTATATTCTCAGTTGGTTTATTTAATTCAAATTTGGCCTTACAAAAAGGATTCACTGGAAATGCAGGTAATATGGCTATAAACAGATACTGAATTTCCTTTTACTGAACTGTAGGCAATAAAATACTTGGTTTAGATTTTTCTGTGTCCATCACAGAACCATATCTTTCTTTGAATTTGATTGCTAAGATACCAGAGTCAGTAAGCACAAACAAAACCAAGGTACTTCCTCAGTACAATTTGAGAATTAAGCATCTTGAAACACAGTAAGTCAAGAATTAAAGGCATAATGTCTGAAGTGGTTGGTGACAAGATATTTTTAGGCAATTAGAAGAATATCAGTTATAAGGAACTGACAAGAGCTTTTAGCTCCCTCAAGACAGAGTAGCAGTCTCTACAGAAACAAAAAGGTGCTACACAGCCATGTAGCTGCTCACATTTTGTCATGTGGATGACAATTGCCACATTCAGAAACACCACCCTAAGAGCCAGCTTGTGCTCTATCATTTCTGCACCTGTCTCCTCACAATACTTTATAGAGCAAAGTGACATGCTATATTTAATTCCTTCCCTTGATTTTTTTTTTCTTTCAGCCAACGGCCTGGTGATGTCTTTATCACATCAGAGAACACACATACAGCAGCACAAACTGATATACATTAATGCAGGACCTTTCCACAAGTCAAGGAAAACCCAAGTATATTTGATAATCAATGCGATCCACCCCACACAATACAAAAATAAAACCAAAAACCCAACCCAAAAACATATAGTCAGTGGGATAATTTAATCCTTTTCTCCTGAAGAACAATTGACATTCATCTTCAAATTATTGTTAAAAATCGTCAGCATGTTGGACTTCAGGAAAAGTGAAGGATTTTGGCAATCCATTGCTATCATATAGGTAAAGGGGCATTGCTTTGTTGGTTGACATTTCACACTGGAGACATTTCAGCTATTGCACAAAGTAGTCCTGAACTTCATTTGCTACCACTATCAGCAAGGCCAGCAGGTCTCTGCTCCACAGAATAATTCTTTAAATGAGTTTAACCTTGCATTTGGAAAAGAATTTGAATTACTGCTTCAGGTTGTAGGAATGTATGGTGATTTTGACACCTGTCAATGAACAAACCTTAAATACTGTAGGTAACCTGCCACCAGCTGTCCTTGAAACTGCCCTGCAAATCCATATAGCCATGCCAGTCTTTTCAAACCACTAGGACTACATTGTGGATAAGTGTCAAGATGGAAGGATAATGACTTAATTCTTTCTGCTACAACAGATTGACCTAACAATTTACAATCTAGTAAAGTGAAATAGCCCACATCCTTTGCTATTGCAAAGTCAGAATTTCAGACCATTTTGATAATACATGAACAAGTACAGAAACTGCTCCCAGCAAAAGACCATATTTTAAAGTCCTTTCCTCTGCACTGTCCTCTGAGACCTCCCACCTGGATCACTGCAGACTATTCAAGGGACAGATCAGCACTCAGGTCACAGCTATGGGATGTGTTGCTTTAAAGCACATGCACCTGTTAGGCACTACAGACTGCAATGTTATCTAGCACACCCAAGCACCAGCTCTCCACTCCCATTGAACCCTGGCACAATCTCTAGGAAGCTGTACATCTTCTCTGTCTGGCTGGTTAGAGCTGCATACCTGACAAGAGAACTGCATACCTCACACTGCTCAAGGCATCTCTGTTGCTGGCAAAGCTCTTGTAATCCCATTGACAACCACACTGAGCTACAGCTCACCACTGCCAGAAGAAGAGAGTCTTATTCCTCTCTTCCTACTTCCACTCTGCTCTTCCCATCTGCCAATACATCCAGCCTGACATTCCTACACTGACAAGGTGAGACCTTTTTATAAGAAAAGTTGCTCACTGGAATGGTAGAGAGTTCTAAGAAATTTTTTCTTCCTGGTGTTTCAGTAAGTCAAATCAGGTCAGAGAAGGAAGGCTGAATGAATACCTTGAACCCCTCTGCAATCAGCAAGAGCCCCTTGCAATCCTCCCAATGGCTATGGCTATTAATTTTTAATAATCTTCCCAGTCATAGTAGATTCAGGAACAAACAAAAAAATACTGACTACAATAACATTCAGTTTGGAGCTGGGACTGTGGCCTGAGCTTGTATAGAACCAAATGCTGTGGAGTCCTGATCAAAACTGTAGCTCTACAGCTCTACAGATGCAGCATAGGTCCACTGCATTGTAAAAACTTGGGCTCCTCAGAGGCACTCCAGTCACACACATGCTTTTGCTAAATACTGTCTGTGCCATGCCAAGCACATGGGCAATATTCCTCAGACAATGGATGCCAGCACAATGGTTCCTAAAATTGATGTTATGAGCATCGAAGAAATTTGTCCACCCCACTCCAGGGGACATAATTTTCCAAAATTATTCTGGACTGAAAAAAATAGAATCTAGAGTAGAGAAATCTCTCTCAAGGCATTTTGCCAGCAACTATAAGATGGCTATAAGATGAAGTGATACCAGAACCCAGCCACTTTCAGCAGTAACCTCCCCTGAATTCAGCCACAACATTGTATTCTTTCTGTCATCCAAAGATCAGGAGGGTATTCATTCCTACCCTGCTTTTCACATTAAACCAAGAGCTCAGTGTGTCTATTTCAACACTGTTGTACCTGTTTTTAATGTGCAAACAAATCCTGCTTCCTACTGTGTGCAACAGCTAAGTGACTTGCTGCACTGCCAGGGCTGATCTGGGAGACAAAGGCAGAAGAAATATAGGAATTCCTACTCCTGCATTAATTCATACTCTAAGTACTCAGATTATTAAACTATAAGTATTTGTGACATCACTGGTTAATACAACTGGAGCTCTGCAAAGGAGTAAGTATTAACCCTGTGCCTGAAGTTCTTCCAAAGAGATCATGAGCAACCCAATCCCTTCCCATGCAATAGAATCAGTCCTCACTTTAGAAACAACATGTGCAGCTTCTTTGTCCTTTATTTCTTATACCACAGGTTGTTTTTTTAACTTCAAAACCAGTTCACAGGATGACAATCTTAGTGAACATAACAATTCTTAACACCTGCTTTTAAGAGGAAGGATACTACAAGTAACTTCATTCAACCACACAAAAAAAACCTAGTCTCTCCTCTCTTTAGAGATCTTCATAAAGGCTAATTTACAGCTCTTTGGGCACAAAGGATGCACAGGAAAACTCTGTGGAAGGAATACTTCTTAGAAAGACTGTCAGCAAGACCCTCCCTCCCCCATGTTAGTTTTAAATACTTAAATATGTGCAGACCTGGGCAGAGTCTGGGCACGGATCCTCTCCTCTCCCAGCTCAGCAGACAACTCACACTGCAGCCTCACAAAGGAGTTTCCTCTTTCCCACCAGTGAACCCTTATCCTTGCATCAAACTACCCCTGTCCATACTGCAGAGAGCTGAAAGAAACAAATTAGGTTGCTTATGGTGCTGTGCTTGCCTATTATTTACCATAAATGTAAGGGGAAAGCCAGCAGGGAAAGAAAGTCATTCTGGTAGTAAACTTACAATGAAGAGTAATACATTTATACAGGCAGTAAAAGTGCAGGTGATTGTCCTCTCAGGAGAGAGGTGCTGGCATTTGTAGCCCTTCCACTGTGCTATTTACACACAGACTGCCAGTTTCACCCTGTACTCCCACAGTGATGTTCTATTAGTAATTAGAGAGCCTATGACTTTGTGATTTTTTAATATTTAATTCCCTCCCCACAAGTGCTCTCCCCAGCAGTCCAGCTGCCCTTAGAGTTGAATTACTGCTCTTTCCCAATGCCCCTTTCCCTCCCCAGGAGGTGAGGCTATGGGTCATTATTACAAATTCAGATTGCCTGTGCTTAATAAGCTGGTGCCTGCCTGCACACTTTTCAGGGCTTTTTCTAAGAATGTCTGCCTGCCTGAGCCTTCAGGCAGGGACAGAAAGCTGTTTTTGCCAAGAGCAGCAATTACTTCAGCATACACCACGAATCTCTTGGAGAAGGGTATCTCTACAGAGATGAAAGGGTTACACCTTTGAACAACTCACGTCCTTCTTCATGGGACATGCCACCAAGTACGGGTGAGAATGTGAACCTTCTCTGAAGGAATCCCACAAACATCACTTTCTTGACCCTGTCTCTATATGTACATGGCCACTGAATCAGGACAACAGAGAAAAAAAAGAACAATTAGAGCCCAGAGCTTATAACACAGGTCATTGCCTCACACCCCTGTATCAGAGCAGCACAGTGCTAGGAGCCTGACCCTGTATCACAGAACAAACTCTATGCTCCATTCACCTCCCTAGGGCTGCACACAGTGAGAAGGGACTCTCATAGTTTACTTGTCCTCTTTAGTCAGGTCCTATTTCTTCACACTGCCTTCAGGGCAATTAATCCAATACATGCACCAAGTCCAGCCCAATGCCTCCTTCCATAGCCCCTGTACTCCTGCCTTAGGACTTTAAGTTAAACTCAGCAGTTTCATCTCAAGCTCCTCCAAAGCAACATGGCAAAACCCAGGCTCATGCTGCAGGCAGCCCTTCTACCACCTCCTCCTGCTCCCCACCATCTCTGAGATGTCTTCCTCCCCCAAATTGAGATGCAAACCTAATTATACTTACCGACACGTCATCCTTGCCTTTTACCCACATACCTTTCCAGAGAAGAGCTCCCAAAGTGCCTCTCCTGCCTTACAGAATCACCCATGAAAGGATGTGGGGTAGTGAACCACCCCCTCACAGGTGGGCTCCTCATTAATGGTGGCTCGCTCTGCCAGCTGCACCAGTCACTCTGATTGCTCTCAGCCAGGGCCTCCTGTGCTCCCAGCAATGTTGGTGGGCTCCAAGGGCTGAAGGAAGTGTTTGGAGGAGTTCACAGCTCCAGGGCTGTTTACATTGGTTCCAGGAGTAGGAAACTGGGTGTTGCCATGTGCCTGGTAGGCTGGAGGTGCCAAGGCGCTGACTCCCATGTGCTCTGGGATAGCTGAGTACAGCTCCAGCCCCTCTAACCAGAGCTGACCATGGCTGTACAGACACCAGAGCTGCCCTGTGCAGAGCTGGGGCTGCAGGTGCTCAGTTGGCATTTGGTGAGGGGCACTAGACACATGAGATCTCCCTTTTCCATCTGGTGAAAGGATGGCTCTTCACACACCGGGAGGGAAATAACTGTTCTGCTGCAGGTATGTGAAGGATATCAGCACATTTGCACCAGCCTAACTAACCACAATGTCTCCCATCACTTTTGCTAGACTCTAAGTTTTAATTAAAACAGAAAAAAAAGCATTTTATTATATGACTAAGGAAAATTTGTAACATATGTATGAGCATGTCACAAACAGAAATAACAGGTCATAGTGTACAAAGTCCTAACAAGTGGAGAAGGGTTATTCTTAGTGCCTCTACAACTGAGACACATTGTGCTGAAGACAGGAATACTGTAAATTATATATGATGGCAGCAGGGTAACTCTTTCTATAGAGGGCAATCACATCACTCAAAATACAAATGCATAAGCCTGTAGCCAGTCCAACTTCTATTTTCTAGTACATTTAAGTGCAATTGGGCTGGCAACATTTTTGGGACTTTTCAAGTCAAGGATCAAATGCCTTTTTTTTTTTTTTTAATCTCTTAAAAACAATTAAACAAAAATGCACTCATTGAGACTGAAGGATGTAGTCTGAAAATTGCCTTCCCTCTAATCTATACAGAAAGTTCTCTTGCCTCCACTCTGCAATGCTATATTTTTCTGCCCTATCACATAAGAAGAAAGTGAAAATAGAAGTTTTCCATTGCAGCCACTTATTTTGGGATCCTAGACTCCACCAATTGCTGCGCATGAGATGAAAAAATAATGCAAAATCCATTCAGACCCAGCCAGAGTGAATGATTTCCCAGAAGGCCCATTTATTCACATTAAGATTTTCTGTCTGTGAGATTTTACACCTTTCTAGATCTTATGGAAAGAACATGTACCTCTGAATGCATATTTCAGAGTTATAGATGTGAGGCTGCTGGTGGAACAGCAAGGACTGCCTTGTACTTGATAGTTACTTTTAGTAAGGCAAATTATCTTTGTTCTCTACTGTCCCTTTCACAGACATTAAGAACTACACCCTGGGTGTCAGGCTCAAGTCCAAACCACACATTTTCAAAAGCTTGAATGTCTTTAAACCCAGGAGCTTTCTTAAGGACAATCTACAAGTTAAACAAAAATGACAGCATCAGACATCACAACTCCATGTTTAAAGGAAGATTCTCAGCAGAGAATTGGAAATAAAAGAGAAATTGATGAAGAATTCCTGTTTGCACAAATGTGGGGAGCCTGAAGCAAAGAGCTAGCTAGCCAAACACACAGAGTGGGGTTTGAACCTCAAGAACTCTAAATACATGAAGATCCCTGGGTTCAGCCACATTGCTGCCTTCTGTCACACCCAAGTAAAACCACAGATACTCAGGATACCCTGAGTATCCCTCCTTGTCCCTTCTCTTCAATCTGTCTGCTCAGAGAAGTCACACTGCTTCCCTTCCACAACTAAGACCCCAATGGCAGAGCTGACAGTCACTAATCTGAGAAGTCAGCCAGACTCAAGCAGCAGCTTGCAGCAAATCAACTGCCCTTGTTGATGCTCGCTGTATGCAGAACATTCTCGCAGCTTTCTGAATACGTTGCTTGTCCACTGTTTATCACCTGAATCTTCATTAGCAATCCCAGCTGAGACTCCAGGGAGCATGAACTACCATTTCCTATTCCGTTCAGTCTTGCAAGGTGGGACACTTACCTTCAAAAAGCATTCAGCATCTCTAACATGGCTTGTTTACAGTTCCTGTGTACAAGAGCTATAGAAGTACCTTGCAGGATTAGGTCCTACTTGGTAAGTTTTGCAAGAGGTTACCAGTGCTTTGCCACAGCATTGCAAAAGTAAGAAACTTCCTGAAGTTTCCAGACCCAGAATCCCAGCTCCTTTCATGAGTTCTAAATTAATTCAGAAATAAACTTATCTATGCACAGTTAATGAACCAAACAAACACAGAGAGAATAACACATGCTGCTATAAACTGAAATTGAATCACAAAGGTACACTATAGTTTGTCCTCTAAGTATCAGTAGGCCCTAGGTATCTAGAATGTCTGTCCCATAACTAGACTTCAATATATATTAATACACAAATTAGTCTCTTCCAGGTGATTTCAACAGAGTGGAAGAATGGCAGGCATGACACAGCCTTCCTGTACGACCTTAGTAGCATCACCTGGCTTGTCTCATCAGAGCTATAATAGCTACAGGAATGCTGGATAACACATATATTAAAAGACTTCCTTAGAAGGGGGATGGCAAAGAGGCAGCATCTACAAAAGACTTGCTGAACTTCTACAACCTTGTGTGACTGAAAAATAAGTACTTATGACTTTATTGTGGGTGCGGCAGTACATATCTGATCCTGACACCTCCAGATGGCAGAAAGCTTCCTCTTTCCAAGATGCTAACAGCTATTTAATGGGCTGTTGGTATTTTAAGGACTGTTCATCACGTAATATGGCTTTCAATATATGATGCAGTGACATTTGGCTGAAAGTACCAGTGTTGGAATCACAGTAGGTAGAACCAGTGATGCCTTTCCTATTTGACAATACTGGCATGGCTGAATAAAACCCTAATCTTTATATACTCTTCTGACTGTGTTTGCTTTAGCTCCTAAATTACATTAATCTGATCTATTTCAGGCAGGAAGAGATCCCTCTGACACTGTCGTTAGTTTGTGAGTGGCAATGATGATTTCCAAAAGCCATGTCAAACGAGTAACTAGTGCTGCCCCTGAATATCACAGAATGCATCCCCTGCCAGAGCATCTCTTCCAGGTGACCTGACATCGAGACAACGGTTGTGCCCAGCCCCAGCTCTCTGCTTTACAAACATGGCACACTACACCTCGCAGCTCTGAACGACTGCTCAAAGCATCTGTTGCAAACCCAGGGCAGGTTTTCCTTCCTCCCTTTTGTCTTGCCCACAGCTCACAGAACGAGTATCTCCACCTCCTGCATCCAGCCCTGCAAGGATAATGTGCTACAGCAAACTGCTTCTCCAAGATGCTGCAGGTAAACTAGACACACCTGTCTCCAGCCGTTAGAATCAATTCAGCGTTAGAAACACAGCATTAGTAACCAATAAGGGACTGAAAAGGCTATGTCGAGTCCCAGGACAGATTACTATTTTTTAAAATTTATCCCTGCTGCTCAGCCCAGACATTGCAGACCACGCCGGTGAACACCAGCACAGGTCTCCTCCTCCTAGGCTTCATTCTCCCCGCACAGTCACTCCTCCCCAGGGCTGGCTTCGGCCGGCGGGGCAGCAGCCGCTGCAGCCGGGCTGGGTGGCACTCCGCGGGCTGTCCGCCACCGCCGCGAAGTTTCCCCGCGCCAGCAGCTGGTCTCCGTCCCCACCCCGCGAGGCGCAGGGCTCGCACACTCACCTCTCCTGGCCTGCCTGATCTTGGGGCTCAGCATGCTCCCGGCTGGGCGCTGCCCGCAGCCTCAGCGCCCGGCCCCGGCCGCCGCCCCTCGCATCGCCACCGCCGCTCCAGCCCTGGCTCGGGGGCGACGCTCCACGCGGGGCCGAATGAACCCTAATGCATTATTTATCCGGCCTCGAATTAATTCCCATCCAAAGTCGGCACGAAGTGTGTCGGTAATTACTGCCGATGGATCGGCAGCGCGCAGACACGAGGGCTGGCCCCGGCTGCTGCCGCTAATTGGCCGCGCGGCCGTGAGATCAATGTGCCGCCGCCAGCGAGCCGCGCTCGGCCCCGCTCCCGGGCTGCGGCTGCCGCGGGGCCGTGCGCTCAACAGATGCTTCCACTCGGCAGCGATCCGATCGGGAGCTGAACCTGCTTCAGCGGGATTTCTTCTGCGCTGGAAGAAATACCAAGAGCTCTAGTCCCGAGGGCAGCGGCGTGCTAGGCCACCTGCTGTGCCCTGCATCCCTCCCGGGGAGGCATCCCGGTGAGAGCTGGGGAGCCGAGGGAGAAACGACCGTCTGATCTCTGCCAGAGAGACAAATATCTCTTGCCTGCACTGGCAGACTCGCAGGATGGGCGCAAGGGAATGTCTTCATTACATTTCACATTACATTACATTTTAGCACCCATCATTCTTAATTGTACTGTTTGCTAAGCTCACCCTCACCCCTCCCCCGGAGGGAGGCAAGTCTGCAGTTCTGCAGTCAATAATGAAGAGGAGGAAAGGACAAACGTTTGTTGACATCGATAGAAACTATTAAGTAGTATCTATAAAATATAAACAGATAATTGGATGATAATTGCCTCTTGAGTAATGGATATATCCTGACCCTAAGCTGCTCATAGCTCCATCCACCTAGCAGTCCCTTATGTGAGTGCCACAAAGGGGTAAATACTTCCCTAGCAGGGTACATGCCCTGTAGTATCTCCCTGCAGATTTGTGTTGCCGAGTTGTACTGACAAAAGGCATCTGAGATTGGCAGTTTTCTCCTCTTCCAAGATCTATCATATCTTGGATATTGAATGCTGGCTATCAAGCTATATCTCCAGCACTGGAAGAGGTTCTCTGGCTCTTTACAGTGGTTGTACTTCTCAATGTGCAACTGCAGCAGTAGCTAAAATGTTTTGGACCCTTAGCTGCTGGCAAAACCAGCAGCTTATAAGTGATTGTAAAGCTTTGAGGTCACAGGCATGAACTCAAGCTTACACACCTGTAAGCAAGGATTGAAACGGGATCTGAACTACTGTCAGTTCTGAACACACAGCCTCCTGCAGGTATCTCCCCACTGATCATCTGTTTTAGCTGGGTTTCAGCACAGTGAAGAATAGCTAATGGATAATCCCTTGGCCAGCAAACTTAGCAAGCATCCTGATACTGTGGATAAGCAGGAGCAGCATCAGCAGAGGGGTTTTTTACATTCCTGCCTTTCTGACCAACCATTTAATAGAACTCTTTTTCTCTCCATATTTTTAGTAATTCCTGTCTATTTCTGTGCTGTTTATACATAAAATTTTGCAGTTTGAGCAGGAAGTGAAAAGGTGTGTACAGTAAACATGACAAGGGATAAAGTTGACTGAACTTTTAACCTCATGGGAAGCATAGAACACTTCATCCTGCTAAGTCACTTCCCATGAAAGCTTGATTTCCTCTCTAGGAAAAATATTATATAATGTGAGCTATATAAATAATTATCATGTTTATGAGTAAAATTAAAACATTCAAGCCAAGTTCAACACTAAATGCTAACTTCTAAGTTTTTCTTGTTAAATAAAAAATACTCAGTGGAAAGAGAAACGTTCAATTTGACCTGTTTTGCTTTGACTTAAACATTTTCGGCTCTTCTTAAAGCCATTTTAAAGCATAAACATAACTTAAATGATTTTTTAAAAACTAGGAAAGGGCAGGGGGGAGGGGGTTGGGTTTTTCTCCCCCATTTAAATACTGATCTGACGTTTAGGTCTAAAATTATCTGACATTATTCGAGGGAAGTAAACTGCTTGCCAAGGAAAGAAAAACAAACCAAATTAAAACAAGCCATCTCAGAGAAAAAAACAAAGTAAAACACAACCAAACAACCACCTCCAGCAAGTGGTTCTACATTAGCTGCAATGCTTTGGTCTGAAAATTTAGAGAAATTGTTCCTTATAGAAATACTAAGAGTAGATGCAGTAGAAAGGTAGCACAAGTTTCTAGAAGGAACCAGACACTATGGGAATGTTTAACTCCTAAAACTTCTGTACTGGAAACTTAAACTGAGGAACATAATTGGGACAAGCTACCTCAATGGTTTGTATTTACCTTAATTCTCCTGTGTGAGTTTAACAGCTCCTTTCCATCCCAGCAGCAGAGATGTTCTCACATGCAAACACACTCTGCAAACAGGGGAGAAACCTGTGTTGTGGTCCTCAAGTACATTAATAGCCTTAATGGCCCTAACACACCTGGCATTGTCACCATCCACACCCTCTGCCCACAGGTCCAGGACCTCTATTTAAGCCCACACTTGGGCTTCATATCCAGCTAAACTATCTAGTAGGAACATTAGCCTTCAGTGTGTCTGTAGTGATGTTTTCATGAATTTGGGTTATGATTAGAGACTGTTTCTTCAGCTAGACCTTACATCTCCTTCAATGCTATGGATCTACGTAGTAATTAGAAGATTGTGTCTGGTATTGGTAATCTTTATTCTATGTAATTCTCACTCTTAGAGCTGTGGGGTGTTTTCTTATCTTGACCCTAGATCTGCTTCTTCATTGTCATAAATATTTTAGTTGTGCTCATGTTCTGATTGAACCTGGCCATTTCTAAATCTTTTCTCCTTACTTCATTCAAGTACTATGGTTGCTATGGCCTGCCTGCTGTGCTCTTCCTCTGTTATCCTCAGGGAGAAAAGGGGATTTGCTGTTTATTCTATCCCAGAGCTGGGCTCTAAGGGTTGTCCCATTTAGCAGGCTCCTCAGAGTGACTAAGGAAGCTGCTAAGCTGTAGGCAATAGGACTTTTTATGACTGATTTATGTTGAGAGGGGCATCCCTGATGACTTGGGATACCAAAATTGTTGCAAACCACTGCTCTCATGATTATATCCCTCTGCTTGGTTAAATCCAGAATGAAAGTCTATTGTAGAGCACTAAGCACCTAGTAGGCTAGAAAACAGAAATCACTTGACTAACCACATACTGGAGAAGTGCTACTATGTGACTCTTATGTGAATCTAAAAATAAATGTGGTCATTAATTATCTGCTGCCTTTTTGGAATGTGGAAGAACTCTTCTGTCTGTCACAAGTGTTCCCCATTGATGGTTAAGCACACAAAATGAAGGCAGATGATGTGACCTAGGGATTAGAAAGCTTTAGGAGAGTGAGGAGATGGCGTCTCTTGTCTTAATGACAGCTTATTTCCCATGGCTCCAAGCAAGATATTAAATCCCAGATCATGTCCATATTAATGCAGCATTCTGAGATCTGGGATTGGCAAGTGCTATCTAACTGCAGAGGATGATAGATAATGAGTTCCTGCAGTGGGGACCCTCACAGAAGATATGATTCATGTGTTGGCGCCAAGGCTGACGACTGGAGGCTATGAAACACGGCGGGTGCTTGAGACGGAAGAGTGCGTGGGCCAGTGGAGTTGCTGGAGCTGTTGTGAGGCAGATTGAATGGATCTCTGTTTCCCCAGGCTGCACACACAGCATGCTGTCACCTACCAATTAGCGCACGGTATATCCTTTTTTCCTCCTCCTCATCTTCTGCTTCCATCTGCAGGCCAAGGACTTGTTGTAACTAGCTGACTGATAACATTTTCTTTGCTCATCAGCATGATGCACTTGGATCAACGCCCAAGATCAAATCACTCTGGACTTTGGCCCCACTGAATCTCAGATCCAGTTTATTTAGACTGTAACCAAAATTGCAATCTGTTCTAATATGTTATGAAATGGAATTAATGGAAAAGGGTCCAGAGAAACAAAGCAAGACCACGGTGTGTATTTTGAGATCAATAAGTGCAGCAACATTTCTTCTGCAAGGTAAGTTTGAATGGTTATGTATTCAGGAACTGTGGAATTCTGCTGAAGAAGATTGTGCATAAATTAACAACTTTTCAAGTATCTAATGACCAGAAGGAATTTCAATTTGGTATAGCCCTTGCTTACAGGCTAAATGATCACCACTTGAAACCTCTTGATGCTGATGATGTCAGCTGGTTTTCCAGGTGAAAAAGGCTACTGGTCTTTCAGCTTCCAGTAACCAGTGATTTTACTGGCAGTCTTAGGACTTATAGCAAGAAACACTCAAGCCATGAAGTGAGAATTTTACTGTTCTTCTTTGGAGATGGCCTCTCTAGTGTCATGTAAACTGATGCTGCAGAATGGAAAAAGCTGTGTAGGTGTTCTAGAGCGGCTCTGGTAACAACTGGAAGCTCAAAGGTAACTTTGAGGAAAAAAAGGTGATTCAGGAAAAACTTTAGTTTGGGGATTATCTAATGCCAAGGGACAAAGACTGGAACAATTTCTTTGGGTTTGGCTGAAAAGTAAGAAAATGCATAAGCCTAATAACATATTGGGCTTCCCAGGGGTGATGGTTACTGCAGGAGGCAGGGAATGTGCCCAACACATCAGGGCTGGCAGGAAAGGACAGAACTCTGATCTTACAGAACTACATTCAGGAACAAGAGCTAAGGGGGGCACTGAACAAGAATAATTTTTAATGTTTTTCAGAGTGAAACTAGGGAATTTCTGGGTGTCTTTATTATTCTTTTACACTCAATGTTCCTTCCCATATAGTCATGTTCCACAAATAGGTCAGAAGTAATTAATCTTTGATTGCAGGGTGTAAGAGTGACTCTCTAGAAAGCAGCTGTAGCTGTAGAGAAGCCTATAATACAGCTGCCTTGGAGTTCAGTGGGATAAGAAATTACCCTGCAGGATATTCCTGGCACACTTTAATTTTTTTTCTCCTCTGCAGTGGTGAACATATACCAAATGTACCTATACCCCTGTAAGATCTCACCTACTACTATTGGAAATACCTGAATGTAATCAAAATTTATCCAAAAGAGTGCCCTGTAAGTAAGAAAATTAGATATTTTACATAAGTGGCCTGCAAAAACACCTTGAGAATTGTATGTTAATTTTCATAGTAGATTAAAGAACCATGGCTTGGATTTCTTTCTCTTTTTTTGTTGTTTATACTTGACAAACATCAGAGAAATTGATGTGCCCTTTCTGATTCTGGTATAAGCAGTGATCTCTGACCATGTCAAGGTGCACAATTCTAAGGAGAAGAGAAACCTCTGACAGAAATTTTCTGCTTTTGAGAAGCTATTAGGCAGTGCAATTGAACAGGTGGCAAAAAAAAAGGATAGACAATTCTGAATGATCTGATAAAGACCTCCAAATGTGTTTTGTGATGTACCTTCATATATTACAGGAAAGCAAGACTTAGATTAGGAATGCAAGAACTTTCTTAAGAGCAGTAGGTGTCTTATAAATCCAGATATTCTAGATTGCATAATCAGGGAGACAAAGTATGCTCCTAGTTTTTAATTTTTTTTTTCTGTTTTGCCTTTGTGGTATTATCGTTATTATACCAGGATCAGAAATCATATGTCCCCTTTAGTACTAGAAACTCCTGCTGTTGCCATATTCCTGAACATGTCTGCAAGCAGAGTTTCCTTTGGCAATGAAGGTGAACATAAGGATACTGAGACAGGATGGCTCTAAGTATTGCATTGCATTTGCTTTTCACAGGAAAAAGAAATAAATATAGACTGGATATTAGTTGGATGGACAACCAGTGCCCATCTTAATTTTGTGTCTAGATGATAGCTTTATTAATGAGGCAGAGAGAAATCTCTTATGCATTGCAAGATCTTCTGGGGACACATCAGGGCAGATCAGAGACTTTGAATTATTTGGTTCTGCTCTATACACGATCTAGTTGATATTTTCTAATCTGAAATACAATGACAATGACATTGCAACTTGTGTCTTACAGCCAGATAAAATAGAGTTAACACAATTAAGGTACACAGAAATAAATTTTTCTCAAATGATATTTGGTTTTAAGTGTTTCATGTCTGAATAAGGACTCAGACTATTGAGGAATAGGGCACCTCTCCTACAAGGAAGAATTAGGGGAGACAGACTTCCTTAGCTGGCAAAAAGGCTAGTGGGGGAATCTAATATCAACCCACAAGAAGTTAAAGGGCATTTTCAGAGCACAAAATCAAACACCTGGTAATACAGATGCTGAAACACAAAAAGCAATGCCCCCAAGTTTGGACCTTAGAAACTCAGACTGGAGTCCAGAATATCATTTTGACCAGGAAGGTGATGATGCAGTACTGGGACAGATATCTGCAGAGCAGGGCAGATGTCAGCCTAAAGAGTTTTTTAAGATTATTAGATTAGTCTGGTTTTGGTGCTGCTTCTGTTCCGAGCAAAAGGCTGGACTAAGTAACCTCCAGAGGTCCCTCCTGTCAACATTTTTCTGAGTCTGTCTTAAAGCCTGTTTTCTGCTGCTATATGTTTTGATCTAACAAAATGCTACTTTTCTCTCTAGCCCTTGCCCCACTATCACCTTCAGATCATCACAGATCTAAGAGGGCTGCTACTGCTGTCAAATCAGGGAAATCACAGTTGAAGATCTTCCCTTCATCATTGCCTCTTTTAAATGGGTGATTCTTCTCACAGAAATTCTGTCAAATGTATTCTGATCTTTCTGAACTTAATTTCCTGGTTCTAATAAAGAAAAGTATTTGAAAGTTAAATGTAAATTGTGAAAGAGTGCTCACAAACTTAACATTGAAATATATGCTTAACTGACCTGCTGGATCAGAATTTATTGGAGTAGTTCACATTATTTGGATTTTGCATTATGTAAGCAAAACATTACAAACTTCAAAATGAAGTTTCTCAATACAACCAAGTCCCATTTAACTGTGTTGTGCTCACATCTCTGATTCCAGTTGTGCTACCTACACAGTTATGCAGTCTGCTCCAACCACCTATCAAAATTTGCCAGGTTGAGTTTCTTTGATATTCCTGAGACAGGTAGGATGTGAAAGCCTGGAAACATCATGGATTTCTCACTTGTTAATCTGTTTTTGTGCACCTCTCCAGACCTTCCCTGCACCTTTGAGAACAGTGACAGTGATATATCCTTTGACAAGGAGCTGCAGGACCTCATGAATCAGCTGCATAAAACTCAGGAACCTGGGCAATTGCTTATCCCATCTGTCACCTATGGGCCTGAAAGAAATGAGGTCCTTGGCTGGGAGAGGAGATAAAGAAATGCGTTATTTAAAACTTGAATGCTATCTTCGCAGAATGAATGTTACTTTTTTTTTCTCTTAGTGGCAGGAATCAAAGAGCAGTGCATGCATATTTTAGACACCTTGGACTGAAACTGGCATCCTCAGGAATGTATGTACTCCTGCTGCCTCAGGGAAAAATACAGTCATTTAGGCAGATCTGATTCAAAATGAAACTAGGGTGAAAACTGGAGGCTAGGTGAAAAATGGAGGGAGCTAAAAATTTCAAATGTGTCGTTATTTTAACACTGACCCATTTTTCTTCTGTTTCAAATTATTTTAAGCAGGGAATAAGAACATAATGAAATTAAAATAGAGTCGTTAATGACTTCCAGACTTGGGGTTTGGAGGCCCAGGTACTATTTGTGGCTCTGCCACTGGCTGGGTATGTCATTTAAATTCTTAATATTACTGTTTCCAGCCTGTGAAATGGAGTCTGTAAAACTGAAAATTTCTCTGATAAGCTTTTCAAGGTGTATAGAAGAATAAGAAATATTACTTATTATGTATAAGTGTTATCTGAAAATATGTTCCCATGAATATTTATTTGATCACAATGTTATGGAAAAAATGTGGCATTATTTAAAAAAATATTTTCAACTTCTCTATGGATGAATAAAATTTAGGAATCATAGTATTTTAAAGCATCATTCATTTTAGAGCAGATATTGTCCCATTAAAGATTGTCTTAGTTTGGTAAGCAGCATCTTGTTTACAAGGAAACCAGTTTCCTGCAAGAAGACAAATGCTTCTTCCCTTTGCCTACCCCAATATTCATATGTGGAGCAGACTCATTTGGACCATCCAGCCTGTTTATTTTTACAAATGTCTTCTCCGATATGCCCTGCTGTGGATGTTGTCCACTCATAGCTGCAGTATAATGAGTCTGCATAGAGATACTGCATTTGATAAGTCAGAAATATGTAGGACCAAAAAATAAAAAATCCCATGGTTCTAAATCCTTAACAAGATTCCTAAGCCTGTGTTCCTGCAGGGAATTTCAACTTGGAAAAAATAAGATACTGAAAAGTTCTATATCACTGGTTTTCAGAGAGAACCAAATAATTAATGATTTTTGTTTTGTTTAAAAGCAACCAAATAGCCCTTTAAAAATCACCCACCTGAACTCCCTGCCAATATAATTGTCTCAGTATATTCTTGTTTGTTATCCTTTATCTAGCCTTACTAATATTTTTGTTCAAGGGAAAAATAACTTTCCAAAACAAAACAAAGTTTCATTTTGAAAGCATCAAAAACCATCTGTTAAACTAAATATCCTTATGTTTTTTTCTTTTGCCAATGCTGACAAAATTTAAAGGTAATTTTCTTCCCCCAGAGTTTCATTTTTCATCCACAATCTTTTATCTGCTCTGCTACATGCTGACACCTTTATAAGCTGTGTCCCTAAAGGGAGAAGGTCAAAGTACACCACTGTTTTCTAAGTGGCTTCTCTGCTGGGTGCCCAGCTAAAACCTGTCCATTCCAGAGGCTGGTGGGAGTGTGAAAATGTAATCCTATAAATGCTGAAATAGCTGAAAACATGTAAACAGGCAGGTGAGTTTTTATTTTGTGCTGCGGCACTCTACTGTCTCCTTTTTCAAGACGGTCTCAGGAAAAGAAATGGGAGCTGCAACCCTAAGATGAAAGTGAACTGTGTGCTTGCAGGTCTGTGAGGTTATGTCTGCTGATGCAAGAGCAGCCCTTGCAAGCCCTTCTGTTGTGCTGCCACCTCGTGACGCTCAGGGAGGATGGTGCCAGCACAAAGGATGCTCGGAATGAAGACTGCCCATGTTACTGCTGAGAACCACAAAGCAAGTAATGCTCTCGGCAGCTCAGACAGAGGCTAAAAGGCTGTAAGGTACGGTTTCCTATTTAAGATCCATATGGGCAAAATTTGGCTGTGGAAAGCGGAGAACTCTGAATATATCTGGCAGGAATGCCTGTATTGGGCAATGGCTGCCTGTCTGAATATTTCATCTTTATTCTCATCTCATTTGAGAAAAAAAGAAATAAAAGTAGAAAATAAAAGTTTATTGGAAATGAAAAAATTTAAGACATGAAACAGAAATAAAAATGCCACCAGAGCCTGGCCTACCTTACTAAGGTTTAGTCATACACTTGTCATCTGTGCATTTCAGATCTCTTTTAAGATGGATCCCCCTTCTGAGCTATTCTTCCACTCGTGCCAAATAAAGTACAAACCATGTGTCTGATTTTGACTTTTTTGTCTTTTTTTTTTCTTTTATTTTCTTTTTAGTAGCTCTGTCATAGTTCTGAGCACAGGCTCTGGTACTAGTTTGTTGCTAGTTATTTGGATGAAGGGGGCAAACCTCTCAGGTTCCATTCTGAATGCATACAGGTCCCAGACTTTGACAGGGTATGTTTCTGCTTCCTTCAAGTTAGAGGCATCTGTGTTGTGACTGAGGTACTGAGATACAAAACGATTATTTAAGTTTCACCTTATGACTGCTGTCTGTTTTTCAGACAGCTTAGCAACTCTTGTTATGAATAAGCCTTTGTGGACCTCCATGTGAAGCCTGCCATTCACATTTCCCTGCTTACAGCCAGGCGGTTCTTGAGGGATCCTCGAGAGCCTGTGTCTGGGCTGGCATCCTAACGTGCAGCCTTGCAGGAGGAATTCTCTGGTTTGTCAGATCTGAGCACTGCTCTGCAGCCCTGCAGCGGCACAGATGGCAGCAAAAGGGACTCCTGTGTGACACGGAGCTGCTGAGGAGCCTCTTGCGCTTCCCTCTTGTGGTGAGCCCCGCAGCAAGGTGAGGACTGCATTCTTTTACCAGTTCCTCCTTTGCTGCATGTGGTAGCTACCTCTGCTGTGACAGCTCTGCTTTCAAGTTCTGCTGAATGCTCTGAGCTCCAAATGAACACACAGCCAATGACTAGTTCCTTGTTGCTCTAATTTGCCTCCTTAACAAAGTATTTTCTACTTGTTCAGTGCTCAGGTTTAATTTCGGGACGAAAACCACCTCTCTGATGAGCGGCAGCAATTTTGTGTACACTTATTGGTCCAGTTCCTAGCACAAAAGCAAACACTGATGTAGAATCTAGCTATAAATTAAGTAGAGATTAAGGAGATTTTTTTCTTATTATTTTCCAGCCTAGAACAGGGTTGTTTGAACACCCTAAAAGCAACAATCCCCAGGGAAGTAATTCACCTTCAAGATTTTTTTTTTTTTAAATCAGACCACACCAGATAGCAAAACCACTATTTTCATCCCCATTCCTCTTGTCCAGAATTTTGTGTGACATGGCAAAACAAATGCAATTGGAGTATTGGTTCTATAAATAAAGAATTTAAGAAAAGGGAGGATATGTGAGTCTAGTTCACAGTGCTGGGAGAATATCTATAGCAAAACCAGGCTTATCCATGAATAGGGTGTGACAGTTTATTAAACCTGGCTTATGAGGCACTTGCAGGCACCTTATGAGGCACTTGCAGGAATAGGGTGTGACAGTTTATTAAACCTGGCTTATGAGGCACTTGCAGGCACCTGAGCAGGTATGCTGTGGGAAAGCAGCCTTCCTGGATATGTGCAGAGTCTCTCTGGGAGCACAGCTTATTGAAGAACAAGGTCACAACAAGTTTACCAGTAGACTTGGGGAGCACAGCTTATTGAAGAACAAGGTCACAACAAGTTTTTTGGGTCTCCCAGTAGACTTGGGAGACCCAAAAAAAAAAAAAACCCCAAAAAGCCAAACCAACCAACCAAAAAAAACAAAAATAGTAGTTAGTAGGGAACATATCAGAGTGGAAAAATGTCTGCTCTCACACTTGTGTTTGAAGGATCTTGTTCAATTTTTTTAGCCTGAACTTCAGGCTCCCTATTTCCTCTAAGATGATGATGAGTATTGCAGTAGGCTGTGCAAGCTACAAAACATCCTTGCAGAAAGCAAAAGGGGTGTAAAACAGGAACTAGGACCCATTTATGAAACTTAAGAAAGTGATGTTGTCTGCAGAGATTTTGATGATCCTTTTGCAAAGAGAATAAGAGTAAATCTTCCAAGAAAAACATAAGAATAAATCTTCCAAGAAAAGCAGCTCTTGCTCAATGTGGTTTTTTTAATTACATCTTGTGTTTTTATCTGCAGTTGTTTATGAGTGCTATTTTCTGTCTGATAAGCACTCTGTCTTAAAGTCTAACTTTGCTTTGTAAATATTTTTTAAAAATCCTACAGAACTTCTGTATCATGATAGTTTAATTCAACAACTTTTGAGTTGGTAAGAAAACAATGAATTCCTGTGTGTCCTGTAGTGGAGAACTAATCTGAGGTACAGGAGGGGCATGCCATTGCTATGCCAATTAAATTTTTTGCACCAGCCTTTCAACTTCCTCCATCTCATTAGACTGACATGGGTTCTAGTGCGGAGATCATGTGTTCAGTAAAGCTGCCTTAAAATTTTCCTGTACAAACTTTTCTAGTAGATGACATTTAATCAAAATAACAGCTTCCTAGAGGAACTTACTTTTTGATACTTTTTTCCTTCTGGGGAAAAAATATTCTATTTATTCAGTTCTGTTTGGGTCTGACAATTTCAAATAAAAATGCTTTCACTTTTGTTACATACCCATTTTTAAATGAGGCTTCTTTTTTCTTGTCTTTTTAGAAGTTGATGTTATTTTACTGACTCTGGAATAAGTTTGAGATTTATTTATGCACAGAATTTTAAAAAATTGTAGCCTAAAATTATTCAGTGTACTTCTGCAGTTATATCATCTAGTGAGTCCCCCTGACTAATTTTAACTGTGACCAAAAAATGACCAAAGGGTGAAGCTATCAAGCAGCTGATTTACATGTGCTGCATAATGGTTTGCAGGAAACTGCCTCAGGATTGCACAGATTATGAAAGACTAAAAATCACTATTGCAGTCCAACACATAAGATGCAGAGCATTGGATATACTTCTGTTGGTTCCTGTTTAAACAAAAACATTGGAAAAATTCATTTTGATTAACAGATTTGTGTTGATGGAGGGAATTTGTTTCCAATGAAACATTCTGAAATAGCAAAATTCAAGTGACAAATTATCCTTACTACACGACATGGCTACTGCTGATGAAAGGTGCTGGCTGGGTGACAGGGGCACAGAGGACCAGCTGCAGGGCTCCTGACATTGCTCAGCTGGAAACACGGGCAAAGGAAATGGATCACTTTCCTGAGACAATTAGGAGCTGGACTGCAGGCCCAGGGCTGCAAACTGCCCTGTCCTTTTAAAGCCACAGCCATGGTGCCATGTGTGGGATGTATGGGGCTCCTGACAAAGGCTGAGTGCGCTCAGGAGCAAAGGATGCTGGCAGACAGGAAATACTCTCCTTGTGGATGCACTGTATGTCTTCACCAGCCACCTCTCATGGTTTCCTCAGCTCCATTTAATTTAAGCTCCACTTAATTTAAAGCTCCATGGGCTCCATTTAATTTAAAGCTGCAGGTAGTCACCTGTGCAGGTGCACAAACAGGGGAGTTGCCTGGCAGTCTGCACGGTGTGGCTGTGCCCCCACACACGGCACCTTCCCTCGGGGTGTGGTGCTGCCCAAGGGCTGGGTGGGGAGGGCCCTGGCTCAGCTGGAGCTGCCTGGCAGCACAAACAGGAGCTGTCTTTTCCTTCCACCTCCCCAGGGCTTTGACCTCCAGAGCAGAGGCAGCCAAAGCGGTGGGGTGGCCTCTGTACACGTGCTGCCCCACGCCTCCCTGCGCCTGAGGAGAGGAGCTGAGCTGCTCAGACCCACAGCCCTGCAGCTTCTCTGTGCCTGCTGCTTTTGCTTCTTTGGGAGGATGTGCTGAAGGAGCCGAATGCCTCCTTCATTGCATATTTCAAGGTTTGATGAGAAAAATAATGAGTGAAATGATGGTTAAGCAGATGGTTTAAATTTCTGCGTTGCCTTTCTCTGTGGTTTCTCTGTCAGCTTCCGTTCTGCCTCTGAAAAGAAGGGAGGAAAATGAAACACAGCCGCTTCCCTAAAGAAAAGAATAATCATTCTAAGAACATTTTTAAATCAACTTTCTTTTTATCAAGAAAAGATGATGGATTTTAGCAAAAAAGGCAAAGAGTGGGGAAAAGCCAGCAACTAATTCAACTTTTGGACACTGAAATGTTGAAAAGAACACATGTTTAGCTAGCTTTTTTCTCTAGATTTGAAGTTACAAATGTGCAGCACAAAAATTTATTGTCTCAGCAAATTCAGCTGAATTTTATTTTTTATGTCTATAAGGGGGAAAACCTGCTGAAGGGAGAAACACAGGCTTTCAGCAAAGCCCCATCCCATTTGGGTTTGCAGTTGGGCTGAACTATGAGTCCTCAAGCCAAGGCAAGGGCACAGCAGTAGGCAGAGGATGTGCCTGCTTTTGCTGTAGCCAGTCAGCCATTTGGTGAATGTAATACAACTGAAACATACTGCAAGTTGTGTTTTTGGGGAAATCTGCATTAGCTGACCTACAGCCTCAGGATGAAGAAGTACTATGATCCTTGGCATTGTGAACCAATAAGATAAATTGGTGTGGCTGGTATAGCAGATGTAAAGGCTTGAATCTTGTTTTTCCACTTGTGTGTGGAGATTGGAGAGGCAAAGAAGAGAGAAGTTTGACAAGAAGCAACATGAGGGAATGTATAGGATGCTGTGAGGTAGGTGGGTCTAGTAGCTGCAGTTATCTCTGGATCTTTCTCTCAGAAAGCCAGCTGTAGGTCTGGCTCAGACAGGTCCCCATCTCCACTGGGCCATGGATGACCTACATCACATCTGCCCTACCAGATGGCAGTTTCCAGCTGCTGTTGGTAGAGCTGCTCCTGGGACCAGGAGATTTAGTGCCCTTTCTAGATGCCTCAGAGTGAAGGTTCCTTTGAACTGAGTGCCCTGACATAGATGCAAATGCATGTGGGAGACGTGTCTTTCTTTGTTGTTGTTCCCTGAGACTATAGAGAAGAGGACAAAGAAGGATTTTTTCCCCTTTTTTGTAGGTAGAGGAACATTACAAAGGGGTTTTTGGTATAAACAACCCAGGCTGATAAAGGGTGTTGTGGCATGGTTTCTTACTATGTGAACTGTATGTTTGTCTTTACCCCTTGAGTTATTTTTACTACAGATAATTTGGTTACATCTGTTTTGCTCCAGTGAAGCAGAGAGTAAGAGGGTGGGCGTGTTGAAACTGGACTTTCAGGCCCATCAACAGTTAGTGAGGTATGAAAAAGAGAAATGGTACTTCCTCTGCTGTGACTCTCCTAACAACTGTGTGTCTGCTAGAGTGCTGACATCATCTTGTAAGGAAGTACCACTGGATTGGGAAGATCCCTGGGAAATGAACCTCTCTGATCAAACAGCATGGTGGGGCTGCTGCAAATGACCTGTGCTTTTAAAGTGGCAGTAAAAGGGTGGAAATGGAGCACACTTAGGCTTGGTTCTGAGTTAGGAAGTCTAAGACAGTGATGTTCTCTCTGGATTGGTATTAATATTCTCTTCTGGACCTCTGCTTCTGCCATTCATCTCAGCAGCATGGGTTGGGCTAGACTGCAGCTGGAAGTGGATCAGCTGGTATGTGAATGGCCTACAGCAGGACAGCAGCAGATGTGCTGGCACAGAGCTTCACGGGCTGCAGGATCTTGCTCAGGCTGTGCTGAGAGCTGCCAGAGCCCCATGGTGCAGCACAGGGCTGTGAGTGGCTCTGGGGCTCATTGAAGTGGCCAAATGCAACATTCACTGGAGCTGCCCTGAGTGTGCATAGCTCTGGGTGACCTTGTATCTTCTTGGAAACAGTCTGTAAATTATACTTAGTTTAGCTAATGCTTCCCAAAACCTGGCCAGTTTAGAGGCTACTGTTTGTATAGACTGGTGCAGTGTTTTCCTTGGGATCTGAGATATATTTCTGTTTGCAGCAAAGCTACAGTTCTGCTTAAATCCTGGTATAATGTGCAAAGGATGGACTAAACCCATGATTTTGCTGATGCCTGTATTCCAATACAAGACATTCTCATAAGAGATGAGGACTGTCCTCTGTGCTAGAACAGCACTGCGTCAAGAGAGATCCCTGTGGAGTACAGGCAATTGTTATCCTGCCTTATGATTTACAAGAAGTCTTCAGCCTGGATTAGCAGCGAAGTTGCAGTTTAATTGGAAGAGAAAGTTAGTTTTCCTTCTGAATGCTTTTTCAAGCATTTGAACAAAGCAGATGTTAACAGAAAACAGGTGGCTTTAACCAACTAAGGTGGAGTCCCCTCAGGTTTCAGTCACTGTAAGTTCATCATCCTGTTGGTTTTCAACGTCACCATAAAATTTCTGGGAGAAGCAGTTGGAAACACTTGAATTTCCTGTGTAAAAATCTTTAAATTCTATCTCCCCTTAAAAAAAATTATAAAGCCTTTCAGATGTGTTATTAGGGAGAACAAAAAAGCAACTAGACAACCAAGAAGTAGTCTTCCCCCAAGCCCCTATCTAATCAGGGTTCATTTATGTTGTCAGTGAGTTTATAGTGCTTGTTTGCCTCTTCATCTGAGTAGGTGCCTTGACCATTTCAGTGTAGAGGTCAGGGACACAGAGTTCCCCTTGCCATTCAAATGTATTTATTTTAAGGGTGCAGCATTTGAGGAAGGACTACAATAGTTGCCTGACTTTGGCCGTAGATTGTTGCACAGAGAGCATGAGCTTTGTGGTGCTGTATTCCTGTAGTAGTTTTGTAAGCCTTAAACTTAAAACCAAAGTGAAACAAATCCCACTCCCTTTCTCCCTTGTGAATATGGTACAGAGGGGGAAACACCTGGTTACTCTTGATGCAGGGAGAAGAATGCTGTGCCTTCCAGGTTTGTGTGTTAGCTGAGCTGTTCTAAATTGCTCTGGGAGCTTGATGGCTCCTGAGCTGTGGCTCATTTGCTTTTCACTTCTGCTTTCCCCAGGAAACAAGTGCAGCAGCTAATCAGGTGATTCACAGTGGAAAGTTTAAAGAGCAGAGTGGGAGCTATTGCATACACCAACGTGCCTAGAAGGGCAGAAGCAGCAACACTCATTTCTCTGGATATGATTATTTGCTGCAGTAGGAGCTACCAAGTCTAGGAGCCCAGGTATGTCACAAGATTGTCTGTGAAAGCAGATAGAACAGACTGCAGTATTGTTTGCAAATGGTATATTATGACAGGATTACTTTCAGTTAGTGAAAGTTTCAGTCAAAGTTCACCCTAAACTGCAGTGCAAAGACAGTTTTCCTTAGGAAGTAGTGGAATTCCTGTTTTTAGCATTTACAATTATTAACCGTCATAATTGTGTTCATTCAAGAGTGATCTTGGCTGCCAATGAAAGGGAGTATGAAAGAGTATCACACTGGATTTTTGGGATGATCTGAGCTGTGTGTTTCTGATAGTCCATAGAATCCTGGGATTTAATAGTCAAGAAAAGTATATTAGAGAAGGAATATTTAAACCTGATAGTCCTAGAACTAGGGGTCTGATATTTTGTCTAGTATATCTCTTGGTGTCTGAACAGTTGAAGTAAATAAGGAGGTCAATTGTAGTCTTTATTTTTGTGTTCATGTACTTTTGGAGATTAAAGATTGCCATGTACATGGCAACTAACATTTTTTAAAGATACTTACTGTACAAAGGGGACCAATTTTAGCCTGAATTTTGGTATGAGACTTGATTCTCTTTTGGTCTTGGTGCAAATTGGTATTTTTTACTTGAATGGGATCCTTCCATGAACTGCTGAAGGGGATAATCACAGATAAATATAAATAAAATGTAATTTAAAAAATCATGTTTGTTCCACTAGTAAGCTGTTAGTAACAGTATTCTGCTGGTCCTTCTGCCAGTTTTGGTCAGGCCTTTCTTCCCTTCTGTCTTTTCAGTCTGGAAAGATTTAGCCACATTGCTGTGTGATTTCACACTATCTTTATTTAGAAAAAAAGGGAAAATACATTATTAAGTTCCATTTTCTCTCTGTAACCTGACACTGCATTCTGAATGATATTATCAGGTTTATTTGCTTAGTCTTCACTTTTCTATTTTTTAAAATATTTATTATTTAGAATTTACTTTTTATATCATTGTGATACTTATCAAAAAGTATCTTATCAAACAATCAAGAATCAAAGAAAAAACTTATCAAAACTGAAATATGCTATTAACTTACAGTGAGGATCAGAACATGTGGTGGAGTGTACAAGAGACAACATATAAGACCTTTTCAAATTATCTAACTTATCCTTAATACCAAAGATATTTGAATGATGAACTATGTGATTTTGCGGTTGGACTTGAAGAGTAATTGTACTCCCAGATGAATAGAAAATTGAAAAGATTTAAAAGTCCTAATCAAATTGTAGATGCAAGAAAAGGCTTCTAGTAGTAATAATATTTAAAGCATATCATGCCAGTAGAGTCAACAGACTAATACTGGAGTACTGATATTTAGTCTGATATGGTTTTTGTAGTCTAGATGGCTGGAATAAATACCAAGGAATATCATAGTCTTCATTTTGCTTTCATATATTTCAGGAGATTAAAGTGTTTACACTTTAAATGTACATGTTGATTTTCACTAAGGAAGTTGCTTGTGAGTAACTGGTTGTAAGAGTTTCTGTGGAGCTGGGATGAACTCTTTCATTACATGGATTCACAGAATGAACACTTTGGGAGGCTATCCCTGCTTGCTTTGACCGTGCCACCAACAAGAAAGGCCTTCTCAGTCAAGTATAAATAGAAGGAGAAAATTGGTAACCACATTTCCAGGGCCATGCAGTGCAGCTCAGGAGCTGACTCATCAGTCACTGACCTTCTTTTGGGGCCAGTGGAAGCACTTCATTTCACCTCTCCATAACTAAATTTCACCCTTTATAGAGTCTCTCTGTGAAGCACTTTTGGGTTCTCTGTGCAGGAGACCATGGTGAATGTAAGCACTGGAGTGAGTTACTTGTAAACATTGATTTAGGCTTAGCAGAGTAGCTTCCAGGGTGAGTGATCTTCTTGAGGAAGAGAATGGCTTTGCTATTTGGGATACAGGTTGACCTTCACTGAAAACAATACTGAACTATGCTCACTGCTAGAACAGCACTCAGGCTTTCTCAACCAGCACACTTAACAGCTTCAGGATGACTCAAGTGGGTCAAAATCCCACACCAGAGTTAAGTATAACATATGACAAATGTAGCTCCCACACAGTCATGAGGAACAGAGTCTTCCTGTTTACTCTGTGCAGTCACCACACTTTTTCTTCTCATAGGGCTCGTTGTCTTAATAGAGATAATTAAGGAAAACAACAGCAGCAAAACACAAAATGTTGTGGAGATAGGAAGTTCTGGACTGACTGTTCCTTGGGGACTGAGCAACGTTATATAGGCCTCCATCTCCTAGCAAAGGAGAGAGTATAGGGTGTGATAACATAAGTTAGCCTGTGGTGTAGTGTGGAGGACCAGCATTTGCATCTAGGCAGAGGTGTCTGCTGGGACCATCATCCTGCTGCAGGTGGTGTGGTGCACAGTAATGGTGCACAGTGACAAGATAAATGCCCTGCCCTTCATTTCTGCAGTACAGCGCTACCGCAGGAGTGTGGAAGTGAAACTGGTTCATCTGGCATGGAGTGGGCAAAATGCAAGCAGTAAGCTAGCTGTGTAACTGAGGGATGAAAGAAGGAAGAAAATCCCAAGTGCTGTTTTAATGTTGGCTTATAATTCTAAGCCAGGCTCATAATAATGTCTTTTAAAATTTATTTTCATATATGTATGTGTTGGTAGTGCAGATCTGACTCAGAATTTTAGTTGCATTTGCTTCTTTGGCATTTTTATTGAAATGGTGGAATGGCAATCAAAGAGACAGTGTAGAGAAAGAACCTATTTCCCAGAAATTAAGGTAGATTAGTGTTTTTCTTTGAGAGGTAGTGATTTGTTAAAGACTCTTTTTGAGCTCTTAAAAAATGATATATTTGGTAAGCAAAGTGAGCTATATTCATCTTGGTGATAACTCCTATCTGCCCACCCACACTCTCATAATTTGCCCTGTCATAGTCTCAGGAGTAGTCAGACAATGACCTAGACTCCAGTAAGCTTATGGATGACTTTGATGGAAACTGGAGAAGCCTGATCTCTGTTGTTATAAATGTTGTCATGATATAGGCTCAGCAGAGCAGGGTGAGCTCACAGAGGCTGTGGCAAAGAAGTAGGGCTGAGTGACCCCCCAGAACACTATGGATGAAAACATCGCTGTAAAGTAGATGAGAAGACTTGGAGTTGAGATAAGGGTACCAGAAGGATTCCTCAATGTGTAGTGTAAGATGAAATTGAAATCACATTTTATTTTTGATGAAAATGAGAGTGCCAGAAGCACCATGCTCCTTCATTGTGGCATATCCGCTTTAGTTTACAGAATCACCAAACCAAGCAGCATTGTTGTGAAAATACCTATTGTACAGAGCTGTACATCTGCCACAAAAAGAGCTAAATGTTGCTGCCTCTTGGGGCCAGAACAGCTCTGTGAGGAATCTTTGGCTTTTCCACACAGCTGCTATTCCAGATGGGCTTCAGCCCCACTTTAGGTGGGGAGTGTTTCAGTGGTGTGCAACTAGATTTAGCATCCATACTCAATAAAATGTGCAACCTGGCTCTTAGCTAGTGCTCTTCTGTTGAAGATCTGCTGATAGTAACAGTTCTAACTTGTTTTACAGTTGGGGTGGCTGAGGTATAAGGGAGAAGATTTGCCTCAGTGGCAAAGCTGGGGCTGGAATCCAGATTTGCTGTGTGGTTTACTGGTTTGTTTAGCCAAAGCCCAGATGAGTTGCATACAGCACACGCATACATCTCATGGAAGAGAGCTTGTTCAAGCAGTTGCAGGGTAGTAAAGTTCTTGTCCAGGAGCAGGTTGATTTGCCATTAAAATTGGAAAAGAGTCAGTGACTGAGAATGTTTCCATGTCTCTAAACTCTAATACCAACAGTTAAAACTGTCAGTGTCTAATTTCTTTGGAGAGTTGACTGGTAAGAGGTGTAAATAACACAATACATTTATCTGGTCTCATCTCAGCATGGACAAAGCAGCTGAACTGCTGTGGCAGCTGGAGGAGTCACCTGGCAAAGCAGAACAGCAGGAGCAGAGCCCTGATGATGGAGACACAGAAGAAGTGCTGGAGCAGCCTGCACACAGCAAGGATGAGCTGCCCCAGAGCCATTCCCTCCTGTGGGAGACCCTGGGCAAACAGTTTGTAGAATATGAACAAGTGGCTCCCTTTCTCATCCCAGAGGAGCAACAGAGAAGGCTGCTAGAATTTCTTCCCCTCTTCTTAAAGGTTTGTTCTCTTTATTGTCTTTGGTGCAGATGACAATTTGAGTTTCTTTTGCCTTTTACGTTCTGTGGTCACCTAAACAGCCAGTGTTGTTAACTGAAGCAGGATCCCTTTAGGTGATAAATTTTTACTCCATTGGGAGCCTCCTCTCCAGTGAGGCAGCAGGAAAAGGCCTTGGCTCTGTGTGAGCCCTGCTCAGCAATGACAACAACATCTCTATTATCAGCCCTGTGTGCAGCACAAATCCAAAACAACCCCATTGAAATCAGACCAGCCTCTACCCCAGACCAAACCAGCACACTTCTTCTTGAAGGTCCATGGAAAACACATCCTTAATGCTTCTAGGGTATTAACTCATCACAACAAACAGGCCTTGCTATAGAAGATTGTCTCTCAAACTGCTTCCTCCTGTCTTCATACTCCAGGCTCTATGAGAAATTCTTCCATTGAGGTTTTCCTGCCTCAAATTTACAATTAGATTGAAATTCTTAGATCTCAAAGTTTCTGAGTTCTATTAGAGCTTTAGTTTTTGAATACCATGTAGTGAGCATGAAATAAACAAGTTGTGGTGAGATGAGATTATATACAACATCTTTAGATTTACTGATCCTTAACTAAGTACAAAAAGCTAGAATGCCTTTAATGTGCTGATAATTTTTGGAATGACATTTTCAAAGAACCAAGAAAGCTGAACAAGGATGATAAAAGCTGTAAAATCTTGAAGTCTTAGGAATTAAAAATTGGACACCATAGCAGAAAATTCTCATGTGTCATGATAAATAAGCAAATACATTTTGGTACCAGTACTTTAGGACCAAAGGACAGTTGTTCCCAGGAGGTAAGATGAATATTGCTGAGGGACTGGCAATGTTGTACATATGCCTATCCATCATGAGTTTCCTTTATGTAGGGCTGAACTTCACAAGCCTTAGGATTGTAAAACCTGTTTTCCTAAATTTCAGCAATGCTTGCAAAAAGGGGCTTTTAAATTCTCAAAGGAAACTTGGAACGGAATATAATCATAATGGAGAAGTGAATTTTTCATTAGCTTAACACTTGATTTTGTGCCCTAGGTGTGAGATTCTCCACTTTTCTTAGATATGCTAGTGGAGCTTTACACTGTTTGTAGGCATTTAGGTCCAGAAGTGTGACTAGAACATTTTGGCTTTGCATCATTCATTTAAGAGCACATTCTGGAGGATCTTGCCCTTTAGCTCTTAGTTATCATGTCCTTTCCCACATGACTTTTACTCCCTTCATATACCAGCCTTCTGCTGGCTTGGGGAAATGCATCTCAGTTTAGTGGTACATGCTGTGGAGTTCTTACAGAAACTACCTCACTTCCCCTGGTTTAACAATGGGCTCTGTGTGAGTCCTTTTCCCTCCTTGGAAGATTTTTCTCGTGCTTTTACTTTCCTGTTCCAATCATGCAGATGCCAGTGCATCTCTGCCTTTTTGTTTTAGTGCTTTAGCTCCTACTCACTTGGGCGGAGAGAGGGGTCACCAAGCAGGGGACGCCTGGGGTGCGGGGGCTCGTTACTCACTGCTACTCCTTGACGTAGAAGGAGAAGGTGTGGGAGGGAAATGTCAGCCATCTGCTCATGATTCAGGCCTAGACTGGGAGTCATTTTAATGTGCCTTCTGTATCTTCCCTCTTGGTGCCTCGGAAAGTATCAGAACGTTCTATTACACGGCTGGCTTTGAGCTAGCATCTCTCCATGAACCATGGAAGAGGAAGGGCATATGGTAACAGCAGACACAGGGAACTTGTGGCAGAATCTTAAATATGTAGAAACAGGTTTAAGAGGAAGAAAGAAAATCAGATTACTTTGATACCGTATTATCTGAGTTTCCCCTAAAGGCAGACCCCCTACAATAGAGTCAGATTGCTATGCTCCCAGATACAGATCTTGTGTAGGCTCAGACACGAATATGAAATTAATTAAGTCTGTTCCTAAAGGACAGTGTATTCCAAAGATTGGTGTCTGACCCTCAGGAAGAGCACTGACAAAATCAAATCAGAACATTAGTGGCCTGTTTTGTAGGGAAATGGACTAGTAGCGTTGCTATGAACATTTGATTACTGCTGTCTGCTGTGTATCGTCTGAGCTTCTAAAACTTACTCTGCTCTTTCTGTTAGCAGAAGAGTGAGTATAGCAAGGCCTTTCTGAAATGTAAAGAGGATGTTCCTCTTTGAGGGAGAGGGGAAGAAATACTGCACTGCTTTCTTCTGAAAAAGGGCATAGCTTAATGACAAACCTTGTGTATTTTTAAGTGACTGTTCTTGTTATTGTGTTTGCCCAGCTTGCTTCTGTTCTTTACAGAACTTCCCTCCCTTCTGCATCAGAGGTGGATGAATCGGTGGATCTTGCTTTTGTACCTGAGTGTCTCTGAAAGTAACTTAGGGTCAAAATCTGAAAAAAATAGCTTGCTTTTAATAATATTGACCAATTGATGAAAATTAATAATAGGCACACTGTGCAATTGCATTTCACTCTTGTAACACAGAAAGAAGATTTGGGTGCATTTTACTTATTGACTGCAGTAAAATGAAGTAAAAAGTTGATGTTTGCCTGATTACTGAGAGGTGACTGACACTTTGTCCACAAGCTGCCAAATGTGATGAAAAGAAAGAAATTGAAAGCCATGGTAGGGAAGGGAATAATATTTGTGGAGGATCTTAATGTACGAAGAGTTCCACTGATTTCTTGGCAGAAAGTACTATGGGATGTCTGATCCAATTTATTTTAGGAAGACATACGTCATTTGTCTTCCTTTAATCATTGGGGCTTACAGAGTGATATTTCAGAGTTTCTAAAAGGAGGCGACTTTTGTAAAGAAATTTTTTTAGGTTGCTGCGGGCAGAGATATCTCAGACTGGTCTTTAGAGGTGAATGCTGAACTGTTGCTAATACATAAATGTGTGTGTCATCAGAAGTTTTATATAAAAGAACGGGCACCTGGTTCTTGGAAGCTGGTTGGGTGCAATAGTATTAGTCTACTGGAATATTTTATTGATGTTGATTTTTTTCCCCCAAAGGTAGGGCTAAGAAACATAAAAGGGGTTTGTTTGTAAGACTCAGGGAATCAACAAGTCTTCCTGTTATTTATCTAGTAAGTTTTGTACTTAACTGCTTGTCCATTCTTGAACAAGGGAGTTATAAACCTATTTATAAATTGTTTATAAGCTTGTGTATAATTTTTTGTTTCTTCAGGGTGTTTGTCATATTTTTAAAGGGACTAGCATATAATTTTTGATACAAATAATTAGTGACAGAGTATGACCAATATTTGCATTGTTTGGATTGAATTCAGTGTAGAAAATTCTGTAAAATCTCTCTAGCAGGTGCATTACATGATTCAAAAGGTAGTTGCAGTTTGACTACTGTATCTCTAGTGTCGTATTCCTGCCTGTCGGGGAAATACTGCTTAATGGATTATATTGACTACTGAATTTTATAGAGGAATGTTAGCCTTATGCTCCTTTGTTTCTATTTATTAGTTTTTGTCAATCTACCAAAGACATGATGTGTCAGAGACTTAACATTGCACTTGGATTTCAGGCCTGGGAACAGTCTGCTGGAGCAGTTGTATTCCCCAACATTCAGCTGTTAGCCAGTGAGGTTTCCAAGCTTCTGACTAAAGAAATTAAGAAGAACCTCAACGGGAAACCTGCAGGTAAAGATCCCACACCATATCCATTGGATCCAGTTATTCTGGAAATTTGTGTCTTTCAGTCTCTATGCTGGAAATAAAGGGGGACCAGGAAAATGCTGAGTAGCAAGCCAGATATTTTAGTGGGTGTGATCTAACACTGATTTGAGGTGATTGCACTGAGGATTTGGCCTTGTATGCCGTGCTGATCTTTAGTTTGGAACTTCTGTAGAAGTGTGTAATGTATAATATGCAGGTAAGAGTGAAAGAGTAGGTTCACACTATTCTAGGGAGCTTTCTTAAATGAGAAAAACATTGCTACCACATATGGCTTTCCTGGTGGCTGTTGTACATTCTTCGTGCTGTCAGCTGCCACTATTCATGAACTGAGCTGGTATTCTTGGTGAAATTTGCCAGTTTGAAACATGTGTTTTACATGAACTGAGCTTGATGCTGAATCAAAATAATTTTATGTTTTCCTGCTTACTTTAGTGGACTCCTGCTACTGTAATTTTGTTAAATTTGTCAGATCTGTGATAGATCTGACAAATTAAACCAAATTAAGAAGAAGAAAGCATAAATGCAGCATTTTCCATCTTTCACTAAGGAATTAAAGTTTGATGTTTTTGTGATAACAGAAGAAGCTCGTCTGGCTTTGGAGCAATTGCTGAAGCAGAAAGGGGAAGCAGGAGATGGCCATTTGCTCCTGAAATCGGTGTATCTGCTCTCACAGACTGACTTGGTAAGAGAAAATACCACATAGCATTTTTTCCTTTTTATTTCAGAGAAACTGTGTAGGTACAGTGGAACAACCCAGTCTCTGTATTTGCATTATCCCTAATATTTTGAGCTTGATCATGCCCAAGGTATACAGTTAAAGGACACACCACAAGGTTTGTAGGCCAGGCTTTTCTAAAAGATAGCAGTAAGCATTTTGTGCTTTCAGATACCTTTTTAATTTTGGTTGTCAGACACCTGGTTTTTGTAGCATTTCTCTGCTTTTTTCCCTCCCATTGTGTATCTTTTAATGTATTCTTTATCAGTCTAGTTTGCATATCAAAAAGATGAATAATAAGAATCTGTCTGGTAATACAGTGGTTGACTTTTCAATCCTGATAGTCTCTCACTTTGAAGTGTTTCACAAACTCCACTTGTACAGCCATCCCAAATACAGACTGCATCAGGAGTACAGCCTGCTGGTGGGCATCTGTGGTGTGTTTATCCATGACGTTTAGTTAAACAGTTTGTCTTAGTCTTTCTTGTTCAAAAATACACAAAAATAAAATCTTATTGTCAGATTACAGTAGATATGTTCTGTATCTTAAGGAGGACTATAAATTTATATATACAGCTAGTCACAACATGATGGTTCTGATGAGACATGTTTTTCTCAGATTTAAGACGTTGCCATTTTTTGTAGCACACATACTCACAAAACTTCATACCACAAACCTCATTCTTCTGTTACTTTGGTGCTGATTTTTGTTATGACTACTCTGTGCCAAGCACACACACTGGGACTTCTCTGGAAGTTCTATGCAGCCATAGTGAAGATGAGAGGAAACTAAGTACTGAGAAACACTGTGAAGAAACTGCCACTTGCATTTATAAAACCTGTAATTAGACATGTGTGCAGTTATTCAATATGTTTAAAAAGTGAATATGTTATAGGTAAACTACTGCTATCCTGAGTCAGGAGGGAGTGGAGAATTCATGCTTTCAGCATTCCAGGCCTCTCCAGCTGCAGAGTGGCCTGGAAAGTAATGGTAAAGGGAAAACTGTCTGTCCCTGGCCTTGCTGTTGGTCCAGCTGCTAGTTAGTTTGTAGGCTGTGTGCTCCACTGACTGCAGGTCTCCATGTGAGGACAGAGTACTGCCAAAGCTGTAGTTCAGCTGGAGCAAGAAGTCCTGGGAACAGCTACAGCAACACACAGTGTATTTAATTCTGCCAAGTGGATTTTACAACCATGCTATGTGACTGCCAGTCTTGTGTGCCCTAGAGCATCCACGAGGGTAAGATGCTCAAGTGGGTCCTTCATCTGTAGGAACACAAGGAAACTGTGCTCAGCTTCTGGAGGAACTGATTGTATTTTTCTTCTTAGAGGACTATGTGGAACATTATTGGATCTGGACTCCCAGCTGCTCTGATGCAGTGCCTGTACCTTTTCTTTACTGTCCCTCTGAAGAAAACCAGTGATGACAGGGAGACAAGTGAGGATGATGCCCAAACTCAGGAAATGCTTGTTAAGGTGAGATGTGCATTTGGGGGTTCATTTGCCCTGGGTACTCAGATGTTCACTTAGGCTCTTAGCTGTTCATTTGATTCAAACTGCCAAAAAAACAGTAAGCTTGGACTGCAAAATATTGACTAAGCATCAGGAGCCATATAAAAACATATAAACTACCTTTTATTTTTTTTACTAAAGAAGACAACATGACTTTGACTGGGAAAATCCATTAAGAATATCCTGTGGTAGTTTTACTTGTTCATTTCACTGCATCCTTTCTCCTGGCATTAGTATCACATTTATAATCTCCTTCCCCAATGGATTTTTCTTAATTTCCTGGGTATCTCTAGAGGTGTTTATTGTAGCTGATATTTGTTTTCCTTTCAGATAATGCTTAACATGTACAAAGAGGAACAAGGCATAGAGGAACTACTGGCGGCTGATAAGCTTCAGTCATTAATAATAGCAACTTCTTCTCTGTGGGACCAGTGCAGCCACTCATGGAAAGTACCGACAGGCTGTGTGCTAAGAACCATTTCCAAGGCTCAGACCAAAACCAGCATTGTGTATCTACAAGGTTTGCCTTCTCCTTTCCCCATAGCTCCCCTGAGAGTGAATTACCAAAAAGGATAAATTACATCATCAGTAATCTCCCTTACATCATCCAGTAGTCAGCTGCAAAGCATGGGCTTGTGACTTAGTAGAGAGGAGCTTTATTTAGCACTGATAGTCATCTGGAAATGGAAGGATTTTTAACCTAAAAAAATCCTCCAAATTACAGGCAAGAGCCAATCCCACTTAATCACACTGACATAGGCAAGAGGAAGTTGTATTATGTTATTTCTTAAGTTGTGTGACTCAGTCTGTAGGCCTGAGCCTCATGAACACTAAATTGGGCTGGGCTCAGATATGGTATCCTTTGGGACAACAACATGGTTGGCTAAATCCTCACTTCTTTCTAGGCTTTATTAGTTCAAGCAATTTTTTTTTTCTTATTAAGAAGTACAAAGGCCACAAGTCTCAATTTCTTAGAAGTGAAAAAATAGTTTTATAATGCACAAAATACCATCAGCATTCCATGTCATGGAGTAAATGCATATTGATACTTTTATTTTTTGAAATAAAAATGTGGCTTCCTGAGTGAGATGGAAAGAACTATTTGGACATTTTGAAGCTGCCCTGGAAGGACTGGCCATGAGAGTAGACAAGAAAACTAGGCTTCATTTCTCAAAGTAAAATGTGTGTGCCCCATTACATATGCTTCATTGAGTAAAGAATTAATCTGTGAATTCTCCACAGAATGTGTGATTGACTTAGTATGAGACAAATCTGTTAGTCTCTGCTCACCTTGTGCTCAGACATCTGGATTCAGTATATATGAATTTTGGTGAGTTGGGGGGTTGAAATCTTATACTTCTGAGATTAAATCAGTCTGACTCCTATTTTACTGGGAAATAACTTCAATTTTTTTTTAATTTTTGTTAGTAACTGTAAATTTGTTTGACTGTCAGTTCTTAAATACCTGCTGTATTTTTTTCCACAGCTGTTGACTGCATTAAAATAGCTGTTCAGAATCTCTTTACACTGGCTGATACTCTGCCTGCTTGCGATGTGTGTGAAGCTGCCAGCATTGTGTTGTGCTTTGTGAAAGATTCTTATCCTGTATCATCAGCTTTATTAACAGAGTTTGAAAATAATGATGGCTACCAACTCCTGCTAAAAATTTTACTCAGGTAAGAGAGGTTTATAGTAGGCTTCTAGAGCATGGCAAACTTTAATTTTCAGTACGCATAGTGGTCTCTTAAAATATGAATCATATAGGTAACTCTGTGTGAATGCAAAGCATTGCTATATTAGGAAGGGAAGCAGTACATAACTTTTATTACTTTAGCCATAACAGAAGGAGAACAGTGTAGGGGAAGTTAGTTTGCAGGTGGGATGGGGACTTTTTGAACACAAGACAAAGGTTCTTCATCAATTAGTATTACAGAGGATGTAGGTCAGAGACATTTGTCTCAGTTATGGCGAGCTTTTAATCCAGGAATGCAGTCAGTTAGGGAGGGAAACACTATCTCCTTAGTGTGCAAAAACCAGCAAACAAAATCCACCCAAACTTAAATCTGAGATGTTTACACTCTTCAGAACTGAGATGAGCATAAACACATCAGGAAAAATCCCCACTAGTTATCCTAATCCAAGGTAAAAAGCAGGATCTGTTGCCCTCCTTGTCACCTTGTGTTGTTGCACCAGGCTGAGTTTCTTTAATATCATCTGAAGGGAGCATTTCCATATGTTTTTGTTTCCATTCTGGATTTGCCTATTTTTGTACTATTTCTGCAACACTTGTGAAAACTTTGGTCCCTGAACAATGACTGGGGTGCGGAGGGTAGTTTGTAATTTGGATCTAGAGGATTGTCAATTGAATCACTAAGTCAAAGATATCTGTGAGTGACTATGCCTGTTCATGATTTTTTTTTTTGAATGGCACAAAACTATTAATTTATGATTGGAAAAAAACCTTGTGTTTTTCTGGCAGTGTTTTGTTTAGTTAACAGAGACTGTCTAGATGTCCCTTGTAAATAAACTGAGTTAAGATGCATATTTCTGATTAAATTCTAGCCATGTTAGGGCAGGAAACACGGAATCCTTTTCAGTAAGGGCTAAGGCTGTCCCCATCCTTTTCAACTGATGTAACTAGGCTGAAGAGACAGAAATAACAGGTGCTCAGAGCTTCATATTAGTCTTCATTTCCAGCATATGCTGGCATAAAGGGATAGATGGAGAGTTCTTTCCAGAATGTTTCGTGTGAGTGGGTACTCTCTTCTCTCATGGTTAGAACTTTTCTTCAGGTAAGAAGGATCTTGCTAATAGCATTCCTTGAAACAGAGCATTTGCTTTCTTATGTTCTTTTGCATGTTTAGGAGAAACCAGAATATTTTGTTCTTTTCTTCAGAGATTTTTCTAACCTAACAGTATCAGTCTATTTCTCTGCCACTAACCCATGCCCAGATGATGCAGCTTTCCTTAAGAATTGACCCATCTTAGAACTACAGAATAAGATGATGTGATAAACATCTCTCTGTCCTTTGACAGACTGTCACTTCAGTCTATGAACCATGGCAAATCTGGGGTTACATTTCAAACTATTTCCTTACTTAGGAGAGACTTGCCATTGTCATGTCTGATTCACAAAGCTCAGGCAATATGATATTTTTCCCTTCCTCGAGGCTGCGATTTTTCTGTTATTTATCTCAGTTACCAAGTCCCTTATCTTGCCAACCATATGCCCTCCTTTTTATATGAAGTGTGTTTTAATTATTGGAATTTTCATAAAGTTTAAATTTTTATCCCCCAAATCAGACTTTTACTGAGTTAGCTTTTTCTTTTTCTTTTAAAGAACACATAACAGGACTAAGTTAAAACATTTATCTTCCATTTTTTAACAAGACTCTTTCAGTGTCACTTCAGTGTCTGCAGGTTTTGTTCTGATTCAGTGTGCCACCATGGTGTGGATTATTCTGTGTAGTTCCTATGTGCTCCATGCCTGATGATGTGTCCAAAGTGTTTCATAATTAAGGCATGAACATATGACTGTGCTGACTTTTGTTCCTAGATGCGAGGGTTTGCAGCAAGATGAAGGAGACCCCTATCTGGATGAGATCTTGGACATGCTGACTTGCCTTACAACCTGTGGAAAAACTGAACTGAAAGTTTCTGGCAATATTGTGCACCCGCAATTGCCACACTTTGATTTTGAACGGACACAGTCTTCTGGTACGGTGATATGTGTGTGTATATATATATATATATATATATATATATATATATATATATATGTGTGTGTGTGTGCGTGTGCGTGTGCATGTGTGGCCCAGTAGGTGGGTCATAGCAAAATGCAACTCTATTCATTTTGTGTCTTAACATGGAGGAAAGGAGTATGATGTGCCATCTTCAGATCTATGCGTCAGTGCTGCAGGAGCCTGAATGCCACCTACACCAAACTGAAACGACCATGTTAGCTCTAGCATCTCATCCAAGCTCAAGAATATGCCTCCTAATCACATCCCTCATGTCTGTTGCTCTTATTTCCACTTTCAGATGATCTAACATTACAGTCAGGGTGCTTGCAGACTTAAATGACACTCGCATAAAAATGATCTCACCTGGGTTTTTTCTGCACAGGAATGACAGTGAAAAACCTCCAGCCTTTCAAGGTGTTGCAATCCATTTTCCAGAGAAGTAATGATCAGCACCTGTGTGGAAGAATCTTGGCAGCAATTGGTACCATATGGGCTTGGGACAGAGTGAACTTCTTTCTTCTGGAATGGACACTGCAACCTATCAACCAGTTCACTGACATCATTCATTTCAAACCACACCCAGTCCAAATCCAGTTCTTCAGACTGGTGGAGTCCATAGTCCTGGACCTGTCCTATGTTCCCCATGAGATTTTGAAGAAGGTTCAGTATTTGATAAAGGAAAACATAGTGCCATTCTGCACCTTAACAGCTCTCCAGTGCCTTCTCAGCATGACCCAGAAGGACCTGTTATTTAGTGATATTTTCCGTGACTCTGGGCTCTTAGGCCTGCTGCTGGCACTTTTGAGGAAGGAAGCCAAGATCTTGAGGAAATCAGGTACAACTTAATGCCACTCAAAATGATTATTGAAGTAGGCAGATCAATAGGAATAAATAATGTTTTTCTACAGTAAATTTATATTTATATATATTTTATGCTGAGTAGCTAGATTTTGTCTTCAAGCCAATTTCCTAAATTTGACACACAAGCTGTGTCCTCTCTGAAATCTTTGCTGTTTATTTTTCTACTCACTAGCCTAAAGAGCTCTGGGATTTTCTTTGCTAGTGTATGTTGAATTTTTCTGGGTGGCACCCTTCAGCCCACACTTTTAAACAGGTCTTAATTTGGGGTTCTCTAGAATGCAAGCTTGAGATTGGAGTGAGAAAAATTCTTCCTTCCATATCTTGCATATTGTAACATAACTTTTAATATGCTGACAGCTGGAACTCCTCTGCGTAGTCTGAAAGAAGGCGCTGAGAAGGAATTAAATGTTGTGATGCTGAAAATGGTGGCTGCCCTTACAGCAAGGTCTGTGAGGAACACGGGTAAGGAAATACACATGACTGTGTTACCCTCATGATATTTGGTGGTAAGTGGCCATGGTCTTGAGGAGCACCAACAAATTTTCTGACTTTTTTGCTTCAGTCAAAAATGGAGAAAAAAAAATCTGTAAGTGTAGGGATAACTGTGTTACACTAGGAAGAAATGTGACAAAGGTGTTCTCATCCTGCATGATGAGTTTTGTCCCAGTAGTCAGCTTTTTTGCTTCATCCATGTGCATACTCCTGAAGTGTTTATATAGGATGCACAAACTTAGCTTGTGGAAAAAAGTGGGTGCACTTAACTCTTGTGTATCCTTTGTTCATCCAGATTTTCTTCCATTATATCTGTTATTTGAAATCTTGACTGGATCAGGTGCATGCTAAGGAACACTCCTATATTTGTGTTATACCTAAGAATCTTATACCTGTTTGTAGGGAATCTTGTGGAACACAGTAGCACAGGAGTGTAGGCTACTGAATACAGGAATTCACTCAATTCACTCTGGAATCCTAGAATCATCATGTTTGCAGCATCTTGCACGGTGTAAATATATTTTCAGAAACTATCAAGAAGTTCTCTTCGTAAATGAAAGAGATGCTTAAGCTGAAACTAAGGTGTCTTTCCCTTTTCATTCATTATTTTGTTGGGAACCTGTCATCTCTGATGATTGGAAATCATGGTCATCCAGTCATTTCATTCCTAGTTGTTCTTGTGCCACTCTGTGTCATCTTTAGCTTAATCAGCTGCTCTTCTTATCTGTCCTGCTGTATTTATAGAAATGTGGCACTTCACACCAACACTGAAAATCTGCCTGTAAAAACTACATGCAAAGGGTAGTTTAACAAAAAAATGATAATGTGTTTGTCCCTAGTTGTTCTGAAGGACTATGGAATGGTGCCATATATCAAGATATTTTTGGATGATGAGTGCTACAGGAGTGCTACTCTCAGCATCTTGGAACAGTTATCAGTCATCAATTATGAAGAATATATGAGCATTATTATTGGGGCCCTCTGTTCTTCCACTCAATGGGAGCTGCATCTGAAACTAGATCTTCTGAAGGTAACTAATGTGGTTGTCTCTTGGGCTTTGTTTCCTTGGCAACTATCTGTTTTCAAGATGTAAGAACAGAAGAAAGAGCCATAGGCCAGCTCTAGATTATGGTAACTTCATCACTTTGATTTTTAGCAATGCCTGTGTGGTCGATATCTTCACTCAGTATCAGATTAAAAAGTATTTTGAAGACTTAAATAGTAATGCAAGAGGGGAAAATGAAAATGCTAAAGGTACAATTGTATGAGCAGTTCTATGTAACGTGACAGAGAAAGGAGAAACATGTGTATGAAAGTGAATATGTGGAGAGAGGATGTAAGATGTGAAGCAGCAAGATTGGAAGAGCCAGGGTAGGCATGAGACAAACAGCTTCCTTCTGGTAAGTTTCCAAGTTTGAAACTTTGCTGTGCTTAATTTGGTCATTTCTCACAAACACAAGTGTAAACACGTGTAGACACAATGTAAAAAGAGATGAGCAATGGAAAGGAAAAGTTTTATGAATGTTTGGAGGAAGAAACTAGAACTAGTCCTAGCCTCTATTGACCCCAGAGTGTCTGATCCCTGAGCAATAAAACAGAGGAAAGAATTGCAGTGCTTTATTTTGGTTTAGGTCATAGACATCCAGCTGAAAAGCAGCCCTGTTGTAAGCACTGATTTTAAAATTTCTTTCTACCACCTCTGTCAAGTATGAATGGAATTCACTTTTCTGTACAATATAACAACTGCTTCTATAACAAAAGAACCATGTTATTAAAAAAATTTTTAAAAATGATGTTTATAGCTTTGAATTAAAATAGTAAACTTTAACAATACCTGTAGAAAAGTTAAGTATGGTGTCCAAACTAATATGAAAATAAATGCAACTTCAGTGTCTAATTTTGACAAATGATAACTGTATTAAAGTATAATGTAAGCAAATGAATTTATTTTCTTTATCCGTTGGGACTGTGATTGCGTTACACACAAATTCAGATTGATTTGCTAATGTATATTTAGCTGTTAAAGCCTGAGCCCAAATGCAATTAGCACTGCCGTATTCCAGCGTGGCACGTGGACAATTAGGAGGAATAACAAATAATGGAATGCATGAAATAAATTCTGTTAGCCATAACTGAGTTAGGGGGTTTCCAGTAGACATCAGTTTTATAGATTCAAGACAGAGGAATACTAACTCATAGGTGATTAAATTCTAACTGAATTAAAGCTGGAGGAAATGTGTTTACTGTTGACCTACTCTGGAATGTGTTAAAGCCATCCTGATAACTTCAACTCTAAGTTATTAAATTTACTCCCTGTTCAGAAGTCTCTGCCTGGTTTGATACATTATCATACAAAACTGAATGACAGTAATAGAGTGCCCCCTCCCCCTTCAGTTCTCACAACCCTTTCTCACAGTCCTAGGTCTTGCTATGGGCAGATATACTTCTGTAAAAAACTGTTCCTCCTCAGGAGATTGTGAAGTAAAGCTTTTTCATTGGATATCTCTTGTGGAGATCGATATCTGAAATTAACCCTTCACCCCTGTGCAAAGGTACAGCATTAAATTTGAAAAGTCCCTGTACAAAATGAATTGTGCGACACTCCAAAAACTTGGGATCAATTATATTCAAATGCAGCAGACTGTTTCTTTGCAAGCTCCTTTTTCTCATCAATTTTACTTCCACAGTTCTTAATAACTTTTCCAGATTAGTTTTAAAATGGCAAGCCCATAGCACTCAAAATTGGCAAATAGTTTAAGTTGTTTTATGTATGTGTTATATTGTCAAGTGGTATTCACTTATAACCTGCTTTAAGCCTATTGAAGTCAGATAAAATCTAATGACTTCATTGTCTTGAGATCTTACTTTTTATGGCTTTTTTTCCTCTAAAGTGTTGTGCAAACTTTAAAAATACCTCAGCTGAGAAAAGGTATTCTTGTCTTTCTTAATGAGGAGAGCCTGCTGCTTGCAATATTCTTTGTGCCATCCCATGTCACTGGCTTTTTTTGGGAAGGGTCTGGTTGTATGATTCATTGGGTATATGGGGGAAGGGAGGAGAAGTTGTGCAGTGATGACCTTTATTTTGGCCACCTTACCCTCCCCCTTCAAAGAGTGACATTTTGGTGAAAGAGTTTTTTGTACAATCTTGCAATTTTAAAGTAGTCTAAAGCTTCTTTCCCCTTTCGTTTGAGTGCTTCTTTTGTTTTCTTTCTTTCCAACATCTGTAGTCACTCTTGAGGATACTGGAGAGTCCCAAGAGCCATTCAGCTTTCAGAACCTGCAGTGGATTCAATGGGCTCCTGTCCCTCCTCTCTGACATGGAAGGCGCACTGCAGGACCCTCCACCTGGGCAGTGGGCAGCAGTTGGACACAATTGCATATTGGAGCTGGTTTTCTATGCTCTCCAGGGGATAACTGCAGCCCTGCACCTAGACCCTGTCAACAGCACCTTCTTCCAGAGGAACGGTCTCTTCGAAAAGATGGCAGAGGATCTCGGATCGCTTGGATGCTTCTGGACAGAACGGAAAAGGCAAATTACTGTGAGCCTTGAGAAGACAAGGACATTTGCAGAATTCTTGGATGCAGCATTCTGTTCTTCAGAACCTCTTCCAGAATGGCTAAAAAACTGCATTTGGATTCTGAGTTTTCTTGATCATATGGTCAAAGGAACCCTCCATCAGGAAAGGTACTTTAAGGAGAGGAAGCCAGAGATGGGAGAAGAAGCAAGAGATGATCAGGAGGCACCCCAAGCTCAAGAAGAGCATCCTTTTGCTTTCAAAAGACCAGGCAACAAATTACCTGCCTCTGTCTATATGCTGTGGGGGAACCCTGAAGAGAAGTAAGCCTTTATTTACCACAGGAGATAGAGTATTAAAGCTGATATGTACATTTTATATTGTAGAAAACTGAGGTAAGGTGTGATATAACCTGCCAAGGGTAAACAAATCAGTTCAGTCCCAACTCCCAGACCTTCAGGCAGCAGAAATCAATGCTTTTGGAAAGGTAAATGATGGAATAATTGGGAAATGAGGATTTAGTGCAGCAGTGGGACACATAGCCCCAAGAGTTGCAGATTTTATGTTGAAGATTCTGATACCTGCAAAACGGGAGCAGGAATGGAGTCTTAGAAGAAGGTGGCTGGGACTCAAATCTTGTGCTTAGTCGCTGCTTGAACCCACTCTGATCAATTTTGACTTTTTCAGTTATGTGGCAAGCTCTTCCAGTCACTTGATACATTGAAAATAAAAGTTATACTAAGGTATTTTAAATGCTCCTTCATGTGTGTGTGTCCAAGCACATGTGCAGACACACTCATTTATTCATGATGAAATAGAGAAAATTGGAAAAGGAACAGTCATGCTGCCTACATCATTGGATGAAGGTTTATGTCAAAACATATATCCTTGGTAGGAAGGGAAGACTGACCGAAATCAGCATAACTGTCAGCTGTGAATCAGTTCTGAATCACCCGCATTTTGTAACTCATGAGATTTTTCTCTTCATTCATTTTTCTCTAGCTTTATCTTGAATCTCAGTCCTTTTATCAGATTTGTTTCTGGTTGGAGTTATGCTTAAAAAGGCTAAGTTGATAAGTGTGAGATTTCTCCAACCCTTACCGTAGATTATTGCAAAGTCACCGTCCAAGTTAAAGACCAAGACATGATGTCTGCCACTCATAGCAGCCATCACTGAAGCCAGCAGAACTCTTTTTCCTGAGTACTGAAGCAGGCTGAATAAGCATTTCTGATTATATTTATACTTGTTTGAAGCAAGTAAAAGAATGTGTGGTGGATTTCTTTGTTCCCTGTGCAGCAGATTTTAAAGTAGTTATGGAGATGTTTGCTCCCTGTTTACTCTTTAAATTACACGGGAAGTTTCTGCTTAGGTACTCAGTGCTGGGGAGGAATAAATGCTCTTTTCCAAGCAGGTCTTCCTATCCTGATTTGGGAGAACATGGGTTCATGTGCATAGAGTACATAGGTGGTGGTATTTGTGAGAAGCACGCTGTCTGTTGTTGAAGTGTGTGTATAAGGGAGGCCCAGGGAAGTTAAGGGAGAAAGAGCAGGTTGGGGCAATGCTGGGAGAGTTGAGGCTCTGTCTTCTGATTGTCTTTCTGAAGTCACTAGGTTTTAAAGGAGCAATGCTTCCTATCTCCTTGTGTTGTTTTTACCTGCTAAGATGTTATGCTGTACAGTAACTGAATACCACCTGTGGAGACATGAATCCTGTAAACTGGGACCCTTTCAGTTCACAGTATCTGATTTGGGATTGTTTGTCTTGGTTCTGGGATGTGAAGGCACAAAAGGAAGCCTGATCAGCTAGGGATGGTGGGCGATTGTCCATGACAAGTGTATGCAAACACAAAAGAGGAACATGTACTGGAAAGCTGACAATCTTCAAGCTATGCAGCCTGTATCCTTCTCCACCAGTAAATTTTATGAAAACAAAAATAAGAAATCCCATAGTTTCTGCCAGCCTGTTGTTCCCCTAGTGCAGCTTCCTTTTAGCTGTACTCCACACTCACACTTCCCCCTGAAAGGTTTCAGGCAGCAGCTTGAAAGGAGGAACTGGAATGCAGTCAGCGTAGGTGGCCTGAGATGCCCCATCTTGCAACACATATTTAATATTCCCCAGGAAGCAGGGAAAGGAGGTGATTCTGCAGGAGCCTGTGACTAATACATAGGAAAGTTACCATTATGATATTGGATAATGTCCTAGCCTCTTCCACTGTCCTGTGGTCAATGATGCTGCAAGCTTCTGGGACACAGGGGAATTGACTGTCCTTCCCATCTCAAAACCAGCTCTCTGTGTTCCTGCAGTCATGTTTGAAACACCTCTTGTGGCAGATGGGATCTCTGGTTTTCCTTTTGTTCCTGGTGATTAGACATAGCCTGCTGCAAGCTGTGTTAACTGAGGCTGATCTCTTTGGGAGGGAAGCCCTTCTTTGTGCCCACCCAAGCAGCATGGCTGCTGCAGCTGCTGTTAGCACAGACAGCTCACTGTGCTAATGGCTCTTCGGGTTCTTTGTGACATCTCATTTTTGTCCCCAAAACCTCCTATTTGTCTTATTTAACTGACACAAGTGAAGAGCAGATTTGCAATTTACATCATGGAACTGGTGAGATAGATGGAGTGGAATCACGGGGCTGATGGGATAGCCCTGGGGCAGGAGTGTGAGAGATGGGGTATTTGCAGAGGTGAGGAGTTGGAACAGGAACACAGCTTTTGTACTAAGACAGCCCATAAAATAAGGGCCACAGAGAAGCCTGGAGATAAGGCTTACCTAATATTTTTAAAAACCCTTCTTGAGCCTTGTTGCTCATCTCTGCACTGACTCCAGCACCCCGATGTCCTTGTAGTGAGAGGCCCAGAACTGGACACAGCACTCGAGGTGTAGCCTCACCAGAGCCAGGTACAGGGGAAGAATCACTCCCCTCTCCTGCTGCCACACTATTGCTGATGCAGGCCAGGATGCCATTGGCCTCGCTGGCCACTTGGGCACACTCTGGCTCACCTGGGCATGGGCCAGCATGCCAGTTTTTTTTCTAGCCAGGCAGCTTTCCAATCATGAGTTCATCCCCACTGATTTTAGTGAGCCAGGATTTTTCTCTTTTAAAATGGTGTGGGTTTTCTCAGGGAGATGGCAGGAGAGTGTATTTTCAGTGTACCTTTTCCTGTGACATTTAAAAACTTGCCCACATTCATGTCAAGTACATACGTATGTGTCCACACTGAAACCACTGCTGCAGCAACTCTTTATACCAGACCTGATTTTGATTTGTTGCACAGAAAATATTGCAAATGAGCAATTAATTTGAAATTATCCTTCTTGAGGGTGCAGTAAAAATTATTTGTCACTGTGTGGCAGTGTGATACGCATTACTCCCTGTTCTGCTGTATCAGATGAGCCTTTTTGGGAGTGGCTAACAAAAATGTATAATTGCAGTCTTTTTACCCTCCTTTACATCCCTTATAAAACTTTTTTTTTTTAATACTTACTCTTATCCTTTTACCTTGTGTTTTATACAGTTCATAAAGCATATTGTGCTTTATTTTGTCAGTATAATTACAGCCATTAGATGTTGCCTTTGCTTTTCTTGAGAGATCTGCTTGGGACAGGTGTTTCTGACAGTGCACATCACACACAACTCCAGTTCAGAGGTGCACCCAGAAATGCTAATGATACTCTAAACAGTACTAGCCTGTAGTGCCTAAACTAGAGATTTTTACTGTGCTGTGAATTCATCTTTGAGATGTATCTGACCTCTAGCCTGCATCATGGCATTAACAGATCTTCTCTGTGATGTCTCTGATTCCTCAGTTCCTTCCTGTGCCTGAACATATAAAGGTCCTAAGTGCAAAAATCAAAACTGGTGGGAAAGCAGATATTCAATTTTACTTTAATACTTTAAGCAAATTCTAGTGTTGTAAGGGGAGGGTGGCATACTGATTTCATCAAGACATACTGTCTCACCTTTGCTTATTTCCCTTTTCTTTTAAAATACTAAGGTTACTGTATAACCCAAGTTATAAACTTCTAAAGGATAACACTGGTTGTGGACTGATGCATCAGCGATTCCTCTGGTTGTCTGTTTTCTGTTCTGCAAATACCTTCAAAGGCAAAATTTGCTTAAAGAGGCTGCCTCACATCTTTGAATGTGCAGGTTCTTGAAATTTCAGCTCATGAGCAGGTGATATCTTGTCTTTGTTACTCTCAGGAGGCATCCAGCTGTTCTGGGTAATTTGTGTTTGCTTAGTTTCCAATGCTGATCCTGGTTGCTATTAGGAGAATTTAATGCTGTGTTCTGCAGGAACATTGTTAGAACCTCTTTGCTGTTCTAATGATAATTATTATGTGTCTTTTCTCTACAGGTTGGAAATGAGAGACTGCACCATTGTACACCCAGGTGCTGTCTGTGTCATGGTGAGGTTGTTGCCAAAGCTGTACAAAGAAGGATATGCTCAGGTGAGTCTGAACATATCAAAATGCCATCTAAACAGTGTCTTCTATTTCTCTGTAGCTTCATTTCCAGGAATTGCTTAGTCTTTGCAAATGTGGCAGTACTAAAATTTACCTAAAACACTGTCAGGAGGAACAGCACAAATTTCACTGATCATCAATAGATGCAGGAACAACAAAGACTTTTGGCTGTCAGTTTGCCAAAGCATTTCTGTACCTGCCTGATGCAGTATATGGATTTTGGTCCCAGAACACTTATTGCAAAGGCATAATGTACAAGTGCCTTGAAAACTGTTTTAAGTATAGCAAACAGGCCCAGCAACGAGAACAGCCTGACTCTTCAAACCTAATGGTCCATAAACTTTTAATGCAGCTTAGAATGTGTTTGTCAAACATTCCATATATATACACACCCACTCTGAATAAAGATGCTGCCTATATTGTATTGGCTGTTTGGTCTAAAATACTTGAATGCAGTCAAAGTACACATGAAGGGACTGAAATAAAAACAGGTTTTTCATCCAGAGCTCTGAAAGGAACAAATAACTGCTGGCACATGCCAACTCTGTTTATTGGAATCAAGCCACCAGCTAGTGAAATTTTGTTAATTACAGTAATTAATTTCTGAAAAACAAGTAGAAGGGTTAATTGGATGAGAATGTCATCAAGAAATTGGAATTGGCTCCAGGACCTGAGCTCTGTAAGGAGGAGAGCCTCTCAGATCCTCAGTAGATGGCAGTGTTCTTAAAAGTATGAAGGTCTAGGTCACAAATTCCAGTTATATATTTAAGTACGCTCATGTTTTATTTTTTTCTCTCCCTCATTTTTTCTTTGTCAATAAGAAATTATTACTGGTAGTGTTTTAGTATTTCAGTTGTGAATATGATTGCCTCAGGTAAAATTGGACCACTATTATGCAAGGTCCTGAGTCAAACCCTAGATAGGAGTTAACAAATGTCTTGAGGAGTTCTCATAAAATAACCCATAAAAAAGTTAAAGGAAAAATAGAATTTTCCTGGCTATTTCTATTGAAAAATCATTGAATGAGAGAGAGAATGAATAGAATATTTCAGAGCTTGGGAAGCTCACTGATGCTGCCAGGTAGAGCCACAAAAGGCTGGACTTTATTAGCTTTAATCATAACATATACCACTGCATGAATCCTTGTGCCAGGAGATTCTGCTTGGAACAGAGGAGTCAGGTAAGATCTGATGCAACAGGTTTAACCTCAGTGGCTGGAGAAGGGAAGCTGTGTGCTAGAAGGAAAATAACTGAAGGAATTACTCTTTGGGTAGATGCATTCTGTCCATCCCAAACAGGTTACTATTTCTTTTTCTAGTGCTACAGTATTTAACAGCTAGATGAGATGAAATAATGGCTTTGTGGATGTACTGCAGACTTTCATAAAAATGTCTTAAGGGGCTTCTTGCTCTGAATTTAAGACTGAATCAAAAAGTACCTTTTTTAGGAGCAAATGTGGGGAAGAAAGAGACAATAACTCATCTCTTTCTGCTTTAGTACCATGATAGATATTTTAGGTCCAAGTGAACGAGAGTAATCTGGAAAAAATCTTAGAATCAGTTCAGGTCATGTGTGATTCCTTTGCTTTCACAGAATTGGCAACAAGAAAGCACTGCTTTTACAGAAACATTAATGGAATTCAATAAAATTAATGTACTTGCAATTCTGACCCTCAGAAAAAATATCAGTTTCCTGCCAATTTTGCAACTTCTCAGTGACCTTTGTCAGACCCAAGAAATGATGGGCTGAAGCAATGCTGAGCCTGCCATTGTAGAAAACCCAGCAGCAGACAGTAAAACAGGTGATCTTGCCCTTCAGCCATTTCTTATACTTTCTGTAATGACAGTTAAGAGCTAAGGAGAATAGATTTGTGGATGTATATTCCTGCCATTGCTAGGCATGAGAAAAAAATAATTTGAGTGTCATGGGTACAGAAACTTGCTTAAAACTTTTAAACTGACCAAGAGTTTTGAGTCAGTAAGCAGTCTTAGTCAGTAAACCGTATTTAGAGGACATTGCTCCTGTTCCTGCCTATGACTGGAACTGAGCCAGTTGCCATCAGACTCCGTGTTGTTTGACCACATACAAGACAGATTTTCCTTTTATTAATATGTTGTCTGTTTGGTGATGAAAGATAGCATTGCACATTTTAAACACTCAGTAAATTGAGACAGGTTCCCTTGAGATATGTGCCCCAGGATATTCACAGTGTATTTTCTACCTTGAAAAGAAAGAAGTTTCCTCTCAGACACGTCATCCTCTACTGAAATTTTAAGATTCCAAAGTGTCATGACAAATCTTTCCCATTTGTAATGTCAAGATAGTCTAGATCTGACAAGGGTGGGTGAAGGAAAGGAAAGAATTTTTGAGAAGAGAATAAAAGCTTGTTTCATTTCTGTCTCATCATCCTGGCATGTTTCTTCTGAATGCAGACAAAAAATAATCCTCACACAATTAATCATGTAAATTATTTATACTCTTACTAAGTAATTCTATTACTTCCACAGCTGGATTTTTCCTTTTTGTTTTCATCCATGTCTCTTGTATGACGAGCTGCTGTCATAGTCACTGTTGTGAAAGTAAAGCACTGTCCATCAATGAGGATTTTGCACCTCTTAAAAAGACACTCATCCTTGTTTTACATTTAGGCTAAATTACTTGTTCTCCCTTTAGATGTTAAAAAGTAAAATTTTTCATGTATTTCTGCACACATAATTATTGCTATTTTGTTCTTTAATCTAAGGAAATTGCATGCTTTTGAAGTGAATGCATGGTGACAAAAGTTCATCATTTTTGCTTATCTTGAATATTGCATAATAACCTTGAAGATGAATAACAGTCAATTAAATTCACCCACCAAGTTTTGAAACTATGGGCTCTTAGGAAAAAGAATCTGGGAACTACTTAAGCAGATTGGGCAAATTGCTAGGTGACATTTGCCCTCAAAACTCCAGTCTGAGGCAGAGCTCTGCTGCATTCTAACTGCACCTTCAATATCCTGATTCACGGTGCAAGTAATAAGTGTTAAGAAAATCAATCCATGCATACAGAAATACACAGCATGGTTTCTTGGCCACCTTTAATATTTCCACTAAAATCTCATTTTACTGGAACAAAGATCCATGAAAACAGCTCATTTTATTCAAAACAAAGCAATATTGGTATTGACAGAGCTGCTAGCCTAATGAAAACAATCAATCTTTTTGTACACCATTATGCTTTTATTGGATTTATTTTGGAATAAACCAGTTGCTTCACTTAGTCAAGACCTGTGTCATTCTCTGTTTAGTGTTACTTACACATACTTTCCTGCATATAGTCAGAAATTGAGTAAAATGTTAATTAAAATATTTTAAAAGCTGAGAGACTTTGAAACACTCTGTAATGATGTAGTTCAGCGTGGTGGACACTTTGTATGTAATGCAATGCACAGTGAAACTTATGTCCCTGGAAATGAATAGTTCTTCAGAGAGAAGAAAATGTTACCCAAAGAACTCACCCTTAGAGAATGTTATACAAAGAACACACCCTTCAGATCTGACAAATGGTAGCTGAGTTTGCAAAAACAGTAGGTATGTTGCAATGGATGTATTGTTTTCTAAGTGTTGCAGTTGGGGACACTTTGAAAACAAATTGCTTGTTGGCGTTGAAATTGTCCTGTATTGGCTTTCTCTGGTTGAATGCAAAAGAACTCAATTCCTCTTTACACTTAATAAGCTTATTCTGAATCCAGTTGCTTCTCATTCATGTTATAAAATCAAATCCCTCAAATCCCCTTGCCTTTGTTTGTGTGCCTGTCACCATTGTTGTCCTTTTCTTTAAAAGTTTGCATATCTATTTCCTAGAAGATCATGTGAGAAAGCTTGAAAGCTCTTTGAAATAGGGAATAATTCATCTTTACAAGATTTGTATTTAAATGTATGATCAAGTTACTTTTACATGAAATCTAGTTAGGTCAATGGGGTACAATGCATTCCTAACTTGGAACAAATTGCTCTAAAGATAATTTAGGAGAATTGAGGGACTTGAAGAACACTAAGAAGCAATAATGAAGCAAAGCTTCAATTCAGCAAAACATATAGAGAAATGTTTAAAATTGTTTCATGACATCACTTGATACAGTTTTCTTTAAGAACAGTGCTTTTAGCATGAAGAGTAGGTCATGCCAATATGGATCTCCACAGGCTTAATGTTAAATATGCTCTGAGCTCCTGTTTTGGAGTTTATGCCTAATAACCTGCCCTTGGTGGTGGCACCTTGTTTTTGAATGCCAGCTGATTGTTTTCTTCCTTCACTGCCATAGAGACGAGGCAGGAAAGCTGAGCTGTGGATGGCAGGCAGCTGCTCAGATGAATATATGCACACTGTTTTAGTGCAGAGCTTGACAGAACAGCCATGCAGTTCTGCTTGAGCCTCTTGCCTTAGGGGCTTCTTTTCTGAACCAGATGTTTACACTCAAGGATTTGACAATTGAAAAACAAATTAAAACAGAATAAATCAGTTGTCCTATACAGTTTAGTTCCAGCTCTCTGACTTTACTTTTGTGTCCATTTCAGCTTTCCCAGGAAATCCAATGTGCTCTGGTTGACCATATCCAGTCCTTGGTGAAGTCAGAGAAGAGTCGTCAGGTGATGTGTGAATCTGGCCTGCTGAGCACAGTCATAACCTCCTGCCAAGATGCTTTCTGCAGTGACAGTCACCCCCTGCACCTGCCCCTCACTCGGGTGTTTGAGAAGCTTGCATCACAGGCTGTTGAGCCACATGTGTTAAGGTATAAGATTGTATCTATTGGAAGCAATTTGCTTTAGCTGCGTCATTTTTTTGCAAAGTTTAGAGAGTAATTAGATGCTTCACATAGTGCTCTAATTCAGCAAGACTCAGCCTTTTCTTTCAAGTCCCAGTTAATCATCCTTTCTCACTGATTACAGGATATATGCTTAAATCACTCCTGAAGATGGTATGAGTCTGTAGTGTTCTGCATCATCTCTGCAAGGGTTATAAAGCCATTTCTGAATGAACTAATTAAGTCATTGCAAAACAAACAAGGTTATTCTCTCCTGGTATTTATATGGAGAAGTTGTTTTCTGCAGAGTAAAAATTACTTTCTCATGTCTAAGATCCATGTCAATGACAGATGCAAAAATAAAAAGTGCAGTCTTCTTCCTCAGTCGCTGTTTCCAGTTTGAGGTTGCACTTTCTTCATTAATGCTAACAAGTGGTAGACATTATAGTACCTAACAGCTACCAGAGTGCAGATGAATTTAAATATTCAGTGGAAGACTGTATTTCTTTCACTGAAATAGGGAATGGGATTTATAAAAAAGAACTCAATAAAAAACCCCAACCCATAGATTTTTTTTTTTCCCTGAAAAATTAGGGCTATACAAAAATATTGATTAAGAAAAGCAATCCTTGATATTTTTTTTCAACAGGAAAATCTTGAAAGGAAATGTAAAACAAGCAAAATATTTGCGTTGCTACAATGGAAAACATTTCTTCTGTTCTATTTGGGATGTCTTTAAAATTTGGCATTCAATAAAAAAAATTGTTCTCCAGAAGTCTCAGTTCTATTTGCATGGTTGCTGTGACTCCAAGTGTCTGGCTTGTTTTACTTTTTTATAATGGCTTCTTTTTTTATTTTTTTTTTTTTTTTTTATGTTAGGCAATTTTTGTGGTTGGGAGGTTCTCCACCTTCTCAGTCCAGCACAAACAAGACCAAGGTCCTTTCCTGTCAGGGGAGTGATTCAGCTAATGCAGGTAAGCACACAGTGAACAGGGGCTGAGTTAGAGATGTGTCTGAAATGACAGGAAGCTGCTGTTGAGTAGGTTGTTCCAAGGCAGTCACTGTGAAGGTGGAATATGCCCAGAAGATTTTCACCGGATATTCTCCAGATTGGGTGATACTTGACCAACACTGAGAGCTGATTTGATGGCTAGCAGAGACAAAATTAAATCTTTGCTCAAGTTAGATGCTGAGTATAGACTCAGATTTTGCTGGATCAGACATGGACATGGTTTATAAAAATACTAAAATTCTACAAACCAAGGGGAGTGTATCCTTTGTTTTGCAGCATATTTTTCCCATGATTTATAGACAGAAATAGAATAAGGATGGGAATAAAGAGCACTGTTTTTTGTAGTCCCTAGGATATCCTGGTAATCTACCTTGTTTATGCAGGCTGTTTTCCATCTGAGTAGTTTCTCTGCTCTAATGTATTTTATAGATGAGAAGCTACAGTACAGTAGTATTTGGTGCTGGAGACACCTGATACAGCATGGTCTGTATTTGGGTCTTATGTTCTTTGCAGTCGTTTTTCAAATCCTCTACCACATGTTGCTTGTGACCATTCTGTTACAGCACAGTTGAAAGAATCGTCTTTGCATAAGAAAAAGGAAAGCAATGGGTTTGGGACATTTTTTGTAAGGTGAGCTCTGGAGCTGCCTGAAGATGTGTGGGAAGAAAATATGGCTAAAATATGGCTATGGCTGTCCTGACAGCCTCCCATTTTGACATGTCTTCAGTGCAATATCGTTTTTTATTACTGTAGTATTTCTTTGGGCTGCTGAGGATGTGTTATCTCAAGAGCATGAGGTGCTGCTCTGAGCAGGGATGCCTAGAATACGGGCATACCTGTGGCTGGAAAATGACTTGCAGACATTGATCTGGTTAGGCACTGTGTTCATCTTTCAGGTTCAGAAGAGAGTGTGGTGGACAGTAAATCTGATCCTCAGATGGTTGTGCCTGTCAGGACCTCTCCTTGGCTGTCTAAGGGATCTGCACTGGCGCTCCAGACTGCCATGAGTCTCATCTCCATGACATCACCTCGGAACTTCCAGCTGCACAGCACTGCTTTAGCTCCATCGTTTGTGGAGTTTGACATGTCCATGGAAGGCTATGGGTATTGCTGCTGTTGCTTTTATTTTAGCTGCTCTGGGGTCTCCAAACCCTTAGTCTGAACACAGTAACTATTCACTTCTCTCTTCATCTTAATCTATGTATCCTATGGCTGCCTTCCATGCAGTAATATTGCCAACATATTTTGTTACTGTCTTATTGCTGAGAGCCTACTCTCTGCCTTGCTACCATGATTCTGCAATACCAGAAGTCACTGGTGACCCTCAGGGATGATTTTGTTTCTGATGACTGGTTCTTGCTTGCTTTTTCATAGGTGTTTATACCTCCCTACCTTGGCCACTGTCATGGGATCCAGTGCAGACCAGTCTGTCTCGGGAGGGACTGGCATGGGTAAGAACTGTGACTCACCTACAGCTTGCTGGGAGCATTGACTTAGCCCCAGTGAAAACATTCAGCAGCTGTAACAAAGGGCAGCACGTAAGCTGTGCATTCCAAAACACTTCTATTTCTGTGACCCAGACCAGCTCTGAACTGTAAAACTTGTACTGCTCAGTAAAATGGGGAACTGGGTGCAGCTTTGTAGTGTGATGAACGAATATTAGCAACACAAACTTAAAGCAAGCTTCTAAGTAAACAGTCTTAACAAGTAAGAGCCACCAGATTTTAGGGTAATCTCCTATGTAAGAAATAGGAACTGTCACTTAATGGGATTCACCTATACAACAAAATCCACTATTGGGTGGATTGGGAAATGGCTGAACCTTTTGCTTCCTGAGATTTTGTGAAATTTGAGAACTTGTATCTAGTATTTCATCTGCTCCACAGCATGGAGATCTAGTGCTCATTTCTCATCAGTCAGCTTTAGGTCATTTATACATGTGCACAGAGTCACATGTGCAATCTCTGTGATATTGAATACAGGCAATGAAGTCCAACAGAATAGAAATTAAACCCCGAAATCTAATGTTGGTTCTTCCATGGTATGGAAGAATGAAACAGAAAGCAGTTTGCTAATGGCTGCACAAGGAAGGCAACTTCCTTAATGCTTTTTCATTCCTCTCTACAGGCAGCAGAACTTTCCCTCCCTCAAGTGGCCTGACACTCTCCTGCTGGTTCCTGGTTAGCAAGTTTGGTTTGATGCCCAGCAGCCACCCACTCCGCTTCCTTACTGTTGTGAGGCACATGTCAAGAACAGAGCAAGAATTTGTATGCTTTTCTGTAAGCTTCTTCCCACAGGATCTTTCTTTGGTCATTTCAACAGAAGAAGTGGAATTCCAGCCACTTGGTAAGGTTCTTTTCAGTCAAGTGCAGTCCTCTTGTCATCTGGAATTTTTCATTAATAAATTTCCTCTTTGAAGTACTCAGGATATTAATGAGATTTCTCTTCAGTTTTCTTCTTGAATCCAGTCATGATTGTAATTGTTGCCCTTGTTTAGTTTTTAAGTTTGCTGTAGGCATTGTGAATTACTGCAATATTCAATGGAAAATTTTTGTGTCACTTATATTGTGGAATGCAGTTGTGGAGACTGGACTTGAACCAGTCAGTTCTGTGTGACACTAAACAGGTTTGGAGAATAGGACTGAGGATTTGGGGAGTGATCTAGCTTCCTAATGAAACAATTAATTTCCTCTCCTTGCTTTCAGAATGTTTTCTATTATGCCAGTCTGTTAATATTGTTCCCTGTTGATATTTTTCCCCTTTTCCTTACTGAGTAGAGTAGGTACTTCAAATGAAATGTGACTGAATATTCCAAAGGAGGTTGGAAATTAAGTGGGAATAGTATCTGGGACTTTCATGCACAGGTGACATTGTATGAGTGCTCTGATTGCCTTAGATAATGATAAAAATTCCAGCTTGCCTTTTTTCATAAAAGCTACAAATTAATATGGAGACTTTTATCACTCATGGACCTGCTAGGAATTTTTTCTCTGCGTATTTTTTCTCTGAGTATTTTCTCTGTAAATACTCAGAGAGGTTCTCCTCTTAGTGAATATCTTGGGTTTGTCCTAGTTCAGGGTAGGTGTGCAGCACCAAGGCAGATAGCAGGTGTTATCTGGGGGAGTGACATGTTGTATGCTGGAGGCATTTTGAGAGCTGTGCAAGTTGTAGGTCCTGAAACAGACCTTGGGCAGTGTTTTAAAAACATTAGAAATAATAGCATCAAATCACACTCTACTCCCAGACTGTCATGCTCTTTCTGTCACATTTGAAAATTGTGTTCCAGAGGCAGGTGAAGATGGGAAACTTTCTGTTCACTTATCCCTTTTTTTGCTGTTACAGATATTATGGAACCTGAGGGTGAGGTCCTAAATCCCTCCCCATTTCCAGGGCAAGTCAAGTTTGGCTGTGGTAAACTTCTGGTCACTGGCCAGTGGCATCATCTCACAGTGACAGTTGCTAAGGAAGCAAAGAAGAGCTGCATTGTGTCAGCGTATATAAATGGTCAGATGCTTGGCTCTGCAAAGGTAAAGGCTCTCTGCATAGATCTTGTGCCTGACTTTTGCCTTGCATTGCTTTTCATTTCCATCTCCCAATGCACCTACCATGACTTTTCAGTAATTATCTGGGAAACTCAAAGCATGGTGATTTACACATGTAACACGTGCCACTCTGCTGGGTGTGAATGGAGCTAGAAATCTGTACAAAATAGGGTGTATCTGTGCTGCTTTTTAGAACTGTGTTCTCAGCTTATAGTGATGCTTTGAACTAGCTCTCCTCCTCCTTCAGCATGTAGATAACCAGGGCAATTTGTGTGGTGGTGCTCCTCTAGAGCTGAGGATAGCTAGCTTGCAAGCAGCTCAGGGTTATGTTGCTGAAATTCAGTTATACCCTTAGGTCAAAATTTTCTAAGTTTACTAGTGATTCAGAGGATTTATCAGTTTAAGCCCAAGATCTGCAGAGGTTGCCACCTATAAAAAGTACTTGACATCAAGGTCTGGCCAGAAAACCCTAAATCAAGGATGACTTTGATTTAGGCTAAAATCTGCAAAGGTGATGAGTTACACAGAAGGTCTCCACTCTTTCTTTTCAAGAAAGCTCTTGAGAAGTGGAAAGGTCACAGAAAAATATGCTGCTGTGAGTGGTCAGCTCTTTGCAAGAATCCAAAGGTGGGAGGAGTTTCCTCAGACATCTTATCTGGTCATGTTTCAAGATGTCCTCTTTCTCTTATGCCCTTTGAAGAATCAGCCAGTGGTCTTTTTCCTCACTAGCACACTTAGCACTCAGGAACAGATAGGTGTTCCTCTGGGTTACTTGTTCAGTGTGTGAGATGATATAAATTCATGAGTTCATTGCTAATATTGGTGTACTGGCATTTCCCCTAATATGCAATTTCTTGTGATTTGTATCACACAGCAGTCAATTCTCAGGTTGGATGAAATAGCAGGCAAAAGCAATCCAAATGCACCTGAAGGGTTCATAATCTACAAGATAAATGAGAATAGCCCCTGGTTTCTATTATTAATATCATCATGCTCCTGGTTTTGCAGTTAATCTCATACTATTTCAGATATCTGATTTTTTGATTTTGAATACAGTGTAGAAAATGCAGCCTGTTCTTTTTATTATATCTCTGGTTGGTGTGGTGGATTTTTTGTTTTTGCGTAGAATCTTTTTATGAATTGAAACTTGTAACCTTGGTCTCCTTCTTTTTGTTCCCATATTTCAATTCAATCTCAGCATGTGCAAAGCTCATATGTGTGTTTTATTTTTCCCGTGTAAACACAACCTGTTTAATTCCAAATATTCTCTTTCCCATACTTGAGAAAAATCATCTGTCTTATAAGTGCCTTTTGGGACCTATATCCATTTCAAGAATGAAAATTTAATTTAATTTGACTTCCTTCAAATGAGACTGAAAGTCATCAATAAAACTAGGCTTAAACATTGCAATTGATGAAGGAATTAACAAGTGTGTTTAACATTCAGTGAAACAGCTCATATTAATAAAATAATCCTTTAGTAAACAAAAGATTGTCCCAGTGTTGGGTTCACTGATTAATGTAAGCCTTCATCTTGATATGTACAGCGCAGAAAAGATTGCCTAAGAAGTTAGAAATGGATGAAGGTTGTCAACAGTACCAAAGGCTATTTTTTAGTTGGTGGAGCTGGAGTCGGGTGTGTTACTGTGCTGCATCAAGTCTAATATTTATTCACTGAAGTGTCAACTCCTGCCTCTTAATATCGACCAGCCCTGTTTTCTAAATCTCAGTAGTCAGAGACCAGCAAATGCTTGGAGTCTCCCACCCTAAAAACAAATTTTTTAAGACAGGGCTAAGCCCCAAAGTACAGTATAGTTTCTGTCTACCAAAAAATCCCAACTACTTCCTGTTAGAGCTCTCTACAGTTAAATAAAATGATAGAATCACTTTAGGAGGCCAAATCGTAATTTTGGTACCAAAAATAAGTGGTCCTGTTTCCTAAACAATGTTAGCTCTACTGAAGCTTACTGATGCAATTGGACAATTTACACTCTTCAAAAACTGCTTATTCTCCATTTATGCCAGTACAAAGTAACTGTAACTTGTCTTTCTGTGTTGAATGTCACAATTTGGGTTGTGAAGTTAGGAAAGCAAAAATATGTCTGCAGTCAAGACAGGGCTTTTCTTTGCCAATACTTGAAATTCTTTAGACTTTGTTTTTGGAACAAAAATTAGGCTTAAACATTCAAAATGCTTATTTTTATAGTACTTCTTAAAGTCCAGTTTCTGAACAATAGTTGACAATTGTTGTGGTGGGTTGATCTTGGCTGGAATCCAGGTGCCCACCAAGCAGCTGTATCACTCCCCTTCCCAGCTGGACCGAGGAGAGAAAATAAGATGGAAAATGACTCGTTTGTTGAGATAAGGCAGTTTATTAAAGCAGAAGTGAGTTTACATGTGCACAAGCAAAGAGAAAAAAATAAGTTTATTCTCAACCTCCCATCAGTGAGTGCTGTTGAGCCACTTTCTGTGAAGCAGGGCTTCAGCCCATGGAGCAGTTGCTGTAGGAGGCAAGCATTATAAATAATTCCCTCCCTTCCTCCTCCTTTCCTTAGCTTGTATGTCTGCGTTGATGTTACATGGATTGCAATATCTCTGTTGTTAGTTTGGGTCAGCTGGCCTAGTTTTGTGCCCTCCCAGGATCTTGCCCACCCCCAGCCCCTTGAGGGAAATGCTGAAGAGGAGGTGCTGATGCTGCCAGCTCTGCTCAGTAATAGCCAGAACGCTGGTGTGTTATCAGCCCCTTTGAGCTCCTGGTGCAGAGCACAGCACTGTGAGGGCTGCTGTGGAAAAGGAGCTCCAGCTCAGCCAGGCCCAGTACAATTGTGTTGCGCAGCTGAGACTTCCATCAGCAGAGAGGTGGCAGGCAGTACCTTGCAGGGACAAGACCCCAGGGCACCCTGAGTGCATTGGATCCTCTCAGTGAATTCCTTCTCTGTTGCAGATGCAGTATCTCCAGCCTTTCCCAGGTAGCTGTATTTCCATGGAACCCTCTTCCTTTATTGATGTCTACGGATACATAGCCACTCCTCGGATCTGGAAACAGCCGTCCTCCTTGACCTGGCGCCTTGGTCCCACATACTTGTTGGAAGAAGCCATTTCTGTGGAAACCATAGAAGTTATTATTAAGCTTGGCCCTCACTATTGTAGCAATTTCCAAGCGGTACAGTTTCAAGGTATGGGATAATTCTCATATCTGCCACTCTTTGTTTGTCAGGGCAGTGTTCTTTTTATTATTGTAATCTTCTGTTAGTGTTCCAGCTGTGTCTAGAGATGACTCTAAAAGTCTGGGAAACTGCATTACTGAATGTTGTACAAGACTGAAGTAAGATACGTGAGGATCTTGTAACGTCCTGTGAATTGGAAAGAAGGGTCGGAATCAAGCAGCAGAGAGAGATGAAGAGTAAAGAGGGACAATGCATCCTGAGTTGCAAGATTGTAATTTCTGTTGGACAAACATTAAAGCAGAAGCTTTAAGTGAGACATTCTGCATTAACAGTGCTAACAGGGAAAAACAAAAGGCAGAAAGAGAAGTATAGAGTTTAACTGCAAATGCCTGCAGAATAGGAGAGAGGGGCAGGGGAGTAAGTTACATTCCATTTAATGAAGAGGCTTTTTAATTGAAATATGCTGTTAGCTTCAATTATTAAACAGACAGACAAAACATTTCAGTTATTGATTACTGTTTGTTCAACAAGTAGTGCATCCCCTCCGTGCTAGAGCTTGGGATGAAATGGGATGGTCATTTCTCATTTGAAAAAGCAAAATAATCTTTCTTAGTGATACTCCAGCCTAAAAGAATGTAAAAAGACTGGTTGAAAATACTCCTTCAGACAGAATGCTGTCGATCTACACAAAAAGCTGCAAATCAGGTATGGGATGGGGTTGTTGAGAGAGAAATGGTGTCAAAGTACAGCTCTGAAATAAAAACATTACCTGTAGGAGTCAGAAGGATTTGATTTTTTTAAATCATTGAGTCTTTATGTAGTCTGGGGGACTTGTTTTCTGCATAGTTCTTCCCAGATGGACTTCAGTACTAATCACAGGTTGTGGCCATGTGACTCTAGTGGTGCTCTGCTTAGGGGAGATCACTGAGCAACTTATAAGATGTGATCTCCTAATTGTGAAATGATCTCACTCTCCCTGCACTCTCCCTATTTCCATCAAAACATCCAAAGGAACTTAGGCAAATGGAAATTTTGACTTTAAAAAAGCTTTACACAATCCCTCCAAATACTACAGTTAGGGTTTTTTTCCTTAAAACGGGTTTATGACCTTGTTGCAAACAGCAGTGGGAATGTTTGGCAGTGTTGTGTTCTGTCTCCCCACTATCTCATTGCTTCTTGCTAATCAGATGCAGTTGTACAGAGACTTAGTCTGCAGACCAAGTCCTGCTGGAAGGGAAATGGTGACACAGTCTTGAGGCATTTTATTTATAGTTAATCTTCATGTGGTGTGTGAACTAATTTTTTTGCCTAAAAGGGCTGTGTTACCAGCACTAGTATACAGTTTTGTAAGTCAGCTGTTTTCCCAGTCTATAAAACTGTCAAAAATACAACATGATTTTTTTTTTAAAATAAAGATACATATAGTGTTTCTAAGTGTGAGAATGAATAGAAAAATAGAAAATTCTTTAAAGAAATGCATAAGAAAAGCATACCTGCTAAACCTGAGACTTTTAAGAAGCTTCCCAAATGTTGTGAGTTGGCAGCTCTGAAGATTTACCTAAGCTCTCCTTACACACAAATCTTTTCTTTGAGTACCCTGATAAAGTTCCCAGAAACACAGGAGGCCTCTGAAATGTTTTCTATGTCCAGAAAGTTTGTTTATACTGTGTGGACAGAGAGAGAGGTTTATTATGGACATTTCTGAGCTTCATGAGATGTTATGAGAGGATATAAAATCAAGGCAAAGCAGTTACCAGAGGACACAGCCATGCACTGGTGATGCAAGCTGCCATGGCCTGTGTTACAAAGGGTGAATGCTTTTTCCTGGTTATAGTTAAGACAAAGTGAAATTATTTCATAAACATCAGCTTCCTCCAGTTATTTTTTCACCTGTTTGCATATTGAACAGCAAAGTTCCTTCAGACATTCACAGTCTTTCTTGTTTTAGGTGAGGACCAGTGCAGTGATCGTATCATCGCACCTCTGGTGGCAGAAGATAAGATTTCTTTTGGAATCAATGCTGTGTGCTCATCTCTCACTACAGTCCAAGATATAAAGAGCTCTTACAATGAAGTGGATGCTCGACTGATTGCCAAAGAGGTCACAAATTTCCCTTTCTTAAACAAGAAATTTTCTCTGGCTTCTAATCAGTTTCTTAGAGCCAAATTTCTGACTTGTCTTACCTGTGTACCTTCAGATATTTTTTTTAACTTCTTTTTCCATTCCTTAACTTTATTCTACTCATAGGTTAATTTCACCTGTGGAGAGGAATAGATTGGACAGTGTGAGCACAATGTTAAAAACATTCTTTGAAACAGGAACAGAAGCCATAATTTTCAGGTTTTATGATCATTGGTTTCAGCCTGTGTTTTCTTAATGCCCTCACAAGGACTTTTCACATGGTATTCTATTGTTCTTGCTAATACCAGGTCTATTGATATATGAAAGTAGTGGCATTGTGGGATGTTGTTGGTGGGTGAATATTTCTCCTTACAATCAACCTTTTATTAAAAAAAGATGGTTTTCATAGTTTAAAATTATTAAAATAATTTAGAGTATTAGAGCATGCATTTTTTAGTGTCCCTGATACCAGCAAAATTTTTCCTAAAGTGCCTTTTATCTGTTTTAGATTGGGATTAATTCTCGGGACAGTTCAACTCCAATATTCCTAGCTAAGAATATTGCTGGACACCTCTCAGGTTCCTTGCGGACCATTGGGTCAGTTGCTGTGGGCCAGTATGGTAAATCCACTTGTCTTTATGTTTAATATTCTTTTAAGAGTGTAGCTTTTTTTTCTGTCCAGTAATAGATGAAGTCTGTGTAACTCCCTGGGAGAGTAACACTGCAATTTCCTAGGGGTAAGAGTGTTCCAGTCCTCCCCAGCTGCCACCAGCCTGAACTTTATTGGAGGCCCTGCCATTCTCCTGGGTCTCATTGCTATGGCCCGTGACGACCACACCATGTATGCAGCTGTCAAAGTCCTAAACTCCATCCTCAACAGTAGCCCCTTGAGTGGAAAACTGATGAGGCACATCCATGGATACCAGGTAGACACTCCTTTGTTCATTCATTCTGGTTATAGTCTTTCCCTTGTAGACATTTATCCCCAAATCAGTCAATGGGAATGAACCAAACACATCCTGACTATAGCCACTTGTGGCTGGAACTTAGCAAGTTAGGAGGGGGATATATAGGATAGTGCTCTGTCTCCTGTGCTTACAGTCCCTGGGAACCTCTGTAAGAGTTTTCTGCTGAAGGAAACGTGAGGACAGATGGCCCTTGGTCAGACATGATTTAATAAACTAAATAAGCCAGAGCAGCAGATTTGTGACTGACCCACTCTTCACCTTTTACCAACACACTTGATCCCACATACAAAAGACCACTTCTCACAGGCAGCTTTTCTTCCTCCCCTTGGCTCACACAGCCTAAGATTCCTCTTTACAGACTGCCAGTGTAGGGCTGACAATGGATCGCTACAGCTCAGTCTTCACAATGTATGAGGAATTGTGCTGATATAAACAAGTGCTGCCTGAATTGCATTGATTAGGTCTGTCCCAAATTAATCTTTAAACCTGAAAGCTATGCAGATTGAAGATTTTGGCTGTATGTAAATTCTATATATGTAATATTGGACGGATTGAGGCTCAAGTATGAAGTTTCAGTTTAGTATCATTTATTTTGTGCTGAGTAGGTGAAGCAGAGAACTCTGAAGGAACAGAGAAGACTCTTTAATATAGAAGGTTCCAAACAAGACCCTCAACATTAGGGTTTCATTAATGATTTATTATAAACTTTCCATTTTTCCAACATGCAAATTGTTCCTAAATTAATCGCAATTTATATGAATATATTTATCTTACTTAGGATTGGGCAAGCAATATCTTTCTTGTAGGTCAGTGCCTGTCTTTGTATTGTGTATGAGCTGTTCCTTTTGATTTTTTGCTACATAGTGTTCTCTCCATGGTATTGATCATTGTACTGCAATGGAGTGAAGCTTTTTTTTAACAGCCAAGTAATAAATGTGTCTTGATATGTATTTTAAAATTAATTTCTATTTTTCCCAACCTGTTCAAAATGTAATGGCTTTCTGAACATTCTTCTCACAGTATGGAGAAATTGTTGGATAATCAAAGGTAGGCTCAGTCGAGAAACTGACAATATTTCATAAATGTGTTTCATCTGGGGAGGTAAAAATTAGTATTTTTTAAATTAACACCATTTGTAAGCAATTAAGAACACATCCATGAAGAATAGCATAGAACACCTACTGTGGTTATTTACAGTTATATTTGTCTGTTGCTGTTTTAAAATTACATTCAACATAATATGGCACATATTTTCCTCCTGTTCAATGCCACAGAGCTGCCAAGATCCTTCAAAAATTCATCCTTACACTTCCCGCACAAAATTTTATATCTGAACTGAAATATTCATTTTCTTCATGATGCTTATGCAAAATGCATGCATGCATGACTGCTATATCTGATTAAACTATATGTTGGTCTTGAATTAAATACAGATTTTTACTTGGCAGATACTTATTCAGTCTTCTCTTTTCAGTTGCTGAGCTATCTATTGAAGAGGAAAACTCAGCTGCTAAACAACAGGATTTTACAGTTAATGTTCTCCCTAGTGGGCACAGCTGAGCTGGGCTTTGAGTCTTCTGTCATCAAGAACTACAGTGCATTCCAGTATGTTCTCTGCAACTTTGAGGTAAAACTGTTCATGTTACTCTGTGGGTTTGGCAGTATTAAAGATGGCTTTTTAATACAAGATTTGTTTTGTTCATAGCATCTCCCGGATTCAGTATTTGTGTGTTGTGCATTATCACACTGTGGGCCCCCCAGGTCTGCAGGAACACCCCAGAGGGTCTGCTCCTCAGGGCTGGAACTGCAGTTACAGCTCCCTGAACTGTCAGGGACTTCCCAGCGCCTGCAGGCTGCATTACAGAAACACTCAAAGTTTATGATGTTCTCCTCCCCAAACCAGTTTTAACTGTTTCTCTGATGCAGCTACTGCTCTCACAGCTCAGCAGAGCAGTAAAACCTCTGCTTTCCTCTGTCTTTCAGCTTTGGATGAAAGCACCAGAAAATCTTGACCTTGCTCTTCTTTCCCATCTTGTGGAGATCTTGCAGTCCTCCAGGTATAAACTTGTGTTTGAATCAAAAACCTGTAGGACAAACTCATCTGTAACCTGAAACTGGAACTCTGAGGTGGATATGAAGGGTCTAATCCCAGCTGGAACCAGAGGATTCTGGGGGTGAATCATTCCTGTATTGCTTTTTCAAGTCTGGACTTAGTGATTTGATCAGCCCCTAAGATGACTTTGGGGCCAGTCTGGGAAAAGATATCTGGTTACCTGGTTCAAGTGGAACCACTGATGTACAATGCAAGTTTAAGTATCTGCTGGGGAGGAGAAATCTTAATGTTTGACTATGAAATAATTTTTAAAAGTATATTACTGGAATTGTGTTTCAAATCAAAACACAACCCTTTTATCAATATTCTTCATCATCCGGACCGGAGCTAAATGTATCTAAAGAGACAAGGCATGGCAGAGGGACTGAGTAAAGCTAGATTCCTGCTTTTTGGTAGCAGAAAGCTCTGTGCAGAGCTGTCTGGTTCCCCTTGCTAAGATTTAGAGGAATAGCATGTTTTGCTACCAATTCACTGCTTGAATATGCAATAATGTTTTCTTTGAGCTTGTTGGAATGCAGCAGTTTCTGGGGGAGAGGGCAGAGGAGAAGAGTAGAACACAAAGTAGTCTTCTGATCTCCATCACTGACACCTGTTCAATTTGTCTGACAGTGTTTGAAATGTTATAAAGACAGTATTAGAAGCCAAAAGTGCAAAGTATCAGTGCAACCTGAGAATCCTTTTAGCTGAAACTGCAAATTTGGTCATTTCCAGTAGAAGCTTTTAATAGTCCCTGTGCTTTTTTTACAGAGATGCATGTCAGAATATTGCAATTGCCTACCAGGTGCAAATGGTGCCCAAGCTTGTTTTCCTTTTCAATGATCCTGAAATCAGCAGCTCCAAGATCACCGTGGCCTGCACTATCCTGTCCCATCTCTTGCAAGGATACTTTAATACAAGGGATGTTCTCAGGTAACCCTCAAGGTCTATAGCTTTTCCTCAGATTGCAGATGATCTGTACTTCTGCTAGTGTTGGAGAGAGCTCAACAGTATAGCTTCCCTCACCTTGTCTTTGGTGGAACACCAGGTCTTTGGCAACTGCAGTATCCCCTGGTGAAAAACTGATGAAAAACTTTTTTCATTCACTCCAACCTTATATTTGTGTGAAGGTGAACTGGGTGATGACTTTTATAATGGTGGCACAGACAGTTCTGTAGGTGTGACTGGGTTTACCGAGGGGAGACCTCCCTTCAGTTACAACATCCTACTGAGGGGAAGAGGAGGGCCAGACACTGATCTCATTCTCTGTGGTCACCAGTGACAGGACCTGAGGGAATGGCCTGAAGTTGTCAGGGGAGGTTTAGGCTGGATATTAGAAAAAGGCTCTTCTCCCAGAGGGTGGTCAAGCACTGGAACAGGTTCTCCAGGGAAGTGGTGACAGCACCAAGGCTGACAGAGATCAAGAAGTGTTTGGACAATGCTCTTGGGCACATGGTGTGACTTGGGGTGTCCTGCTGAGGGCCAGAAGTTGGGTTTTGGTGATCCTTGTGATCCAACACAGCACAGTCTGTGACCTTTTAATTACTTCCTAGTTTATGAAGTTTTCATCCTATCTCTGAAGTGGCTAGAATTTCTAATGGTGGTTGTTAAGTCACTGTTAACCAGTATGCAGCTTTGCATATACTCTCCAAGTTAATATCTTTCTGTTGACCACAACTGCTTCACTCTTTCTCTGCAAGGATTGGATTGTTCCTTGTTTACACCTTGAAACCTTCTTCTGTGGATGAAAATCAGATTTACCTGGACAGTGTGGCTGAGAGGCCCACTGAAGGTGAGGGGCTGCCTTTGGAGTAAGTGTTGTGATAGTTTAACTAGAGTATTTCCCTTCTTCCCCAGGACCTGATGATCCCTAATTGCAATATTAGTGCTTCTGTCTTTTGTGACAGGAAGAGGCAAATTTCAAATTTCTTCATATGGAGAGGGACAGGTTGCACTGAGGTTACCCGTTGTTCTCTCTCTGCCAATAAACCAGCAGTACTTTCACTGCATTGTCCAGAGCCAATGCAATGCTGAATTTCAGATATACACAGAGAGGAAGGACATTAAATGGAAATTGCCCCAAACCTACCTACTGGGCTGTTACAAGGAATAACATTTCAATGGGCATCCTGGATTTTCTGTGAAGACTTCACTACACTTACAGTTGTAGCAAATAATGATGCAGAGATCTGCACCTCTTAAAGTAGCTGTGTATTTGTCAGGTTCATGTAGAGGAGCATCCAGTCATTTGGCCCTTTCACTGGGATCTTTCAGTTGGAGCTTTACTGTTACTGCACCTCTAAACAACAGATCACATTAAGGTGACAGTGGTAACTGCAGTTTGTATATAGACATCTCAGCTAGGCAGTATAAATCAGATTGCCTGTTTACATTTCCCTCTCTAGTTAACCTGAGATTGATTCCTCTGAGATATTGTTCAACACGCAGTCTGGATGAGTTTTAAATAACTCTAAGGAGAGGACTTGGACAATGTAAGCGCTGGTTGTTTCTTATGTTAGCAGGAATCCTTATGTCTAAAATTTGATGTCTGCATCTTTTTACTTTGTAAAAACCAGATATAAGTACTTCTACAGGGATAATTGAGTGCAAACAAAATTGTTCATCAAACAGTGGAACATCTTTTGTCTCTTCCTTAGTCTTTATTGCTTTCTGATATTTGTAGCCTTAAACCAAACATCTGGAAAGACAATCTGTCTTCGAAACCAGCTACTGAAGATGCTGTTAGATGTAATACGCTCAGACAAACTTCAGCTGTCCTCTGAGTAAGTAGAAATGTTTAGGAAGTTAAGTGTCTCTGTCTCCCAGATTTTTCATCATCCTGGTGCTTAACCAGGACTAAACACACTGATAATATTTGAATTTCAACAAATACTAAGCAAGAGCAGACTGGATTGAGAGAGACCTTTTTGTCAGTGTTTTATCTGGCATTCACACAGCTGTGTGGTCTGATCACACATCTGATATCTGTTTTAGGAAAAGTCTCATGTTTTCCAAAAATACAGTGAAGGGGGAGCTTGGATGTTGATGTTTCTGCTGCATAGCAGGAGATGAAGAAATCCCATCTTTCTCTGAAAATCAAGTCAATCTAATGTGGGAATACTTGCACCACTCTATCGTAACAATGAGAATGCCATTATTATAATTCTACCTTTCATAACTTAAATACAGATTTCATACTGCTGGGAGCTGTAATTGTGCATTTTCATTAGATAGCACATCTTGGACTTGAACATTTAAACCAGAATTTTAAATTTCATAGCTTGAAAGATCTGGTCTCTGATGTAGTTTGCCTCATTTATTGATACACACTCTCAGAAGGGGCCTTCATATTAATGAACTGTTTTGCCTGACAGTAATAGAAGGTTAGATGTTGCAGGAATTGAATGACTTCAGCTGTGTGGATGAGCCTGTTGTTACATCTTTGTGATTCTCTAAAGGTACACCTTTAATGAGATTTTTTTTTTCCAGAGAAAAATGAGGTTCTAAATCACTTCAAGATAATTTCATATAATATCTCCTTTCTGTCTTCCATCATGTTTCCTTCCATGTGTTTTCATTTACCTGTTTGTCCTAGGGAAAAAGAAAAGACATTTTTGGCACTGGGGCCAGACTGGTTTCTGCTGTTCACACAGAGCTACCTGCACTTCAGCACAGTTGTCCTGGGAATCAAACTCCTCCTGTGCTTCCTCCACAATCGTTTGCTGCTGAACAAGTTCAAGGAGGGGATAGTGGCTGGGCGTTGGCTGGAAAACAGCTCTGCAGGGTTGAACATTCTAATGGGTATGTGTTGGTTTAACGTTCCCAAAACACTGCCTTGATCCAGCTCAGTGACAGAAGACCACTGTGTGCATGATAGAAGAATTCCCACTGATCTCAGTAGACCAAGAGTTTAAATTACTTTCTAGGGCAAACTTGTCCTGGTCCTTCAGAATTTCTGTGCTGAAAAGTGGAATGTAGTACTTCTCCCTTGCAGGTAATTAGCAACTCTGATCAGCATCTGCAGGGAGATGGGCCTTTTTGTGTTGCACAAAATCAGACTACTTGATAAGCCTGTAAGGTGTTCAGATGTCAACTTGTGCTCTGAAAACTTTTGTTTCTTAAAGATTTGTTCAACCTGCTTTTTGGTAATTAGACCTGGAGTTCTGAGAAAGGGAGGAGAAAGAAAGAAGAATAATTCGGGGAGAAAGCCCTTTAAGAAAAATGATAGTGGGAAAAATTGTAATCTGTTAGTCTGGAGGTGTTTTCTAAAGTGTTGATACTGCAGCCTAGCAGACTGTTCTGGGACAGAGACAAATCAGGATAAAGGTATCCTTCTGCTATCAATAATCCTTCTGCTGACATGACATTTATTTTTAGACACTTTTGTTTTCTTTTCCTTTAAAGATAATTTAAAAAGTCATCCTCCAGTACCTGACAATGGCTACTTCTTAATTTTTGGATTTTCTGTATTGCAAAGATGTCTGACTGATCATGTTCACATCCCTGAGATCTACTTGGTTGTGGCAGAGCTCTTTCTGGCCACTCCACAGTCTGAACCACCTGAAGCAGTCAAGGTATGAAAAAAAAAATAAATTAGCAGACAAGCACCTGAAGCTGCTATTGCATTACTATTTTGACATTTTATGCCCTTTTCCGTGAGAGTATTCTCAGGTATGTCAACCCTACTTGGGTTTTGTAATAATAAAAACTATTCATATTTTTTTAATTAAGTTAATTAATTTTTATTTAAGAAAATTTATGTTCAGAACAGCCTTGTTCATGCAGGTGTTAAATGTTACAAATTTAATAGGAGAGGAAGAACCTGCTGAAGGCAGACACATGTTGGTTGTGTTCTGATGTAGAGAGAGCAGGAATTGTTCTTGATGTATCATATGCAATTCCCATCTCTTAATGAACTCTCTTTCCTCCTGTGTAGAAAGATCTTGAGTCTATGTTGCAGTGGATCTTGCAGCACCACCTTAGAGAGAATGTCCTCAAGTTTGGGTTGTGTGCAGAGGCAGCTGTGTTACTGCTGGAAATGGTTAGATTCACTGTGGACAAGGTAAGTGTTTCATTGCAAGGACAGGGCAGTGTGAATGGCCGAATAAAGAGCCCAGGTGTGACAGGTGCTGGTGGCAGCCTTTACCTGTAGTCCCTAATCCTGCTCTGTCTCAGAGGGCAATACTGGACATGACAGTGAGCAGGGACTGCCAAGGGGCACAACAACTACTGCCCTGGTTATGTAGCACAGGGTGTGATGGGCTCATGTTTTACAGAGACCAGAGGCAGATCTTGCCCACAACAGTACTCAGGTTTTTCATACTTGATGGTGATATGTCACCTTTCTGGTTGTGTGTGTCTTCAGTCTGCAACGTGGAGGTTGGCTACTGGTGCCTTGTCTGAATTTGTGGCTGTGTCACTCTTGCTTAGGACTACCTAAAGAGGAACAAAGATAAGCTTTTATGAATGAGAGGAATGCTGCCTTGACCAGATGCAATTGTCTGTTCAGCCTCTTGCAGATGCAGAAACCTCCTGGGCGATTGCCTATCCAGGGAATGTTATCGAGTTTCTGTGCTTGATCTATCACAGTTATACACAGGACCCTGTGTGGCACTGTCCTGACTTCTTGAAAACTTTGGCTATGCTTGCTTTTCATTCAGGACCACCCAAGGTATGTGTACAGGAGCCAGCATAAACCCTTCTGACCAGAGAGGGGTCACTAGGAGAAAAAAAAAATCAATGTACAGTAGACTGAGTGGAAATGTATTGCTCTGCTTTCACAGGGTGGGTCTGAAGGCCTCTTGACCCCTGATGGTCCAGCCATTGCCGAAGGGAAAGGCTGTGCTGATCCCTCCTCTCTCCCACTCCTACCACACCCTGCCAAGAAACAAGTGTGGGATTTTGTACGAGTCCTCCTGATGGACAGTCTTCTCAACATCCCAGCAAGCAAACAAGGACATCCCCTTGAGCTGCTTCTTGAGGTTTATCCCATCAGCAGGCTTTGCTGTTCTACCTTGCACTGGGGGTGGAAGGACAGGACATACCCTTCTAGAGACCTAGTAACAAAAGTGCTAACAGTGACAGAAGGAAAGGACTTCTCTAATTCCCCTGCATTAATGTGAACTAAGAAAATGCTGTCCCTGGAAAAGAAAAAAGACATTTTTCAGGCAAAGTTTAATATTGAAGAAAAGTGTGAAAAAAATTTCCTTTTCCTTCGTAATACCTGCTTGTCATTAGGGCACCCCTTGAATTTGTTGAGAACAGAAAACATCAGATGGAGAGTCCTGCATCCTGATTTTTGAGATAACAAAATCTCAGTTCTCAAATAAACAAAAAACCCCTGTCTCAACAGTAAGTACAGATTAATACAAGCTGTAGCAGCTGAGTCTGGATAATAGATTTCAACCACTCAAAGCACTCTAGAGAATCAGAGTAGTCTGAAGAAAGCAGAAAATTAAAACTTTGGGATTGAACTCCAAATTGTCAATAGTCCAGGTGTCCCAGATGTGAGTTCTGATGCAGATTTAGCTTAGTAATACAAATAGTAATAAACATAAGTTTGACTGCAATTGTAATGAGTTAGATCCTCTTGTGGAGCACCAGGTTTATACATTTAAAGGTTTATATATACTATCCTGAGGTTTGGTACAGTTAAAACAGAGTTTGGATTTCTGGTTGTCTGAATCCTGGGTCTGCTAATGGAGCTCAATGTCCCTGAGCACAAGACCTCTTGGGAACCACCTGTGAGCCAGACTCTGGCCCTTTACAAAACTTTGTTTCTGTTCATTGTGCAGAGGGTGACTGTGCTGGCTGTCAGCTAGATGGTGTAGTCCTGTGTAAGACTTCCTTGTTTTCCACCTGGGAATGAAGTTCTGCCATCTCATCTGTTGTCCAGTAGCTGTCCACATATGCACTCGCTGAAAGTGAAGTTGAGTCAGATTTCCTGTTTTCCTGCTGTACTAATATGTGTGCCATCACTGTATAGGCTTCTCCAGAAGATGCCACCAGTGAGCAGAGGAGACTTTTTCAGACAAAAGTTCTGCTATCTGCTATGGACATCTTTCAAGTTACCAGCCAAGGCGAGGGGAAAATGAGACCAAGAGGTGAGTGGTGAGAATCAGATTAACTATTGCTTAAATATCCTTCTAACTGATATTTAGCATGTAGGTGTCATTGTTAGAGAGGTTTGGAAGCAATAGCTAGAATGATAGTCCAGCTCAGCAGGTTCCGCTGTCCATTCTGTCTTGCTGCAAGCCAGTTTGCATAAGTTATTGTAATTTTTTTTTTTTGCAAGCAACTTCCTTTTTTTCTTTTTGAGAAGAGATTCTGAATATTAGAAAGGGAGTATATAGAAAGAAACCTAGATTTATTCTTCAATGCTTCTGAAAGCAGCCCCATTAAATTAGTTGTTACTTCTCTCCTTTCTGAGTGGTTAGTTAAACCAGTTCTTCATTACAGCATTTTAGTGAGATTGGTTCCATCCTTAAGATGGAGCTGTCATTTCCAGTCTGAGTGAGGTGTTTCTGCTATACCTAGAGTCTTACACATGTCCCCAGCTCTGAGATATTATGACAGACTCTTCCTCCTCAGCTCTGGTAAACTCACATTTCACTTTTTTTTTTTTTTTTTTCATTTCCTCTTGTTATGGAATCAACCCTCTTATATCCTCTCCAGCGAGCAGTGATCCTCATGGTACTTCAGAATCAGCTGCACCCCTGTCCATGATGAATATTGCTTATTTTGTTCAGAAGCTGGTTGAGAAACTGAACAGCAGAATGTTTGTGGCTGACCCCAAGCAAATCCTGATCTTCATTGCCAAACAGATTATGTGTGTGAGTCACTTTTTTTCTTCCCAACTTTTATCAACATGCTGTAGCATACTGATTTTTTACACTGAGGTCATGATACTGCAATTCTGAAAAAGATGGCTGTAATCCATTTGGTGATTGTGGTGATTGTTGTTATTCCTGGTTTTGTTTTTTTTTTTTTTTGTGCATGAGAACATAACAGCTGTAAATTATGATTAGAGAGAGATGGTGCAGCATAAAGAAAGGATAGTTAACTCATTTGTGACACTGTCTGTTGGCTATGTACACATTGCTGAACTGGGACAAATTATTCTCTTCCACAGTTACGGGGACTTCAGCAGAAATACAGAAAAATGGAATTTTTATGTAACAGGTAGTTATAGGGAATTTTGCTGAAATAAGTTTCCAACAGTTTAAATGAAATGGGAGGAGTGGATCCTTGGGGAGAAAGTTCATTGAGCAAGCCAAGTAAACTGCTCTTTTGTGTTTTCACAGGTCTTAGAAAGCTCTGTTTCTCAAAAGGAAGTTTTCCTCAGTGCCCTGTACAGCTGCTTAAACAGAGCCATCCTATACTGCTTATCCAGACCACAACAATCACTGCCTGAACAGTTTAATGTCCTCAATACTCTCATTGTTCTGCAAGAGCAGTGGGACACTATTTTTGCCACTTACAACTCAAATAGTAATTTTGTCATCTGCCTGATGTACTGTCTTTGCCAACTGAACTCGGGCAGGTACAAGTGTTTTCTTATGATATTTCTTTATGTTTGTGCTGTACCTATGGAAGTGGGTGCAGAGGGGGAGATGTCACATAACTTAGGCAATATCCAGGCTGGGGAATCACCAGAAGCTGAAATTGAGCTGGATCCAGCAGTTCCAGCAGCCTACTCAGTTCAGAGTAGTCACTGCAGTTAACAAGCTTGAACTGATTTCAGTGGAGCTGGCTCACAAGCCCATCAGGAAAATGAGCATGTGGAAATCTTCCTGGGATGTCAGATAATAATTTTCAGGCCGAACCCATTGAGATGGGGTGAGGATTGCTTTTATGGAGTAAGAGCACAAAATATTTTTTTAAAAAATTAAAGCGCAGAAGGGTTTATGTTATCCAAAAGCTAAACATGGTAAATTCAGGGAATCAGAAATGTGGTATTTTAAAGAAAATCAGAAATAAAAATGGCAGCTTTGCATACCCAAGGATTTGATTCTCCCAGATAGTAGGGCCTGTTCAGAATTGAAAGAACTTTGTGTTACTAGTGGCTATATATGCTATTATTGACAGCAATTCTGTAAGGAAGTCCAGCTTGTCTGGATACCTTAAGCAAGTCTCTTTTTTTTCTTTTTTTTTCTTTTTTTTTTTGTTTAAGTATTGCTGCTGTACTGAAGTTCCTAGTGTCTTTTACCTCCTGACTGGTAGATTGTGGCACAACCCCACAGTCCCAAAGCAGAAGTCCTCTTGGCCATGATGATGTTCTCAATAATCACATCTACATGCCAATAGTATCCATGAAGCTGAGTTTGTAGCTTTTTTGTGCTGAGCAATTTAGAAACTGAGTGAATCATCAGTGACACAAAAAACTCACTAAGCAATTCAATGTAGGATACAGCAAGACACTGCTTTCCACATAGTGGCAGATTCCTCTAGCCAAGGAATTCAGAGTACAGAGACAAAGTACAAGATGTCCAGGGGAGGTGCAAGAAGGCTGAAGCAGACTGGCTACATCAGGACAGCCCAGTGTTCCCTCTAATTGGGGTGAATGGTAGATACAAGTGCAGTAAAGTGCAGGGATAAGGCACACACAAGAGAGGGATCTACAGGGTCATGATGTCTGTTCCTTGACTTTGAAAACCAGACTGGCAGTTATTAAGTTCCCACTTGCTGAAAATTCCATGGTATTATGTGGCTGATATAAGCTCCAAACCTGAAAAACCCCTTCTACTAAATGAATCAAGTAGGACTGGATGTGAAGAAAAACCTGTAGCTCTTTCACTGTTCTCAGTTTGTTTTCAGTCTGATTTCCGTACCTGCCCTCGTTTTTTTTCTTTTTTTCCCCTTTGTCACAGCTGTTCAGAAGGTTTTGGGGTGGATGCAAAACCAAAGCTGGCTTCTTATCATCAAATTTTCCTTGAACCCAGTGAAGAGGAAAAGGGGAGCCTGCCTACTCCAGATGATGGTAATTTATGGCACATGTTGCCTGTGGCTTAGAGAGAAGGAAAATAACTGTCTTAAGCAGTTTTCAGAGCAGCTTGTGCAAGTGCCACTTATTTCCTCTTTGGTGTACAGGCACAGCATGCACAACACAGAGAAAGAAAGTTGTGCTAAAAATTTGTGTTGGATTCAGTGTGGTCAGCTGAACCCTGCAGCAGAGCAGTGGGGTTTTTTTTAAAATTTTTATTTTAAAATATATATTGGCTTGGTTAAGCTGCGACCAAATCAGTCTGGTTTGCAGGAAAATAGAGAAAAACTCAGCACTTTCTTGTACAGTATCCCCCTGCTGTGTCAAATTGTTTCACAACTTGGTTACCTTTGCCTCTCCATCTCCAGTAATGTTTGGCAACATAAAGGAATGTCCTTTATGTGCTTTAGCATTCTATGCACAATAAGATCATCAAAATTCTGATTAAATGGTTTTCCAAAGCAGAAACCAGTTTAAACCATGTGTCACTCCTACTTGTTTCTTTCAATATCATAAAATAAATGTCCTGCTGTTTTCAGTATTAGATTCACTAGTCTAGCTTAGAACCTATGGAGACAGTGGACACAAAGGAAAAACTCCACTGACTCTGGCAGTTCCTCTGAACCAGTGCTTTTCCAAATGAGATGTTTTTGCTTTACCTGTTGATTGACTTGAAAACATAAATGAAGAACTTTTTTTTTGGTGATACTTTTGTTTCCTAGTCCGCCAGGAGATTCTGAGAACAGTGGAATTCATCTGGAAGCAGCTCATTTCTCAGAGGCGGCAGGCTCTGGAGGACATTTACAAGATGGATCTTTCTGTGAAAGGAAATGACAAAGAAAGGGACATGAAGATAACAGAGATCACTCCTTTATGGGAAGAAATTATGACAAAAGCTTGGCAGCACTTGCTAGGTCTCTGTTCTTTTATGGAACACTCATTGTAGTAAGCAAAAGCATTGTGGTAAATGGGGTGCCTGATGGAAAGCTGCAGTTCCTTTGCCATGCCTTTCCTCACCTGAGAAGCAGATTCTCAGTTTCTCTCTTTTAGGGCTGTGATTGCTTACTGTGTCATAACCCAGCCCTTCTGTGATCACCTGGTGGGGTCACAGGGCTCATGTTGTACTGCAAGAAAGAGAAATTCCTTAGATGATTGTAACCCATTGGAAGACTTAAAAGGGAGGATATATGGTTGAAAGAAGGGCATTGCAATGTGTGTGGTGCTGCAGTGATTCAAAGTTCATGTCTGTGTAATGAAACTGATCTACGGCAGACCTCTCTGAGGCTTTTAAATAAAAGCTTGAGAAGTATGTGTTAATTCACTTCTTATAAAAATAGAACATTATTCATCTGGAGTGACACACTGCCATGTTGTTTTGTCTTGTGTAATGGGGATAGAACCCCTCTATTTTCTGACAGGCTCAACTTCGTCTTAAAAGCTTTTTTGTCTGTTGTCACTTGCAGTATCTGAAAAGAAGCTTCTCCAGAATAAAGCAGGGACAAGCCTGTCCCAGAGCAAGCACAATTCCTGGAGTGAAAGCCTCTCTTCAGCTATTAGGTTCATACCTGGCCGAAACACAAAGGAAACATCATGCAAATCAGAGGTAAATTTTGCTCTTTGTCTTTTCTGGATCTGCCTTGTATATTGCTCTGGATCTGGATTCAGGAGACTTCTGAGTGTGTCTGTTGGTTGACATATTCCATTGCAATCTAGACAGCTACTGCAGCTGAGGTTCCTTTTCTAGGCTGCTAGAAATAATTACAAAGGAGCAGTGACCTGAAGAACTTCTGTGAACAGGCAGCCTGTTCATATAGTCCAATAATGCATACTTTCTGCATAGGGCTCAATTATGGCACTTGGAAAACCTAAGCAGCCCAGATGTGTTTGTGCTTACAGGCCTCTGCCTGGGGTGGAGCAAGGGGAGGAGATGCCAGCTTTGCTGCTGCTGCTGTTGGCTTGCATCACCTATGTAAACCTTGTCCTTCAGTCTCTGAATTAGTAGGAAGGCTCAGGTGTTATCATGGTGCTATCCTTACATTTTCTACTCAATATGAAGTATTAAAGGTCCAAATTTTAATTTAACCCCTAGAGATAGGGAAACAAGCCTTGGTGTATAATCCAGGGATGGGTTTGGAGGGTATGCATAATTCCTCCTGTCAGCAATGAAGATGTGAACTGTCTTTTCCATGTGTAAGCTTCTTCTTTGCTAAAAGAGAGGGCCATTTCCATGTTTTTCCTTAGCATTGTCAAAAATAGACATAAAAAGCACTAGATAGATGTTACTTTTTGAGTGAATTAGGGGTAGAGTAACTAGCTAGAGGGTAGGGCAGAAGTGCATTGCCAGAGTATTCAGAGCTTTAAACCAAGCTTGTGCTACTGTTGTTCTCAGTGTATTAAGGTCTTTTTTCTTCCTCCTGAGGAGAAAATGAGCCCATTCTAGCCTCACTTTAGGGAGCCTTAACCCTCTAGCTCAAGCTGTCAGAGACTGCAGCTGTGTCTGCTGATGCCTGGTTCACTTGCAGGTGTGTTGACCAGGCAGACTGTGACACCCAGCTAAGGTGTCTGACAGTTCCTTACTGAGCTGCAAGGCTTTTTTCAGCGTGCTGCAGAATCCCTCCCAGTCCTTAAAATCACTTTGCTGCTTACAGAGTGAGCAAGCTCTTCTCAGGTACATATGCATACTGTGATGTCATACTAGAAGAGTGTTGACTATTTGCCCTGGGGTCTGTTTAATTATTTTTTAAAATTAATTTTGATTATTACAGCTGATTACACCTCAGTGAGCAATGTAATTGATATTTGTAAATGTATCCCAAGGAACATTTTGTACAACATGCTTTTTGCTGTTGAAGGTTAAAGACTCTGTTATTGGTTTTTCCCTAAATATGCCCACATCATTAGTTCCTCCAGTGAAAAGGTTGCCATCTGGAAAAGGCAGCACGGAGACATTATTCAGGCACAAGTGCATGAAATTGGTGTTTCTACATCTTCTGTCTCTCTTCTGCAAGGAAGCTGCTTGTAATTAAAGGAGCTGGGTTTGGAAGAAACATTACTCACTTGGTGTTATTCCTTATCATGTCAAGTACTGACAGCTCCATAGCCCTGATAAATTGTTCTTCTCAATGGGATATGAAGTTACAGTTCCAAATGTTCTTCTCCTTTCTCCCTCTCCCCCTTTCTCCCTCCAGCCTGTCTTTCAGAGTTTGATGTGCTTTTTAGAGAGGTGGAATCTAAGAGGAAGAAAATGTTGAGTTACCTCTCAACAGCCCTCTTCCTTCATACGCTTACTTACATTAGAAAAGTTACATTAAAAGTATTTTTAACTAACATCTGTATTTTTAACTAATATTTTTGACAACTTAGGTAATCACTTGTAAAAGTAGGGTAATGTAATTTTGTATCATTTTTTGTGTCAGGTGACTTCTGTATTCACTACTGGCCTTTGTCTTCACTTCTGCCGGTTATGGACTTACGCATTCCTAAAGCAACAGGAAATCTCTCATGTTTGGTTGAAACATGGAGATTACAGTAAAAATAACAGTATGATCTAAAGAATTTAAATCCCATTGTAAAATAAAAATATTTGCTCCTAATTGAGCAAAGTTTACTAACAGAAGTGCAGAAATTCACCCAGTATTTCAGAGGTGTGCCCAGCAGAAAGAAGAAATTTGTTGTTTACTGGATTATTAACTAGATTTTTTTTATCAACTGAAAAATAAAAAAAAAGACATTGAAGCAGTGGTAGTATTTGCTGCAGATTAAAACAAAAAAAAAAAAAAACAAAAAAAAAAACCAAGCAGCAAAACACTCTTAAGTTTTTCCCTGTGATTATTTACAAGATAGGAAGAGTGCTTTTGAGACCCCATCCTCAATCTGGAAAAAACAGCAAAATTCAAACTATTCACTCCAGCAAAAGCTCAGACCCCACATTTCCGTTGTACTTTTGCTCATGTTCTCCATCATCAGCAAAGCCAATTTCCTGCTCTTTGGTGGCAAGTATGACAATTAGCCATCAAATGCAGCTGTGTTTTTCTGCGTATTTCTGAATACACTGTGCTATCTCAAGCTTTGCTTGTGGCTTTGTCTGGGAGGTGTGATCATGTAGAAAAGAGGGTGTAATTACATTTCTGGTAGCAGAATGGCAGTGATCTGCTGTGGTGATTGCATCTTCTTGGAAGTCTCGGTAGTCATGCAGGAGCATGAGGAGCATTGCACAAAGTTGGATTTTTTGATGCTTACAGGTGACTGATTTGGGTAAATTTGCTGGCAGGAAGGTCTGTAAGATTGAATACAGTGCCAAAGGTTTCAAATCACTGACTTTCTTGTTTCAAAGTGAGCCTTTTGAGCTCTTGCTCTTTCTCCTCCTTTCCCCCTCCTACCCAGTTTTGCTGTCAAAATCTACTAAAGGTATTTAATTTTTAGGTTAACAACGACTGTGACTATTTCTGATATCATAAAAAAGCTACAAAAGCAGCAAAGGACCACTGTAGCAATTGTGTTTCAGTCAACTGTAAATCAGTCAGAGCTGCTCCATGCCCTGACTTGGGGTTCTTTAGGATGAGTGCCTGGCAAGGTTACAAGCACCACACTTCTAACTCCTGTAAGACACAATGCCTCACAACTCTAGACATAGCTGTTACTCTTTACAAGAAATGCAGAGCCTCCTCAGTTTTACAGGAGGCCTGATCACACCTGTCCTCTCCTGTTTTTGATTAATTGCATTCCTCTATGACAAAGACCCATATAACTTGAAATAGATAAGGACATTTTAATCCCCTTTTTAATACCATTCTTCAGAATGAAGAGGTTAAAAGCCAGAAATGTTACTTCAATCTTTTTCTTACCAATCACTCTGTTGGTCTTTTATCAGTTTTTCAAGTTAACTGAGTTAAAACAAGCAAACATTTAATGATATTTCTTTGAAAAGAGCATCATTTGTGTAACATGTTTATCTTCATAATAGAAGGATAATTAACATCACTAATTATCTAATTAAGTTCATTAACTATCCACCAACAGTGCACCGTGAAGTTGACATTATGTTCTTCTGTCAACAAATGCTTTGATTTCTTAGGAAGTAATTAAAATGTAAATTAGCATGTCATTAAATGCACAAGGGAACTTTGGAATCAAATATTCATTTCAAAACTGCTCATAGCACGCATTTTTTTACTTCAATGAAAGCAGGCACTTTACTATTAATGATGTATATTAAACAATTTCCATTATAATATTATTGTCTTGTTTAATAACTGGCTCAAAGCTAAATTACTGCATGCTGTAGCAAGCTGAAAAAGTTTCTTTAACTTTGAACAAAGAAATTTTCATGTCCTCTTACAGGCACATGTAAGAGGACATGAAAATCTGACACACTGCTCATTTATCATTTTCAGATTGTTTACAAAATCATAAAGAAATCATTCAACAGGTCAATGTTAGAAAAGAATTGCATGAAAACATAAAATATAGAGCTATTTCATATTACGTGGTAGAAATTACTGAACTTTCTGGAACATGTGGGGATCATTTCCCTATTCATTGAAGGCAAGTGTCTGCTGAGAATTGGAGTGTAAATGCTGTATGATGACTACAAGTCTTCAGGCTGACCCAGATTCTCAGGCCCCTCTGTCTGTCCCCTAAAAATTCATTAGAGGCTGCTACAGGAGATTCTGTGTGATTGCCCAGTGCACAGTAGAAGCCTATCCTAGCACGATTGTTTCTTTCTTGATTGATACCAATTTAATCTTAAAACCTGAAATACAAGAGATATCATGTACAAATTTTTTGTGGGAACTCTTCAGAGGGAGTTTTCCTGTGTTTTTAAACTCAGTGGTCTTCTGTGGGAGTGAAGTCCCTTCATTGAATTACACATTGTATTAAAATGTTGCCTGTTATTTCTCCTGCATATTGTTTTAAAATATCTCTTTGCCTTTCAAGCTCGACATTGTGTCTGGTCAGGCTAAGTTCGGATATTGAATTTCAGCAAGTGGAATTTAATGTTTAAAGCTGTTGGCACCAGAGTCTCATCTTTCAAGAGCTGATGGTTGCAGAGTTTTACTTTCACATAACAGAGCTGATGCCAAATGAGTTCAATGGTGTTAATGTGGATGAAAGAGGAGTTTATTTTCTTGTAGAAAACCCTAGAAACATGTGCTAACCAGAAACAGATTATTCTTTTCTTTGCTGAATACACAGACAAATAATATTACATATTTCTTGCTTCAAATATGTCTGTTTTCTTCTACTTTTTTGATTCAAGATTTTATTTATAATAATTTCAGAAAGAAATGGTTTGAATTCAAAAGACTTATGTGTCAATTTAAAATGAAAAATAAAGAAGAGAAAATCGAGGGAGGTCCTAGAAATCTCTGCAAGATTGACTTAAATTTTTCTTCTAGGTCAAGGTATAGGTTGCTAACTCTGCTGAAGTCTGTGACCATTCATTTCTTGCTGCTGTCATCTTTGCTAGCCAAATTAAAGTTTGCCTGTGTCTATCTGTGTTCTATTTATACTTTCTGCTTCAGAGCAGCTTGACCTATATGCGCTAAAAAACCCCAGAAGTAGTCTTGTCACCTTAAAATTTAAGTCATTTTAGAAAAACTGTTGTTTTTATGGGTCAGGAGAGAGATGTTTCTTTTTTCCTGTACTCTGACCCCTAAGCATATACTGATGTTCACAGAATTTTTTTCATCAGCTAAAGGACTAGACGGGCAAATTTTCCTAAAAAAAAAAGCCATGCTTGAAATGTAATCAGAAAATGCCAGCGCAGGAGGCTGTTGGACAAATGTATTTAGATAATAGCGTGTAATAAAGCCCTAAGTTACATACACCTGTAGGACTTCTACATTTTAAATAAAAACAGGAAAACAGTGAGTAAGAACAAGTGAAGGCAAGAGACTCCCCTGCTATTCCCCATAATGCCAAAGTGTGACCTTCACCTTTCAGTTCAGAGGTAAAACCTAATGCTTCTGCTGTAACAGGATGGCAACTGAGTCCTCAAGGGGTTGATTGAACTATCCCAAAGTCACAGAAGCCTTTCTCAGAGACAGGATTAAAGAACAAACGTGCCTTGACTCTCATTGAGCTTTTTTGCTATTAGGAGGCAAGTTATCTGTTCTCCCAGGAAATAATCTGTTCAGGAGTGTCGTCTGTTGAAGGGCTGTGTGTATGCATGCACACATACAGACTTATGGTTGCTGTAGAAGTAGACTGGCTTCTGTACTGCCTGTCCTTAGCTGATAAATACAGTCTGGGAGCCTCATCACACGTACACACCACACTTTAGGTTTACCCTTTGAAACCCAACCCTGTGTGTGAGTACATTTATGATGCACTGGAATATGGAGGGTTTTCTCATTAGGTCTGCTATTCCCCAACCAACTGGCAATGCCAGGAATCCATCCATGATCCTTAGGAGCAGTTGGCACACTGCATTAGCCTCCTAGAGGGATGAGGCACGAAGCTTCCTTGCAACACTTCACTGCTGGAACTCAGGCTGTTGAAAATCTAAATGAATTTTGGCGATGCAACAATAAAATCCACACAGCAATAACAATTTTGTGATTCAAAAGAGCCTGCAAACAACCCTCAGTGTGGAGAGTGTATGTGAAGGACTAGGATAAACTGCTCTTTAAACTGCTAAGGAAAACATCATCTGCCTTAGCTTAATGATTGTTACCTGGGGAGTAATGAACAATTTTTCCTCTTCTGAAATGAACCTACTTGCTGCCTAGTGCATAGTCACTTGAAAAGTAATCTGGTCACAGGATGGGTGGCCTGTTGTTTGCACAGGGAAGCAGTGTACCTGGTCACTGTGTCAGATTCAGTAGCAGGAGCAGATGTGGAGGTGTTACACACTTTGTCTCTATCTGAATAGAGCAGGGCTGATGCACTGGAGACTTCACCCAGCTCTAGTGGTTTACTGTAGCACTCAGATGCTTGGCACAGCGAGAGATTTGAACATTTGGGTTTTCCTTGTGTCTCTTACAAGTCCAAAATTAGTTTGTCTTGATGTTTATTTTCATTTATTAAGAGTTTTGGCACATATTTTTGTGTGCATGTATATTCTGTAACACAACATGTACAAAGAAAACCTCCAAGTGCAGAGCCCCAGTGACATGTTTCTTTAGGAAAGAACTGTGGTATATGTGCTGTCTGTATCATCCAATTCAAGTATATTATGGCAAGCCTGAATATTTATGTGGTGCATGAGTGCTAAGTGATCTATATATATTTTTTAAAAAAAAGAGACATAAAGCATTCCAAAGCTCTGTAGAGCTTTGTTAACTTATAGGTCACATCTCAATCTTTTTTTCCTTTTCGACTGTTTCTCATTACAGTGTCTCAATTGCTTTACTTGAAAGAAATTATAGAAAATTCACACCCTGGGTTTCCTCAGTGCTAATCATTTTTTCTCCTATTTGAGGACTCCATGCAGCAAGACAAGAAAGAGTTTTTGAGTCTGTGATTTGTTTTGGTTTTTTAATAGGAAAATAACTTGTGAATTCTATCACCTTTTCAAGCTCTAAATATTGGCTGGGGAATATGTGGCAGAAAAATTATCTGATTCTACTTACAGTATGATTGCCTAAGGCTGCAAAGTAGAGAAATCTCTATTAAAAAAGATTTAAAGCATGGTTGCCTACTATTTCCTGCTACGGTTTTCTAGATTTTTAGGAAAGGATTGATCAATAAGGTCCTTTAGTATGCCTTTCCCAAAAATGTGCATTACAGTTCTTACATTTACACCTGCTTTTCTGCATATAAAACTCAAACGTTATGTTACAATACATTAGCAATTATCTAAGCTGGCCTGTTCTTGTTTAAGATAGATTTTACTGTGGCTCTGCTGTATTTAATCTACTCCATAAAGAGTTTCTCTTTTAAAAGATAAGCACCTACAGTTTTTAATGGAAACTGTTTACTTCTTAGAAACTTGTTTGCACTAGTTATTCATTAGGCATTACAGTATAATTTTTTTTTGACTGAACACTTAGTAATAGCCTGGTCTATATTCTCCATGTTTATTGGTTATCTCTTTCAGGTTTTGGGGTTTTTTGTGTTGGTCTGGCTTGTGTGTGTGTGGTTTTTTATTTTTCTTCAATCAGAGTCATCTCCAATTTTGTTGACTGTTCATTTCACTTTACAAGCAGACGGTTTTCCTGTGAGATCAATAGGGACAGGTTCCTCTGGTTGAAGCTGGCTAGCTATAGCTCATTTGGAAGCCAAAGTGGTCAGCCTTCAGTTGACCAGATGTGGGCAGCAGAAGTTTTCTTTCTTAGGACCTTTCATATGTTTCAAGGGCTAGGAGCTGGGGCAGTGAGAATCTTTGCAATGTGGACTTTGACCTTAGGGATCTCACTGATGACCATGAGTGAAATACAGACTATGAGCAACTTGGAAACAGCTGCCAGTAGAGGACTAACTTGGCTTGAATCACCTCTGAATATCTAAAATGGAGAAATTGATTTTTTTTTACTCTGAATGGTTTTGCCCCAAGTCCACATAGGGCCAGGATCTCAGCTCTTCTCCTATACTAGGACTGGTTTAAGAGCACAGAGCTGCTGTTGCTTTCTAGGTCAAGCTTTATGGGAGTTTTATATGAAATATGGAACAGTTTTGTGAGGCCACAACTGTGATTACAGGTTTAATGATGCTTTAAACAAACAAAAATATAATTACTTTAATCAGTGTAAAACAGGAGCTTCCTGCAGGGAAACACCAATAAATGTGACTTCGCAGCAGGGTTACAGACCTGGCTGGCAGCCAGCAGTCGTCAGCACAACACCCAGACCCCGTATGTTAACTTAATTAGAGCCCAGTGCCAGCAGCAGCCAGACAGTTTGCTGTGAGGGACCACTGCCAGTGTGGCACAGAGTCCCTGCATTTAGAAATTACCTACCTGACCCATGGCTTTAGGTAGTACGAGGCTGGGACTTTACAGCAAGTTTAGCCTTATGCTGTGACTCACAACAATCTCACACTTGTCAGGGAAGTTCAGCTGCATATGTCAGCCTTCATATGGCACTGGGGGCACTCACCTCTCCTTTATAATCTCACTATAGATCCTTACCTCAGTTGGAGCTCTACAACAAATTATTATAATTTATGCTATTTGCAGTGCTAATTCAGCTGCAAAAAAGGAACCTTACATTGTATTTGGTGTTTTCTTTCCCCTTCTGAGAAAGTTCTGAGTAGTTCCACTAATGACCCTTGTTAAGATGATCTCTATGTTTACATTCCTGATGTAAGTTTAAAACTTGCTCTCAGGTGGCTGACTCATCTCTACACTGCCTGCAGAGCCATCAAACTTGCAGACACAGGCCATATTCCTTAACTGTTCTAGTAAAAGACAGAGTAACTAATGCCTGCTTCTGGCCCTTACAGGATTTACACCTGCAGCATCTTGGTATAATATGTTCTGATGTTTCTTCTAGGGATTTGTGTCATGTATGGAACGGTACCGAAGAGTTGGGCAGGAGCTCTATGCTTCTCTCTACAAGGACCACGTACAGGTAAAGGACAGGAATATTGGGCAACAACTTTCTGTTGTTGAAAGGTTACTCTTGGACTACCCTCAGAAACTGAGCATTTTAAAAGTGAGATTAACATTGTGCATAAAGCTGTGAGATTAACATTGTGCTGAGAGTTGATGAGTCAACACTCCTGTCCTGACATTACTGCTGAAGTGTGGGATGGCATCACTCAGCAATCAGACTCCCCACTTTATTTTCAGGGCCCTTTTTTTTTTTTCCTTTGTTTAAATGAATTATTCAACTCTTCCAATGGCAGAACTGTGACCTTTCTTTCTTTTTTTTTTTTTTTTTTCCTTTAGTAGCCACTAAAACTTTTTAAATAGATCTCAAGTTCATAGAGACTAAAACATCACAGGTATGTTTCTGTTTCAGATTTGGCCATCAGGGACCAAAAAACTCTTTGCTTCTTTGAAATTCTCACCTCTTTTCTCCTTTATATTGATATGTTAGCGCTCCCTAACTGCTTGCGCGCAACACCCTAAGGAGAAAGGATTAAATTTATGCCTTGCTCAGACAGAGCATAGTACACTTACTACTGAATCATTCAGACTGTTTTCATTGAACCGTTGTTGCCATTTGTCACACACGTTTGCCAGGAAAAAAATTGAGTGAATAAAAACCTCTGTGATGTGGTTCTCCTGGCTCACTGCTTTTGAGTTGGAAATTTTATGAAAGCAGCCATTTTCAGGTTTGTGACATGCTTTTATCTGTCACAGTATTGTCTAGTCAGACTGTCACTATTTTATCACTAGTAACATCTCCTGCAGCACACTCCCAGCGGTCAGTTGGACTGGTGTTTGTTAGGCCTGCAGCACTCCCTCTGCAGAGGTCCATCTGATGGGCTGGGTAGATCCCTCTGAGTCACTGGGGCAGTGTCACTGGTGGCTGAGAGGAGGGAGGTGTCCAAAAGCCACCACAAAGTGTTTCTGCCCCACAGATGCAGCAGTGTGCTTACGGCAAAGCAGCCAAGGACTGGATGATACTTGAGGAACAACTTTTCTACAGAGGGGGCCCATGGAGACATGCTTCAGGATCATTAGAGCCACGATGGATTCTTGATTGTTACGAGGGGCCCTCGCGAATGAGGAGGAGGATTCAGCATGTGAACACCCAAGTGGCAACAATGCAAAGGAAGAGTGAGGTAGAAAGCTTTCGCAAGAGGTGCACAATGTCTGTAAGAGTTTCTGGTGACTTTATAGAATTAGAGAAACATTAAAGTTGGAAAAGACCTTCAAAAGCAGAGTTCAACCTTTGATGTGTATCTCTTTCCTCTGGTTCTCATCACCTGACTTCTGAATATGCTGCTCCATGTATAGAGAACCCACTGAAGGGGTTAACAAAGGCTGCAATGTATTTAAGAGCAACAGAATGATTTTTTTTCTCTTTTGTTGTATAAAGTCTCCTCAGACAGGTGGCAGTATAAGCTGTCCATACTTTTCTGCTAGTAGTATCTCAACAATGCAGTGCTTCCCAATGTATGCAGCAGAGTCCAGCTGGAAGGCTGCACTGTCCTGTTACTGGTGCTGCTAAAAGTGGAGAATGGCCAAAAGGGGAAATGAGAGTGGTTTAAGCTAATACTGAACTGTGAATGTGGGGTATTTACTGCTGTCTGTTTCTCGAACATCAAAATGCAAATCCCATCAAGGAAAGGCTGAATCACTTTAATATAAGGTTTCCATAACATAAGGCATTTTTTGTTCTGCTTGGATTCTGGCAGTTTTCTGTATACTGAGTAGTATGATTTTTATCCTATAACTGGCCTCATGTATGATCATCTTTGGAAATAATAGTTCTTTTCCTTAATTGTTTACATTTGTTCTTTTAGGTTCCTTTCCAGTGATGATTATTTGTTCCTTTCCAATGAGTTTATTTGAATTTCCAAGGCATTTATTTGCAACATAGTTCTAAATCTGTGTTTTCCTCTGCCAACAAGGTTCTGAGTTATGTTTACCTATCTGCATGTTCCACTCTAGTCACACCTAGCCTCTTTACAGGTTCTCCTAGGAAACAGAAGGGAAACAACCTCCCCTACTGAAGTGATTCCAGGTAACCTTTTAGGGCTACATTGCATCATCAAGACAGTAGACATTAACAGTCAAAGATAATTGGAATTAGGGTATGAATTTCTAGGTCACAATTTAATCCAGAGAAAAACACCTTCCTGTTTGTGCTCAGGGTGAAAATGTCACTGTAACATCTGTGACAAAACTGATGCAAATTTCATAGGTGATATATGAACTATCTTCAGAATTTTCTGCTCTCTTGTTGCTACCTGTAAGGTCTAAAGCAAAAAAGCTATTCTCAAGTGTGAGCTTTGGGCTCTTTTGGGCACCTGGAAAGCTCCTAATTGCTTAAACTTGGAAAAAGTGCTGTTGGAAATATGCAGTATTTTATACTTTTTACTGCCTAGCAAATAAATGAGTGGAGCTCATTGTTTTAGACTTCAAACAAGATGGAAGCACTATGTAGTTTCTGCATGAAGCCTTAATAAGAAGGCTGATTGTGCCTTTTCTATCTGCATGCATTGCATGAGTTTGCAAAATTTGGGACACAGCTGGGGCAAGATATAAGTGGGTTGTCTCTCTTTGGCTTTTCTTAAGATCCTGCTTAGTCTATGCCCCTAAAAGACTACCGTTTAAAATTTTTCCTAATTTCCTAATCTTCTGTGAATATAGGGATTTTGTTTGAATTATGACTGACTACTTGTATCTGTCTTTGGTTCCCTGAAATAAGCATCCTTCTTTAGTAGTCACAGATTTTAATTCTCTTGCCTGTTTTTTGCAGATAAATAATGCTATTTCCCAAGGTAGAATAGATTCGGTGAAAGACTAAATTGCAAATGCTTTTGGTGTCATCCAGCTGCCAGTAAAACCACAATCTCTTTTATACTCATATAGGAGAGCTGATGTTAAATGGAGCAGAGAGGGAGATGGATCAGAAGGGATTAGATTGTAACCAGCTAACATTCTTCCCAGCTCTACATGAGAGTTTCCATTCAGAAGACTTCTTAGAACTATGCGTGGAGAGACAAATTATATTGCAGGAGTTTTCAGAGAGTGAAAAGGTAGGAAAGATGAACTGGAAAATTTTCTCTGGGGACATGACATTTTTGAGGGTGAATTGGATATGGAAGCTGATCTGTTCCTTTCAGTTTGGGGTTCAGGAGGATTCAGGCTACAGTAGACATCATTACTCTCTGTTTCCTTACAGCAAATACAGTTTTCCACACTCTGTATGAACTCCTGTACAGACTCTTCTTGAAGAGCAATTAATATTAATTCCTTGAAGTAAGAGAAAAAAAATTGGGCATGGCAAGCAAGATATTCTTTTAAGAGACACTGTCTGAATTTGCCTAAGACATGGCAAATTCTGAGACTGAGAATTCCTGTGCTGCTCTACAACCTTTACTCATGCTCAGAGCAGTGCCTACATCAAGTTTATTTATAACCTCTGGAAGAGTATGCCAGTTTTGTACAGGTTGCTAGTTCAGTGGTGTTTACGTGTTGTCCTGAAGAATACCAGAAAATGTTTCCTTCCTCCTTTTACATGTCTTTCTTTCTGTCTCCCCATGAGTACTGGACAGATTCTTCCCTCTGAGGCCGTATAAACTTTCCACGCTTCCTCTTTGATGCTTCCATCATGTGTTATCTAATGAAAACATTTCTGTTCCTTCTTTGCTCTTGTACTGGACTGAATGCCCTTCACCATGGTTTCTTCCCAATACAAGGAAGAGGCTTAAGGTTCAGGAACACTGAGGGAGAAGATGAGTTGTGGAGTAAATAAGAGTAACTCTTAGGAAGATGGTACCTTTGATGTCAGTTTAACTGAGACAACACCAATGAAATTGACAACCTGGCCTCATTCCCTCATCTTTTGCAGTGTACCTGTTTATTTCAGTGTCATCATTCCCTAAGTGGCCCAGGAGTTAGCATTCCATAGTGGAAGCCAAATACTTGTAGTATGTAGACTCAGACTGCACAGTGCTGTGATAGCTGTACACAGATATAGAAATAGCTGTTTTAATAAAATATCTCAATACCATCACCAGATTTTCTTGATGCTTTGCCAGTGGCTAAGGGGTCACACTTGTGCTCTCTAATATGACTTTCTCAGAGTTCTTGATGCAGTCTGTTTCTGTATCAGAATTCACTTCTCTGTCCCTCCTCCTTTTGCGCCTTCCTCCCCATACCTCTCCCCAGCAGAAGGAGACAGGCATGAAAATGTGAGGCATGATTTCCATGCACTGATCTCATTTTGAGCCTTCAGGCTGTCTGTCTCTTCTCCATGTAACTCTGCAGGAAGCCATCAGAAATGCCAGGCATGTTTTTTTTCCAGCAGCAGTCACTGCCTCGCCGAGCTGACAGAAGTATTAACAAAAGCAGCGGGGGGTGACATTAGCTGTCCTGTGCTCACTTAGTGCACAGAGGTCCTGCCTTGTCAGTGGCTGCCTCCTGAGCTGTTTGCACTTTAAGCAGGCAAATGGAGCCATTTTATTTCCTGCACTGTTCAGAAAAGTCATTGAGTGTGTGTGTGTTTGAGTGAATGTGTTCCCTTGTACATCTGAATGAACAGAGCAATCAAGAGATGCAGGGCTTTGGGCAATACCTTAGAAGGTAATTATTCAATTATTTTATGTCATGTTTGCTTCATTGATTAATGATTCTAGTAGCTTGTGAACTGGGTTTCATCTGTTTAGACAGAAAATGAAAGTTTTTGTTTAATTTATGATAATGTCAAGCTGCTTGGTGTTTCAATGCAAGACTGAAGGTACAAGGCTTGCAGGTACAGCACTGTCCTGGTGGATGTTCAGCAGTACAGCTCAGATCTTTGTTACTCATCAGCAATAATATAAGTCACATTCCCCAAACGAAAAAAATTTACTCATCTCAAGGGCTCTTGTATTTCAAATAAGGCAGATTTATTTAATAATATAAATTTGAAGAAATAATATAAAATTGAAGAAAGGGATTATTACTATTGACTGGTTTTGGTTGGATAGTACACAATACTTGGGCTTAGAGTTTAAGGTTTGTGAAAGAGAGGTTATGTGCTCTTCCCCCTCAACAAGGTCTGCTAGCATGCCCTGGTTCTGCCTTAGGCAGAATAGCACAGTGGGTTTTTTTGTGCCAGGCCATATTAGAGGCCTCCTTCACGATCCACATGCCTTCTATAACCACACACGTGATCTCTGGGTTTGGTGAGGTGGATTTCTTACAAGTCTGGATTTCAACTTTGTGTCTGTGGAGCTGCTTTATGCAACTGCCTGATGTTTCAATATCCAGTTACCTTCCTTTTAGGAAGAAGCAATCTTTTTCCTATTTAATTACTACAGGAAACCATGTGGTTTGCTAATGTGAGCAGAATTCCCCAGTATTCTCAGTGCAAGGATACATGTCTCTAACCACGTAATGACAGGCACTCCGGTCCAGAGTTCTGTGGTTGGCACATCCCCTCAGAGACAGGCATTCCTGTGGGAGAGGTGATGGAAAAGTGCTACCTTCCTCTTAGAAATCATTTAGAGGGGAAAAATATTGAAGAGATTTTCATGAAAAATTACCCACAGAAATCTCCCAGGGCTGTTTTTTTCTTTAAACCCAGAATGAGGAAAACAACCTCCTGTGCCCACTAAGTGATTTCAAAATGAAGCGCCCCACTTGTTGGTAAAATAATGACTTTTCAGTAAAGTATTTAAGTGTGGAAACAAGACTGTATTTAATTTACTTATGAATTTAGTATTTATGTTATCCTAACATCAAAGACTAAAAGCTTGTGAAACAGTGTGGGTCTGTTTCAGCTGACCTTAGCTAGACCATGTGTAGTTTGGGATGGCAAGGAAGATTGTGAATTTGACTCCAGAAATAGTGAGTTTAGGAACAAATGCAAAGAGTGAAGTAGAACCATACTTATTCTACATATTATCATATAGACTTTACATGATCTAGTAAAACTAATTCAATTTCTGGGTCAATTTTGCATATCCCATAAAATAGTACAGCTCCCTAGTTCTTATGAAGATTGGTAGAGTAGTTTGGTAGATCACTGAGATCTTAAGAGAAAATCAGATTTGGTAATACTTCTCATACTTATCAGTCTGTTCTCTTAGGAACACTGCATTGCATTTCTGAGCCAGGAAAGTTGTGCTGTTATGTAAATACCTCTCTAATCCCTTTGTATGTAGCTCTCTGGTCCTTGCAGCTTCAGATGGACTCAGCTTGCAAAATTCACTCATTTCTGGATTCTGTGCAATTCAGGATTGTGCTAATTTAGAAGAGGAGCTCAGCAGTGAGCAGGGTTTTTTTTCGTATGTAAGGTAGTATTAGTGCTTTAAGATTTTGGGAGCAAAATTTTTGAGGCTGGGCTAATGGATGATTAGCTACTGCCCCCTTCCTAGGAACAGAGGAGTTATTGGTTGAAAGTTCTGGTTGAAACTGGGCACAACACTGAGCTGACCTTGATCATCCCAGTTGACTGTACTAACCAGTGGACTTAGCTTTTGGAGCTGAGTATATATAGAATATTTGATAAGCAGACAAAAATAAGGAACTCCATGCTTCTAAATGTAAGGGAAGTTCTTTGCAATTAACTACTGCTTGTTTTAAAATCAGAACTTTTAAATTTTCTGCAGGCCACACAATTTTATGATCTCTAAATTGATTTGTTTACTTTCCGCACCATCTCTCAGCCATAGAAAATGTTCCAGAATAAAGGCTTTTTTTTCTTTAACAAAACTGGTCAATTCCCAAGAACACTTTCTATCAACTGGCATATATAATAAACAAAATACTTTGTTGAAAAATTCCCCATGTTTTTAAATTGTTTAAGAAATTCCTCTATTGTAAGGGCCAAATTGGAGTAAAAACAAGAAATTGAGTCTTAGGATGTCAAGGGAAATTTTAAAAAATATTCTAGAATGTTTATCTAAATCCTTAAGACAATTAGATTGATAGATTCATATATTCTGATTGGGCTTCTGTCAGTCATACAGTGATTTTGTGACTTTGGCCCTGTGAACCCATGAATGAATATGTGAGTTTTCTGGTACAAACTTGTGCTCTTCTGCATCACTGGCTCTAGCTCCCTGCTGCCTCTGTCTCCTGTGTTACCTGGCCTTACTATGCTTGCCTCCATTCTAGGTGATGTTCAAGTGCTCCGTGGTGGTTGTGCAGGGTCATACAGCACTGGAAGGGGTGCTGCTCTTTGGCCAAGAGCACTTTTACATCTGTGAGTGCTTTGTGTTATCCCCTCTTGAGGAAGTCTACTGTACTCGTCACTGCTTGTCCAGGTGAGTCATTCTTTCCTTCCTTCCAGAGATCTGCCTGGTCAAATTCAGTATTGGCACATGGATACCTTGAATTTGCACAATTTTGTGGGGATTTTAAGCAGAATAATAGCACAGCAAGAAGTTTGCCATCCTTTCCATTTGTTAAAACAACTGTTTAATGTAACTAACATAGGTGCTTGTTCACAGGCTTTGGGGGTGCTGTGAGAGCACCCATCTTCAACAGATGGAGATGGTGGACAGTCTCACACCTACACTGCTGTTTTCAGTTATGTCATGATGTTGTTAAAGTTTCTTTCTGAGTAACTCACATCTTTTATTCATATGGAACAGTTAGGACAGGAGCCTTTAGCTTCATTGTCTCATAAGTTTTTTGTTTGTTTCTCCAAGACAGAATCGTAAATAATATTTGGCACACTGCTGTCATCTCTTGACTCATGATTTATTGAAAGTGATCAATATTGCAAATGAGTCTGTTAGACCAAGCTCTTTGTGCGTACTGTGTGCTCATGTGCAAAGCCCAGTGGGACAGTGAGTAGCTCAGCATTTTTACTCTCTGTCTGCTCTGCATCCAAATCTTATGAAGCCTAACATCAGTCAATCTGATCGGGTGACTCAAGGATCAATTGATAAAAGCTTAGGTTGTTTTTCTAAGGGATTTTCTGTGGGCTAGGCTGTTGATTGCAACTCTAATACATATACGCTACTAAAATAATAATAAATTAATTGCTTAATTATTAGTTCCAAGTAATTGCTGTTTACAATAGCTGTGTGTCCATATGATGCTTACCCTCAACTTGGGCTTTCAGGTTCTCCCAGCAAGTTCCTTCCCTTGCTGATTCTCAGACTCCAATGTGTGCAAACATTGCTGTCTGCCTACTTGCATATACTAAAATAACTCCAAACCTCCCCTTAACCTCCACAGGCTCTTTATTTGGGTAAGTAGTAGAAAATCTGCCTTTAGGGTTTAGCTTTATTTATTTAGCTTTGTTTTCAGTTTATGTATGTCCCAGTTGATCTTGATATCTCTTTGTATTGTTATTTTTCTTTAGGGGAGGACTTAAGCATTTAAGAGGGCTCCCCAGGTTTTTTTTTTTTTTGTTTCAAATTAATTTTTTTAATTTATTTTTCTACTGCAGAATCAGTGATCCATTTATTTTCAACTTATGTCATAAAGATCATGCTGTGGGAGACCAGATGTGTTCCCGTTATTCGTATCACGACATCAAAGAGATTCATCTGATGCGCTTTCTCCTGCAGGTAGGAATTAACAGGCTCAGTCATTTGAGGGAAAGCTGCAACAGCAGTAACGACATGTGACTGAAAACCACTTGCTCAGTTTTCACTAAGAATGATGATATTTTTTCACTTCAGTATCAAAATGCTTTTTGTCCCATCATTGCTTCATTAGCCTTTGCTATACTTCTTTAAACTAAACTCCTTTCTATACACACCACAATGCCTGAACACCCTGACTAGTGTGGTGGGCTTATTAATTGTCAGGCTGACAGTGTTGTTCACACAAAATTTTTGAAAATTAGACTTGAAGTTAATGTTTTTATTTTTATGGAAGCTACCACTAAGTGGCTGACTTCAGTAATATTCAGCTCCCATTAGTCCTGGCATCAGTGTACTATGGGTTACCTACACACTAAACCTGGGCCTCTTGGAGTAAATTTCAAGTCGTGCATGTGGTTCAATAAAAGAACATAAGCCTTTGTTTTGTTTAGGTGAATCTGTGAGGAGAATCACAGAAGCTCTAGTTGTAACTAGATCTTCTTGCAACACCAGACCCTGTACTTGCTTTAGAGGGTTTTAGTACAGTTCAAGGAGTAATTCACATATTTGACCAAAATATAAAGTTCTGAAGCAGCTGTAACTAGTTACTTGTTATTTTGAATCCATTTTTGGATAGTTGAGATTCAGCAGTGAATTACAAAATCATTTTGAAAATTCAGAAGCTGGAGAAAATGACAACTGTCTTATGTCATGTGGTATGATACTCATCCATGAGTCAGCCATGTTTTATTTTATATATAATTACGTATGCAAACTGGGCAATTTTAGTAGGTGACACTTGCTTCAGGATTCAGTATATTGCAGTGGTTAGGCCACTCACTAAGCACATACAGGAATGGTAACTCATGTTCTGAGTGACTGTATGAAGCTTACTAAGATCACTGGGGATCAGCCTGAGCAGAACTGTCACCTCTTCTGTTTGGGGATAGTATCAAAGTTGCCAGCAGAAGACTTCCAAATACTCATATATTCACATTTGTGTATGCATGGATTTTTTAACCATGAAAAACAGAAATTTTTGGTGTGTCCCAAAATGAAAAGAGGAGATGAGTAAGCAGTCTTTGAATGGGACTAGGGCAAAGGCTGAGCTTGTTGGTTTGAGTGGTTTTGTGTTTTGGGATTTTTTTATTGTTGTTTCATGGTCTTTTTGTTATTGTTCCAGGGTTGTTTTGTTCGGTTAATGAGAACTGAAAACTCAGGTATCTGTATCAGGCTTTTGCTGGGACTCTGTGCCAAAAACTTCTTTGAAAAAACGTTGTGGAAAAAGAGGAAAGCTGATTCCTTGTGCTTTCCCTGCAGGACAGGTAGATCTGCTGTTTAGGCAGGGACTGTTCCTCTGCTGGTCTCCTCTTGTCCATGCACGTAGTCCAGCCCAGAGCAAAGCACTGGCCCAATTCTGTAATGGCAACGCTTGAGCAGACCTGGTTTGGAAAGCTGAGCTCCAGAGCAAATGCTGCAAGCTGTTTATTGTCATAGCTGCTCTCATATTACCTTTCTGCTTTATATTTTGTTTGTGAATCATGTATGGGCCACCTGCCATTAGAGTGTTTCTCTAGGTTTGTATTGCACCTGCCACATTTGGATTGAAACTCATGTCTGGGTTCCCAGACACTACATGTTATTTATAGTTTTACTTGAATGACTTGGGGGAAAAAGGTACCTCTCACTAAGTAAATAAGAGGATTATATTCAAATGCCCAGCAAAACAAAGTATAGAGACATTTTGGGGATGGGGAAAAGGAAGCGAAGTTTTCTTTCAACTTCAATTCATCAAAGTTTTGGTGCAAAATGTCATAAATTCCCCTTTCTCCTTTGGTGCTTCTAGTCAGGAGAAACTATTTGGCAGTTCTGTTGAGCTCTGTCTTAATTTAGCAAGCAGTATGGATGCTTTCTAAAAGAAACTCTTTAGATTCCCCTCTTTGTGTTATCTTTATCACCTAGTTAGTACTTAATGCTACTATTGACTTATTAATCACACTGGGATTTCACGATAAAAATGTTTCAGAACAAAAGGAAAAGGTGAGTGATGGAACCAGTATCTGGAGTTTGGTTTTGCTTCAAAAAAGTGTTTGAACTGCTAGTCACCTTGTAGGACCATCCCTACAGTTGAAGAAATTTAGAATGTTAGACATATTTTGCTTTACTTCTGCACATTTGTCAAAAAGTCAAGGTCTTTTTTTTTTAAAGCTCTGAAGAACTGGACAGGCCATGATGGAGCCTTTGCAGCACTAGGCTTTGCTCTGCAGCTCCTCACACGAAATTATTTCCCTTTCCAGGAGATCGCCTTGGAAATATTCTTCAAAAATGGTTACTCCAGATTTCTTGTCTTCCATGACAGTGACCGAAATAAGATATTTAAAAGGTAATGACTAGCTCACAGTAACATGGGTATGTTCCTGGTGATGCTTAGTATACCACTCTTTCATCCTGATGTCAGGTGTCTGTGTTTTGTTGCTGCAGGACCTTTGTTTTCCATTTTTCCCTTGAGTTTTAATGGGTTACACTTTAGCTGTGAAATTTTCCTTTTGCTGACCTGTGGAGTCTTTGGAACATTACACAGCCATTGACTTATCAAGGAATCTAATGTTCAGGACTTTTCTAGCACCCAGTGGTGTTGTGTGTCCCTTCATCCCAGGAAATTTTAACTGTAGCTGTTTTCCTTCCTCCCACTGAGATGAGAACCACCTTCACCTCACCTCACAGTACTGGGTGAAAGAAGATTTCTTCCAACCCTCATAGTATCACTAGATTCTTTAGGAATAACATATTTTTGTCTCTCCGACTTTATCTTTGTTAACTTTTAACAATGGCATTTTTTTAAAAGATTCTCCTTATCTGCTTGTCTTGTTTAATGAAACTTGAATGTAAGACTATGAAGTGATTAATTTGCACTTTGTTTTCTTGCATGTTATTATCTACTGCAGTTCTGGCCATTAGATCAGGATTGCATTCACTGGCCTCTACACAGGAAAATTCATTTCATTACTAGTGCTTCCTCTACTAAATTCTGCAGCCTGAACTGAGCATTGGTGCTGTCAATTTCTAAAGAATCACAGGAATTCCCTCTGCTCCTGAAATCTCTGAACAACTCCTATTTCAGTGTTGCATTAAAAAGTCAGTGCAGATTTATCTGTTCTTCTTTTCCAAGGAAGTGAGCATAGTGAGGCTACTTAGAATCACCAGGATCTGCCCCAGAGCCAGCCCTTATCTTTGCTGTCTTTGAATTCTGACAAGTATCTCTTGGGGGAATCTTTCAAAGGCAGTTCAAGACAAGGTTTTGATCCTCAGCTGTAGATCACAAAAACTGTATATTTCAAGGGTATAGTTTGTCTGATATCATAAACCCACAGCAAATGTAAATATGAATGGCTGAGATGAAGGTTGGTGGCTCTTTCTGCCATTTTTACTAAATAAATGTCTGAGTGGGTTCTTTTATCCAGCCCATAGCAACTCCTTAATATTAGATGCATCCTTTTGCCTGTTCTCTTATAGATTTATCCTAGGTTAGAGTCTCAGGGCAATGCTGTGGCTTCCTGAAGAAAGCTGTGAGGACAAAGCAGTTCTGTGGATATGTAATGTGTCCTAATTACCATTTGCATAACTGTAATGTGGCCTTTCATATCTCCTATAGATTCTGTTCTTTCCAACCTGCTTTGAAGTCAAAGGGGATAACAGAAGAATCCTTAAATATAAGGTAAAACATAGGAAACATTGGATAATTGTAATACATGCAATTATGTGAATAAATTGCACCTTTAAAAAGCATATAGAAACATACCTATTTGTATCCTCCCTTTTAAAGATTCAAAGGTGTTCCTAGGACTTCAAAAAGCATTCTAGCATACTTTATCACAGTATGAAGATGAGTGTCAAAAAGCTGACTGTGAATAGGTGATTAATAATTATCTCATTTGTATCACTTTATTGATAAACTCTGTGCAAAGGGTTACTGTGGGAAGAGACAGTGAGGTGAGGACAGAGCTAAACCATAATGCTTTTGCATAATAACCTCTTCATTGTGTGCTCAGGGCAGACAGTGATGTACATATGGATGCTTTGGCACCTTGTATTAGCTGTACAGTGGAGATTCTAACTTGTCCCTCAGATTTACTGTTGCAGGAAAAAAGTTTTCTCCTAGTGGGAGGTGCTTGAGAAAATGTTTCATGCATTCCATGAGTTAGAGTAACTTTTCTCAATTTAGGTATCTGGGGAGCACAGCTCTAAGTGCCTAACTGGTGTCCTCTGAAATGATTGCTGAGGCTGGAATTGTGTTGAGGCCTGAGGTGCACATTGCCCCTGAGTTGTTGCAGTTGTGTCAGCTATACCCATTTCAATTTTCAGTCTACCTGTTGCAGATCATTACCTATCTTGTAAATGAGCACTTTCAGCTCTGAGCTCCAGTCACCAACTGGCTAAAGTATCAGTGCAATGTGGAACCAGCTCCAGCTAGAGCCTGACCTAAACCGGAGGTGGTGGCTGGCTGTGGAGAGTGACACCTGCCCTGTGTAAACAGCAACTCGCTCTAGGATTTCCTTTTGCCCTGCTTGCTGGGAGATCAAGAGGTGTGAATGTCATGACAGAGGATGCATTAGAGCTTCAAGAAATTTGGGCATTAATTGACTGGTGGTTATTGGAAGAAACACTTGACTCATGGTTAATCTCAGAATCTGAGACAGGCTGCATGCCTGTGTAAAGTAGCCTGTCCTGAATTCCAGTAAGGCTCTGCCGGCAGGTTTTTTTCCACTGGCTGAGAGAAGCCCCTACAAAACTTATTCTCTCTGAGAATGTAAAGGGCCTTTGGCATAGCTTTGGTTGGACCATGTCAGGGCATGAACTGAAATAAAATAAATGTAACATTTATTATAATCACTGCCTAAGCAGCAAAGCCAGAAAAGTTGTGTTTAAAGTGGAAAGTTAGAGAAAATTACGTCAGTAGGTGTGCTTCCCTTTACCAATGAGAACTAATGGACTGAGGACTTGATGAGTTTACTCTTCCCTTGTTTGAATAGTGGAGCTGTTTCAGAGTTAGAAAATTTCAAAAGCAGCACTTGGGACTTCTTCCCCATCTAAGGGGACAATGGCAAACTTCCACATCTTTCCACCTTTTCATGCCATACCTGAGACAAGGAGGCAGGCCAGATTAAATTCTTTGCTCAGACACATTACTAATAATTGCACAGTTGAAGCATGGAAAGAAGAAATTACTAGTTTGATGCATCATATGACATTGAGGTAATAGAATTTCTGGGAAATCCCTTATCAGTTTATCCACCTAGTCCATAGGAAATAACAGGAGTTCCCAGGCTCTACTGTAGTCATTTAAAAAATAAAGTGCTCCTGGCACTTTATTCTTCATTCAAATATACTTAAATGTTTGCTGTCACCATAGGTTATTATGGCCACTGCCAGCCCTTCCATGTCATGCCTGAGTGCTTTTATATCTGCTCATTGCTTGTCCCTGTATATTGCTGTTTGCAGGATGTCAGCACTCTCTGCCCTATGGATGTGATTTCAGCAAGTGAATGTGTGTGCTCAGGTGCACATGTCCATATGTACATGTCAACAGGAAGCTAAAAGTTCTGTGGGGATACCAGACCTGACTTTGTCAATGCAGAAGCTGACTCTTGGATCATGGAAGACAGGGACTCTTCTCTTAATCACTTTAGTCACTGCTTAAGTGATAAGCCTGGAACCCTTAAAAAGATAAATATTTTTCCTACCCCTTCTACATCCTCCTTGGAGAGACTCAGAGGCCAGCCAAACACTATGAGTATGGATAGTCATGCTGATTTTTTTGGACAATTTGGTACAACTTGCTGCACCTAGGTATAGCACTCAAAATCCCAAAGAACTTGCAGAAATCTGGTCCCTTGATGGCAACAAGGATCACTAGTTGTCTATCTCTAAGCATTGTGTTTGTACTGCTTAGTTACTCCTGAGCATAACACTTGTGTTTGCTGCCTCTGCTGAACTGGAACAGGCTCACGTTTCCTACACTGACAGTGCCTGTTTGAGACTCTGAGAGCTTGGTGGCAGCCACCAGCAGCAGAAGGTTCCCAGGTCTTTTCCTTTTCCTCCAAATGTTCAACTATGTCTCAACCTGTGAAAATGAGCAGAAATAATCTTTGGGGCTTAGTGGTGGGAATGGATTTACTAGAAAAACATATTGTTTAAAAGATCCTTTCACTGGACACTGCACACACAAAAGACCCCAAAAAGCCCAAACATGGAGAACACGTTGCAGGGACTGGCCCAGATTTAAACAGCCTTTTCCAAATACACATCTGGTTTAGTTGCTCTGGTTTTCATTCTAGAGACCACAGAAGTCTGCTTATAAAATGAAGCTGATCTTTAAAGAAGCAGAACCGCAGGAAAATGGAGGAGGAGGAAAGTCAGTTTTTTATTTTCTTGGGCTGGACTTCATGCAACATGGTCTATAGCGTGCCTTGGTATATTTCAAGGATTGTCATCTTTCATTCTCCATTCTTCTTGGTTATCTATTGCAGTGGAATTGGGTGCAGTGAGTGAAGGGAAACTTGGCTTATCTGAGGGGCCGGGTGTCATGTCCTCTAACTTGTGCAGCTCGTCCCTCTCACCCTGACACGTCTGCAGACAGGAATTGCACAGGTCTTTCTTTTCTACTAAGTAAAGCGATTCTATGCGTTTAATGGTGTCAATTGGCTCTTCTTCCTTTGCAAATTCTGGTAAAGGGTTTCTTTTTACATTCAGTCTTTCAAGCTTGGGGAGCTTTTTCACACTCTTTGGAATGATGGTCAAGGAGTTGTCAAAGAGACCTAGCTCAATAAGTTCCTTCAGGGATCCAAGAGTGGTGGGAATAGTCTCAAGACAGTTTAAGCCAAGGTTGAGAGTACGCAGGTTCCTGAGAAGGGTCAACTCTTCTGGCAGACCTTTTGTGGTCAACTTATTGTTGCATAAATTCAGGTAAGTAAGGTTGCGAAGCGTGCCTATTGCTGCGGGCAGCTCGTCAATCTGATTACTATGCAGGTCCAGCCACATCAGATTCTGGAACTTCTCAATGATGTTTGGAATCTTTCTTAACATGTTTCTGCTCAGATCAATTTCCTCCACATCAGCCAGCTCCAGAAGGCACTTGGGGAAGACGGCAATGCCCATTTTGCTTAACTCAAGACGGCGCCTTCCATTAAAAAGTACCCGGAGTGAATTTTTGGCCACTTTCAAGGTTATCCTTTTCCCTTGTGGACCTTTTGCCTTGGGCATCTCTCTGCTGATAGACAGACACACCAGACTCTGTGGATAAAATGTGAGAACTCCGGTAAAGTCTTTGAAAGCCATGGCTGTTAATCACACAGTTATATGTTAATATTCCTGCTAGACTTTTCTGAAGTTGGTTTTCTTTGAGGTCAGAACTTTTCAACTGAAAATCTGCAACTCTGAAAATTCTTCCTCAAAGTATTTTCAGTAGGTGAAATTCTAATAATTTACAATATTATTTCATTGCAATGTAACATCTATATTACATTAGAGGGTGAAATTACAAGTGGGACACATTTGCTGTCTTTCATTCCTAAATACTGATTTGAGCTCAGGGTATCACAAAACTGAATGAAATATGTTATTATCCATCAGCCAGTTGAGGACTGGAGAAAAATATATTATGGGTCTCAACACAGTCCCTAGAAACTGCATTAAAAGAAGCTATTCAAATTTGTCTCATTCTACCAGATCAACAGTTGCCATCTTTACAGGCCTGGCATTTGCTAACAGGTTGATTAAATTTCTTGTGTAATGGACTTGAGATTTGGGCTCTGGATGTTATTGAAAGATTAAAAGTTTAAAGAAAATTATTAAGAATTTTGTTTTGACCAGGACTCAGGAACATGGTGAGCTCCCAGACTTGCCAGAATGATTGGCAATTCATACCTCACCTACAGGGCAAACTGCAGCAGGGACTGATGTCAGCACTGCTGAATGCCGTGTTAAACCAGGCCTTGCTAAGTGTCCTCCTCTGGATACTCTAATCTTGTTATTTTGTTCATGCTTTGGGATAGAGGGTCTCCCACTGCAAAGGTGTCCTGCCCTCAGAAAAATGCATATAGGTGTAGTAGACTTTTGACTCATACCGATTCTCAGAATGTGGTACGTGCTTCCTGGAATGAGCCCTGTAAGAGTATAGCCCACTTACTCTCAGGTTTGGTGAACTCTTTGTAATCAAAGGTCATCAAATACAGCTGCTAATTACAGCTAGTGGCAAAGGAAATAGGCTGATTCCCTGGAAATGGATGACAATGTCCCTCCCAGTAAGAGTTTAGAGAGCAGCACAGGTTACAGCTGAGTAATCTCAGGTCTGGGTGTTCTGGCATTTAATTTTGAAGAGTCAAATTGCAGCTTTGATGAATGATTGTTTAGGACAAAATATAGATTTGTCGACAATACATGTCCCTATTAGAAAGACTTCACTACAAACCCTTCAGGCTTTTTGGCTACTCATTAATCATGTTTGAATACATGAAGGGGAAGCTCAAGCTACAACTAAGGCATTTCAGCTTCTTTTCAATTACATGCCATAGCCCAAAATAATGCAAAAGCATTAACCCAGCTACCACCCACCCTCCCAAGAGCTCTGTAATGAGGCAGATGCTTCAGAAAATACTGGAAGCGGTGCAGTGGATTCAGTCTTGCCCTGAGGGTGAGTTCCAAAATAGGGTTTTTGTTGTTTTATATGAAAACATTTAAACACAGTTAAATGTTTCTGTGTGTCACTCCCATATTTCTGTCTCTCATGAGTACTTACAGAACCATATTACCAAGAACAGCATTACCAATGCTTTTCTATCTATATGTTGACTGGTAACTGAAGCAAAGTACTCTGCAGTGTGAACAAGTATTCCTTCCGCCTTTGTTGATGTTAGCATAAATAATTCCCCAAGAGCTCGTAGAAATTTCTGGACATCAAAAGAGCAGGATTTTCTAATCACAGGTCTCTCATTTTAAGGATTTTATGCAATATTCTTGTTGGCAATTCTGTGAAGGTAAAGTTGAGCAGTATGGGAAATGCCAGAGACCTGCTGGTGATACAGGACACCCTGAATCCTTTCTGGTGCACAGAAGTGGGTTGACTACCATGCTTCAGGAAAAGATCTATAGGGGAGCTTTCTTATGTGCTGGCAGAATGGAAAGAGACTTTCTGTTTCCTGTAATTGACATGAACCAGGTGACCTTTAGGTCCGATTTTTTGTTTGCTTGAATTTTGTGTTGGATGAGCTGACCAAGATATTCAGTGCTTTTTGATAAGTGAAGCTTTGCAAACAAGTGTGCCTTTAAAAAATGAACAGGATCCTCAAGGAAAAACATGTAATTTTTTTTCCTAATTTCAAATTTATCGTTTCTTTTAAAATGCTTTTAAAAAACATGTTTAAATCTCAGAAAACAATGCATTCCGTTATAATTTTTTGCTATTACTTTTCATTTAAAATCCAAGAGGAAAATATTGAGCCAAAATTTTTTCTTTTCCTATTTTACAAAATACCATCTAGGCAAAGAATCATTCAGTTGTGGCCCTGTTGTGGTACCTGGTTCCCGGTGCCGGGTCCCTCTGCGCTGTGCGTGCCCGGCAGCACTAGAGGGAGCCTGGCGTACAAGGTTGAGTGCTGCAGTTCAGCCTGCCTGCCTGGCTTTGAGTATTTCTCTGTCAATAACACTTTCCAAGCTGTTACAAAGTTTGAACCTGGATCTTTCAAGTTTTTACGAAGTCCAGACAAACAGATGAGTGTGATTTTCCTCAAGACAGATCTCTTTTTATGATGCACTGCACAATGCACTGCAGACTCCAAAGAGTTTCTTCCCACAGCCTACTTTAGCCAGATTTTTTTACATCCAACTGTGAACCTCTCAGATGGACTGATCAAGTCCCTAAGGAGTGCTCACTCTAAGTGCTATTTAGTTTGGGTTAAAAGTTGGAGCCATATTTCAAACTTAGAAAAAATATGATTTGCAATTCCAAAAATAGGGATTAGTACTAGAGGACTGCAGAAACATTTTAGTGTGCTTGAGAACTTGAAGAGGATGAATAGCTCTCCTACCTCTGCATGCTTGTAAACTAATTATCAGTGTTTTACAGGGCTGTAGCTGGAGATAATGGAGCCTACTTAGCCATGTCTCATTGTCTTTGGTTCTGTGTAAGAGGGCCCTAGTCCTGTAGCCACTGATATTAAAAATTCAGGAATCACAGGAGTTCTCCTTGCTTAAATGTTAATTATGCCTGTTCAATCTTACACTCACAGTGCATCTCCTGGAATGGCAGAAGGAAAGGTACATGTGCTGCCCTACACCTAAGAAATGATGATGAGACTTTCCACCTGTTTTCTCTAACAAGAGAAAACACCACCGCCGGGTTCACCCTCTGAGTTGTTGGCAAGCCTTTTCCTCGGGTGGAGGGTGCTGTATTTCTGTGACAAGGTCCACTAAAATGGATAGAAAACCCTTTCCCTTTCTAATCACACTTGTTAGAATCTTTGGCCTGGATGGGCTTTCGAATGCCCAGAGCTTTAGGAGTGTTTAACAGACCCAGAGTTTAGAGGTTGATCTGATAGAGAAATTAACAGAAAATGTGTGTCAAGGATGTCATGCTGTCTGTGGTGCTGTGTTGCTGGGAGCTGCAGGGATAGAACAGACCTGAGCATCAGTACTAAGAGTGTCAGTGTCTCTCTGAGGCAAGGAAAGATTGGGGATTATTTCTTATCTGCACTTAAGCACTTGCACAGGGGTCAGTCATGACCCATTGTATCTTAAGCCTGCCCTAAGAAGATCTGATCCTAAAAGACTGCATATTTGGACCCTGAACATCTCTTTTTCCTTTCCCAGCTCAAGTGGGAGCAGAACTGGCCTTCTGCCTGCAGCACTGCTTGGTGCTTCAGGACATCCTTCTCTCTGGTTCTGCCTGTTATTTTCTTCCGGTGTTGGTGCTCCCTAGTTCACCCAAAGCTGCAGAGAACCATCTTGAGCCCATCTTGAACTACTCTGTGAAAAGTTTCCTCTGTCTTTCCTCTTGGAATTCTGCATGCTACAGAGCAGGCCTGGCAAGCGCAGTGGAGCTCCGCATTCCCTGCACCTCTCTGTGGCAGGAAGGCTGTGAGGTGACGTGTGCTAATTCAGCCAGGGAAGAGGTGATAATACCATCTGTAGTGAAACACTTGCATGTAGAGCTTAAAACCAGCATTCATACAGCAAATGACTTTGCATGAAGCCAAACAGTTCTACTTCCCTGCTTACAAGCCTGTTACCATTTCTCATTGTTGGATATGATCTGTTGTGGAAGAGATTAATTCATTGACTGTCTTCATTGCAGTCTTAAACAGGCAGGTTTAGACTCAATTCTACCATGAGTACATAGTTTGAGAAAAGTTTCCTTTCTTAATATTCTTATTTTCCAGATGACTTCAGGGCCCCCATACTATCACACAGTGCAAAGTCACTTGCAAAACCAAGGCCCATCAAGAATAAGCAAAAGCATTGTTTCATCTTAACAATTCTGCCAGGCTGCCCCCTCCATATGATCTTACCGAAGTAGCCTGAAAGGCCCAGAAGGTGAGGTCAGATGTCACAAGCTGCTCGTTTTTTCTTAGTAGTGTGGGCTGTTACTGTGCAGTTGTCCCCTGTCTGCTCTTCTTTGAACGCTGAATTAGTCTTTCAGTCTGTAAATAAAGCCATGAGCATGAAACACAGGACAGTTTCCTTTCCACAGTCCTGTGAATTCAGAATGGTACTTCCTTGATGGAAAATGGCAGCTCTTCAAGCTTGTGTGAGCATGCCAGTGAGGAGTGGCTAAAGGGTTTCCCCAAGCCCAGGGTCCTGCTATTCAGCATTACTTCTGCAGCTTATGAAACTTGTGTTACCAAGCAACGGGAGTGCTACGCCCTTGGAGATCATTAGCATAATGGTTGGTTCCAGAAAGCAAGATTGAGCTGGATGGAAAAGAACTGAATGGCATGCAGTGCCTGGAAATGTTGTATTTCAAATTATGCTGAAAGAAAAAGCATCTGGAGCTCATCAGATGCTGTTAGTCAGCTTCTAACATTGCCTTAACTGTCCATTTTAGTCACTTGACTATTTCATTTTACTTGGCTGTAGCAGAGTGAGAGATACTTGTCTCTGTGTGTTAAAATGGATGGTGTTTGTGATATCATCCTTACCATGTGACAAATGGGATAGATGTAGACACAGGAGGGAAGGCTCATTCAATGGTGCAGCAGAGAACACACGAGCTGCAATTTATCTGTTCATATGTATCTCTCTGTCACATCTATCTGCAATATCTATCAGTGACCCTTCAAAACTCCACTTGGTGTAATGATTTCCATCTGGAGCATGTGAATTTTTTGAAATTTGTCCCTATGACTGATGTTACCAAGCTCAAGCTTCTGGTAACTGATCACAATAATTTCAAAATAATACCTGAAAGAAATCCTACTATGGAAGAGAAGGAGCTGAGTGGTTTGTTTAGGTGTTATTTACAGGAGAGGCAACATTGAGGCCTCTCTTGCTGATAATAGGACCAAGATATTATTGGCATTAAGAAGCTGATGACATTAATGTACTTGTCCGATTCCAGGGTTGGCGATTGCATTCTGCTCACCTAAACAAGTTAACTGGATTTACTTGATGTGTTTCTTCATGACCTGAATTATGCCTGAGTGCAGCATCTCCACAGTGCAAATGTTGTCCCTTTGGTTTAAGCACTGTGAATGCCCATGGTGCAAGCAGTGTTCCATAAATGAGGGAGATTTCTTTCTCCCCACTCCAGCCCTTTCATGACACCCTGCTTCAAGGAGCCCTACTTGAATATGGTTTTTATTTTGAATTACATGTCAATGCTTTAGCACAGATTAGGCATAACTGGAAGGTGGACTGGTATAGTTAAACAAGGAAGATGCTGTACCTTTAGACTAAAGTAATGTAACCTAGCACTCTTCTAAGTTTGAGAGAGACAGATTATTTCACATGGGAAAGTTGGCATTTCTTTTGAAGTCTTCTTTCCTCTGTTAACAGTATGACTTAAACCTAAGTTCTGGCTTACCAAAAAGGAGATTTTCCTCATCTTTGGTAATTGTAAAGATTTTTAAAGAAAAGTTGGTTTAGGAGAGCCTTGACACAGTTTTTTAGAATGTAGTCTGGGGGATGGAAGGAAAAAAAAAAAAGAAAATTAAAGCAGATATATGAGAACCTATTAAATTTATTGGAATTTTTGCATTAATTTTAGTAAGGGCAAAATCTTATCCTTTGGGATTATCTCATCTGCAATGAATTTCCAAATGGGTTGAGGTCCACCTGTCTCTAGCAAATGGCACACTCACAAGGGTGAGATCATAGTCTGATGTTAATGGAAGAGGGATTAATAAATCACGTATAGAGTAGCCAAAGGTGCATCATCATTAGTATACATTGTGTTTACATTCTGCCATAGCTGGTGTCCTACAAGTACCTTATAAATTAAGATATAGATAGATCTGTAGGTGCTTTTCTTGATTTCATATAATTTCACTCCCTCTAGAACTGTAGTTATTTGTGTTTATAAAGCACTTCAGTTTCTTTTACAAACCAGCCATTGATCATTTATTTGTTTTTAAATTCACTTACTGCAGTTGGGTAGCTGACCTTCATCTACTCTGAACTTTTGCTGTGCTGTCTAGAGAGGTGTTGGCTGAAAAAATGCTAATTGATTATCAAGGAGAGGGTTGGAATATGCTTTAGCTGCCTGTAATGCAATTCTTGTTTTGACACCCTGAGTCAACAGAGGAGAATGGAGAATTTCAGATCTCTGGGGAATTAGAGGGAGCATCCTCTAAGACCCAGAAGGATGGATTTTACAGGGGAGAGACTACATTTAGCCTGGCTTATTTTCATGACATGGTGAACTTGTCAACCTCTTTGAGTTATGTACTGCCTCCCAAAGTCAGCAGAGAGAATTATTTTGACCCTTGTATGGTCTTATTAGCTGTTTAAGGCTTGTGATGAGTAGGGCAAGTGTTTCCCTAGGGGGTCATGGCACCCACAAATCAACATATGTATATTTACATAACATGCACACAAGACTGGCCCAGTTTAGCCCCATGTGAAGCATTTTATAAAGCTCTCCCCTGCTTTCTAACTCAACCAGAAATCCAAAATAAACCTGGATGGTTTTAGTGAGCAAGTATGCCCCTGTGGAAAGGGAAGAACCTAACTTGACCACTCTGTAACAAACAGCCTAATCCAACCACACTTCAAATAATGCCAGGAATCCTGATCCTGTTACATCCCTTTAAGATACCCTCTCTGAGTTCCAAATGTGTTTTGGAGGCCTTAAAAAGGCCACTGGGGCAAAGTTCTGTGAAATGTACGTAGAATGTGAGAGGACTTTATTTCAAAGGGTAAGTGTTCATGATACTGCTTTTTTACTTTGGAGTTCCCACATTCATGAGCCATGTGTTGCTCAAACTGGGGGTGCAACACAACTACTCAATAGAATTTCTTCTGATTTACACTGTGTAAATTGTATATGTTATTCTTTTTTTGGACAGAGAGTGACGATCATATTTTTCTGTACTGACATGAACTCTACACCTTTGTGTGTACTGGTTTCTAGAAACACAGCCTATCGCTATTAGGTTTCATATGCTTAGCAGAAGACAAGCAAAGCTTAGGAATTGTAGACCATGTGCTAGAATTCATCTTGGCTTTCATGTTTATACATTCAAAACCCTTCTCTCAGACACACACTTTTCTCTTAGCAAAGAATAAAATAATGTGTAAACCATAGTGTTTTTCCTTTATGTACACTATTAAATAGTCCACGATTTAATAAGCAGTAAAATTATTCATAAGTATGAGAGGTGGTTGACAAGAAATTACTAGTGCCAATTCAATAAAATGGTAATGATCATAGACCATTCTGGTGCTTTATTTAGATCTTTAAAGCTACTTTAAGCCTTGCTTTGTGGATTTCTAGTGTGATCCAGCACAGAGCACAGGAGTAAAATATAGCAGTTAGTTATTCCTGCAGTAGTTTTATAATCTATGCTGAACGGATTTCCTTACACTTCATGGAGTGAAATGTCCTGACTCTGAGCTGGCACCTTAGATTTGTTTTAAAGGGAAGAGTCTCTCTTACCACCAGTATTGTATCATGTCAGTAAGCCTGCTTACTTTGGCAAATGAAAAGTTTCTTTAGTCTGTACTGGTTTTGTGTGGTATAGAGTAAATTTTCCACGTTGTAGAAGAAAATTGCATTTGGATTTTTGCTGGAAGCAGTGTTGATAATTCAGAGATGTTTTGGTTACTGCTGAGCAGTGCTTACACAGGGTCAATCCTCAATCCTTTCTATCTCTCAAACTGTTCCACCAGGACCATGGGGAGGCTTGGGGTGTATAAAACGTTGGGAGGGAACGCAGCCAGGACAGCTGATCCCCACTGGTGAAAGGCACGTTCCACAGCAAACTGTATCGTACTCGGCATATAAACCTGGGGGAATAAGAGGCAGGGACATTCCGAGTGATGTTTGTTTTCATAAGTCATGGTTACATGTGATGGGGCCATGGAGATGGCTCAATACTGGCCTGCCAAAGGGAAGTAGAGAGTGAATTCCTTTTTTTGTTTTGCTTGTGTGCATTTCCTATGCTTTACGTGTTAGACCATCTTAACCCACAAGTTTTCTCACTTTTTCTCCAGCAATTCCTTCATCCCTATGCAGGGACAGTGCGTAAGTGACTGTGTTGGGCTCATTTTTCATTTACCAGCTGGGGCTAAAGCATGATAATCCAGTTGTCACTTGCCTTACTTGGGTGTCTAGATGTTGACAAGAGTAAGTCCATGGTCTTCAAATACTGACATATGTTCTGGTTAAGTGCAGTTGAAATGAAACGTTGACTCTTATTTTCAAGTGAATTCCCCTGCTTTTATTTGATCTTTTTGTTTTGGTTTGGTTTTTTTGTTGTTTTTTTTTTTTGTTTGTTTGTTTGTTTGTTTGTTTTTATTCACAGTTTTAATATCAAGCTGCATTTTGAGAACGAAAAATGTGGAAAAGATATGTTCCTTACTTTCAAAAGTATTAAAATGACACTCTCTAAGAATTAAAATCCACTCTCTAAGAACTATGTTGGTTGCAAAGTGGATTGTGCAACAAAAGTCTTTGATATGGAGACTGAGAGGGTTCTGTTTTTAAGTCAGTGTTTTCCGAATGCTTCCCAAAAGCATGAGCTTTTGAGAATAAGGCTTCAGAACAGAAGCAGACAGGCTTAATGGTACCTGTCATTAACACTCTGTAGCTCTACAATGGCATGAGACTGGGAATGCAGACTAAGCAGTGTGGCTTAACTCAGAACAACAATAACCTAATCAACAACGCTCTAATTTTGGAATTATTTGGTCAGTGATAAAACTTCAGCCTTATAGTGTTGGTGTTCTCTCATTTTTGTGTGATGGGAGCAGGGGGCGCAGGGAGCACAGATGTTAATGTGCTGGCTTTCTCTTATTGTCCTGAAGTAGGCTGTTTCAATTAAATGTTTGTTCCATACAGGAAGCACGCAGGAGGGGAAAAGACAATGCTTCAAAAGTGGCAGGTAAGCTAAATCTTGGCTGCACATAATTAAGCAAAGAATTTCACCACATAGATATGTCTGCGCACAGATATATATGTGTGTGTGTGTACACATGTACCTCAAGGCCTAAGCTGTTCTCTCACTGCTGGAGGTGAGGTTGTTGGCAAGAGGAGCACAGTATTTACATCTGGTTATTGCAGAGTTTTTGCTCCTCCTGCTATGAAGCATATGGTGCTACTGTCTGCCAGATTAAGTGTGATTTTATGCACATTTTTAAATTGAGACCAAAGAGCCACCTAGTTGAATGCCTTTTCACAGATCATCTATACAGTTAAATCAATGCACAGATGTTTTGCTGAGCTGAGAGACGTGTTTACTTCTCTGTAGCCATGATCTTGGTGACTCAAGGCAAATGAAGAAATCCATACCTTCTTGCTTATATGTAGCACTTTGTGCAGCATTTTCTGTATGGGCAGTTGTCCAGGGTTTTCCACTATCCAGTCTGCATGCATTTGGCTCACTTTTAAATCAAGAAAAAGTGCTCTGTTATGCAAATACAGCATAAAAGCACTGCGTGGTTATAGACAAATGCAAACGGCCTGTCTGAAGAAGAGACAGAATGAAGACAGGTTCTGTGGAATGGATTGTTGTATAAGAGGTATTGTGTTGATCTGAATGGCAAAGGATGATTGATTTCACTATTTATATAGTTCTTGTTTTGGTGGACCTGAGAACCACAGGCCTGTGAGGGTGCTTTTGCATGCCTTTTTAGGGGCAGAGTCTGGAGATTTTAATGCTTTTTTCCTTTCCCTGCAGAAGAGGGAGATCAGCAACTTTGATTACCTCATGTACCTGAACACTCTGGCTGGCCGCAGCTACAATGATTACATGCAGTATCCTGTGTTTCCATGGGTCCTTGCTGACTACCACTCTGAGGTCAGTGCTGGCTGCAGAATTCCCTACTTTCTATGGCAGGAACTGAAAAAAGGATTGGTGAATTATGCCATCGAAGCAGAAGGGTCTAGACCAAGGGTTTAACATTTGAAGTAGTTTTTGAACTGTGCTGATTCCATAAGATTAACTTCATCTTCAAGTCAGCATACTGAGGATCATGTTCTGTGGGTGAACATCTGTTTAATACAGACATAGTTAAGGCCATGCTGCATCAGCTCAGCAGATAGGCATGGACAGGTTTCTGTGAACACAGAGGAGGAGCTTTAGACAGAAAAGCCTTGAGAGCAATTTGCAACCTGCCAGGTCCTTAATTTGTGAAGTTCCAGAGGAGGATAAACCTGTAACCTTCTTGTAAGAGTGAAACTTCCAACACAGCCTTGCCACTCCCAGTGTCACTGGGATAGTTACGATGTCTAAGATCTTAAAATCTGCATCTCTGCTGGGTTTCCTTTCAGACTCTAAACCTCGCTGATCCTCGTACATTTCGAGACCTGTCAAAGCCCATGGGAGCACAGACTGTGGAGAGGAAACACAAGTTCATCCAGCGCTTCAATGAAGTGGAAAAAAGTGAGGGTGAGTGTTTTAGGAGGCTAATAGACAACAGAGGCTTGAGTCCCCTCAGAACAGCCAAAAACTTTGCAGAGCTGTGGCTAAGGGAAACACCATGCCAAGAAGAGCCTCTCTCACTGCAGTATACAATCTGACTGAATTCAAAGAGAAATGTATCTTTGAAAGAAATGCAAGTACTGCCTTATGTGCCTTGTACTGCTGCATTCTGTTCTCTTCCCTTGGACAGGAAAAAAAGCTACAGCAGAAAGCAATATTCCCTTGAAAAACTCTTCTGTTAGCAAAGCTGCACACATTGGTTTTATTTGTTAGCAAAGCTACATGTAGAAGACTGCTGCATGCAGGTTAACTAACAGCTACCTTAAGAAAAGGAAACAGAATGTTGAGGCTGTTGACCTCTGGTGATCAAGACCTTTTTTGACACTACTAGAGAATGGGATGGTCTGGAAAGTTAAAGGCCTTATTCTTCAGAAAATGAAATGTGGAAGGCGAAAAATGAACATGATCAGTAGTAACTGTGCACATTCAATGCACATATTCAGTGCAAGGTGTGCTGTAACTCACAGGTCTTTGAACACATCTTCTTAAAATGCCTGTTCCCTGTTTAGTTGTATTGTGGTAACTGGATGCTATGGGCTTGAAATGGTGGGGTTTTTACTGATTTGTGTGCAATTTCCAGGAGACCTGTCAGCCCAGTGCCATTACTGTACTCACTACTCATCAGCAATTATAGTGGCATCTTACCTGGTCCGAATGGAGCCATTTACCCAGACCTTCTGTTCTCTGCAGGTAAGGGGGCAAGATAACTTCCCTCCTACTTCTTGATATGAACCATGCAGTGCATTACTGCGGCTGTGTAATGAAGGGGGATTAGTTCTTCTGACATTTGATATACACTGTATGTGGACTTGGGGCTTACTTGGGGCAACATTTATGCCATGAAAGTTGAGTTCAGTGAAAACAGCTTAAGGGGACGATGGTTGATGCAAAGGAGAAGGATTATTTAGCTTTGTGAGAGCTGAGGCATGTAAACAGATAATATTTTATTGTCTGTCTGACCATAAGCTTCTGGCTTTGGGGCAGATGAGACTTGGTATGATATTCTATAAGATGAGGTCTTCTCAACATCTTCAGAACATTCCTGGGCCAGGTGAGGACATATAGGTTCTGGTAGGTGTGAAATGATAGGGATCATGAGACCAACTTCCTGAAGTGGGACGAGATTGCATCCAATGCTCCGGAAGGAATATTTTGTGTAATCTTGTTCTGAACTTGTTACTGTTTATACGGTGCCAGTTGTGTACACCTTTCCCATCTGCCCAGCATACAGGGGAACCAAATTTCCCAATTGCCCTTCTCAGCAGGCAGTTGGTAATGCTCAAGCAAATAGACTTGGGCTGTAGCAGAGACTTGTTACCCTCTTTTCTGCAATGTGTTGTGTTATAATGGGGTCTACCAGGAGGACCATTCTCTAAGGTATATTTTTAAAGAGTATCTTGCTGAAATCTACCTACCCTTGTGAAGAAATACAAGAAGATAGCTTGGCCAGAATATTTCACACTTGGAGACTGCTGTATGCATAGTGCAGGATGACCATGTTTCCTGCAGCTTTCCAAGTGCTTTGCTGTTGTGGTTTGGGTCTTCTTTCCAGTGAAGTAATACAAATAAAGTGCTGTGTTAATTAAGTAATAAGCCCTGTGATATCGGCTGTTACCAGCAGTAGCTGATGGGTTAGTGAACCACCTGAGGCAATGGTTGCCATCACACTCTGTGAGCCATATGTTAGCTGCAGTCATGAATGACTGTGGAGCAGTTATTTCTTGTTGTAAACAACAAAGGCTGTTGGATCTCCCTGGCACACTTTTCATGCATAATGAGTTTGCAGTCTGAGTGAATGCTTTGTGACTGTGTTTGTGTGAGCAGCAGGTAACCAGCAGTTTTGTGAGCATAATTATCTTCAAAGGCTACTGAGATCTGAAACACGCAAAAAATGTTCTGGGTGTGGACCCACTAAAAGAAACTGTTGAACTCCTTCTGTTCTTATTCTTTTGCTTTTATGTTGGTGCATGTTCAGCTGAGCTCAGTGTTGTCATGTTCCCCAGGTGACTGGTTCTGTGGTAGCTCAGGAATTGCTAACTGTGAGATGCTTTCAGGAAAACAGCAGATCTGAGAACTGTATGATCAAGTCAATGTCAGGTTGCAAAAAGAGAACTCCCACACTTAAGCTCTTGGAAGGGTGCTGCTGCCTTTGGGAGCTGTGAAAGCTTCTCAGCATCTTAAAAAGTGAAAAAGCTACATTTATATCTGCCAAAGGACAGTCTGAATACATGACAAGGACATGCAACAAATTGGGCGCACTCTCTGTGAAAAATTGATGTTGGCATAACATTTTGTCTCTCAAGTCAGTTGATTTGCACCTGACCACAGAAATATTGAAGTGAGAAAGTATTGCCTTCAGTAGTGGGACTGTACAGGAGAAATCTTATTTCACTTTATTTTAAGTGTATTGAAATCTGACTCTGGAGAAAAAGTTTGTATGTGCTGTGCATATTGTACTGGAATGGAGGAAAAATTGGCTTATCAAACAGGTATTGGTTGGTACCTCCTGGGATTCTTTTCAAGAATTGGTGTCAGCACCACAAGAGAGCAGTAAGGTTTCTGTGTTTCCTGTCTTTATTGGAAAGGCATTCTAGGACCTGCCCTCAATATTGAGATTTGCTTTTGATCAATTCAACTCTTTTATCCCCTTTTTTTCTTATCCCACTCTTGCATTTCAGCTATCAGGTTGACTTTTCCTGACATTTCCCTCTCAAAAGTACTTATAGGGAGCAGGGTCTTTACTCTTCATGGTGTTACTGACCTTCAAGCAGTCACTAGCAGCAGGGAACAACTTCTTAGCATCTCTGGGCATCTTGTAAGTCTTTGCACTTTCAAAAGCAACTCTTAGAAACACTGAGGTCTTTGGGTCTAGAGCACCAACGTGATGGATGCTTAGTGTTACAAATTTGTGAAGTTCTGACTTCTCTCTAGAGACCATTTTGCCTACTTGCTTTGTCCAGACTACTGCTGGACTGTAGTTTTAAAAAGCATATTTTTTCAGTATTTTTCATGGCAGTAAGGCCTTTACTGAAAGGAAAGAAAACAGACTTACTGTTTCTAGCTGTAGAAAAGTCATAAGAGTTCGTTGTCTTGCAATCTAAAAGCATAAAGCTATTCTTGATTCTCTTTTTCCCTTTCAGTGCAGTTTTTGCATTCATAGAGAGAGAAAACTCATTAATTCTGATATAAATATATGCAAATAAATTTATTAATATAGGAAATGGGAAAATCAGTTATTGCTTCCTTTATAAATAATACAGGCTTAAGTTTTAAAGATATTACTTTTCCCTAAAATGAATTAGACAGCCAGAGAAAAAATCACATTTTTTCGTGGTGGTAATATCTTTAACCAGATTTGTTGCGCTAACAGCATTTCCTATGTATATATTATTTTTATTTAATACAGGTAATCTTTTTATTACAAATCATATTGTTTCTCAGGAGATTACCACCAGCTCTCATAAAAGCTGCAAAAAAAGATGAAAAAGCATCAATCACCACCAGACACGGCACTCTGTGTGCAGATTAAATATACAAAACCCTTTAATATGCTTCAATGAGATACTTGTTATCTGTTGATTTATTTATAGTCCTCCTTCTACTCTGTTTTAATTTCAATTTGAATTTGACTCCAAGGGTCCCTGCCTAATAATGATCAAGAGCAGGATGACCTTGTGCATCAGATTAGCTCCAGATAGGCTTGCTCATGTGATTAGCCACTTTTTCACTCTGTCCCTTGAATGGGTGTGGGAAGGCTTCACAATTGTCACTGGTATAAGCAAGAAAGATGAGTAGCTAAAGCAGAACTATGCTGTCATTTAGAGATGAGGCTGGACCAGAAGCCTGACCAGAATTCACCTTAGGGGAAAGAGGGGTGGGATCTTTCCATCTGGAATGTATGTTAAGTTCTGATGTGAGTCTGTCACAAAAGACAAGCAAGGAATGAGGCTTCAGCACTTGGGGTTTATTGACTACTGTCTTCTGATAACTTACCCATGAAAGTATTTTCTCCCTAAAAAAAAGATGTGGCAAAAATTACTTCTTGACTTGCAGTTGCCAGGCTGAGCAGGGCAGATCTAAAGGAGTTGCAAGCTAAGTGTGCAAGTACTCAGGGGGAGCCAAAAGGGCAGTGGTTCTTAGCATCAGAAACCCGTGTGGGAACTGCTGCTGGGGTTCATCTGATCTGTGGGACTGGGTCCCATCCTCACTGCTTAAATGTTGTTTGCCTATGTAAGAGATTGCAAGTCAAAACTTCAGCTGGTTGTTACTGTGCAGAAGTGCAACATCCTCCTCATCTGGCACATGCAACAGTCTACAGGCAGAGAATAAACTAACTGAAGGCTTTGTTTTCCCAAGAGGTCAGCCTTAGACAGAACCTGACTGCATCTCATCTCTTAAACAGATTGACTCTTGCACCTCATGTGTGTTTTAGTGTCTTCATTATACAATCCCACTGGTTTATTCTTTTTGCCTAGGGAAGCAGCTTTGAGGATTGAATGGCTGAGGGTGAGCAATCATTCACACAGGTTCACTGTACTGCAGAACTACATAAAGTACTCATTCTATCTCTGACAATCTCTCCTGAGCTCTGGCAGAGGGCTGTAGAGTTATGCCCCATGACATATAATCCAAATTAATTAACCCCAATGAGAAATATCTATATTAGCCTGGGAGCACTGCTGCCAGCACCTGAACTAGGTATTGAGAAACAATTAAGTTCTGTCACTTTAATACAGGTAAAAAGTCAGCTTTCCTCTAAAATATTTTGGTGTTTCTGACAAACTTATTCAGATGATCTCCAAAAACTGATTTTTATTTGGTTATTTCCATTATTATAGAAATTGTATGTTACATTAAATTCTTCCATACTCCATGTAGGGTTCCATATGGAAATGTAAACCTGGATTTTTACAAATACATACAGTAAATGAAATCCCATTAGGAAATTCTGTAGGGAAAATGATTTTATTAGAAGGCATATATCCTTCATTCAGTAAGTGCCTTTTATTTTAATTTCTCCTTGAGGCGTTAGTTCAGAATGATGTCCTGGTATACTAAGACCACTTTTGTCTAGTGTTTGACTCTCATTAATCTAAACTTATTTGAATATTCTCAAGATGTGAGGTAGTTTTTTATCTCCTTCAATGCTTACCAGTTCAGCTCAGGCCCCAGAAATGCTTTTTCTCTCCCCTCTTTATGCTGTCCTTCCTTCCCATACAGAATGACCAGTCTCTGCAGACTGGGCCTTTCCTGTGTTCCTGAATCTAATTAATGTTACTTCAGTGGTAATCTCCCCTTTTCCAAGAATTTTTTTTTCACAGGAGAATTGCACATGAGATTGTTCACAACAGTTTGGGTCACAATTGAAGTAGTCCATTGCAAACCACTCTGGGATGAAATAAATTAATTGCTTTCAGAAGCATTAAAAACAGGCATGGGGGTATTCTCAAGCTGTTCATGATGGCTCCTGCTTGCCTGTTATTGCAGGCTGTGCTAAGATTCCAAGCTTTATGCCCTCTCAATACACATATCTACAAATCGGGACTAAGAGAGCTCCTAGTGTACAGAGCCGGGACAGATCCTGAGACCTCCCCTTATCAATCATCTGATAAGGGGCATTGCAAAATTGGCTAAGATGCTTTTAATGTAACAGAATACTCACACTGAAGTCCTTTTGTCTGTCTCCATTTCACAGGGTGGGAGTTTTGATGTTGCAGACCGGATGTTTCACAGTGTCAAGAGCACATGGGAATCAGCATCAAGGGACAACATGAGTGACGTCAGGGAGCTCACCCCTGAGTTCTTTTACTTGCCAGAGTTCCTAACCAATGCAAATCACTTTGAACTTGGTAAGTTCTAGAAGGGACATAAGTGTTCCTCCAGCATCCTACCAAAAGGAAAGATCCAGATCATGTGTTGAGAGTTGGTCTCTGGTCTGTGTGGATGACACTTTCTAACCATGACATCAATTTTTGTTCAAATAATACTGCAAGAATACAAGCTTCTGAAACTGAATTATGTCAGAAGAACCAAGTTTCCAGCCCAGGAAAAGAAGCAAGTAGTTCCTATTAATTTCTGGGCAAAAGAATTACATGTTTTGTCACATAAAAGTTGAGTTTTATATAACCAATCTAGTTGACTGCTTCTGAAAGTATGGCCTGTATTATCATATTTGTGTAACTATTGAAAATGTATTCTTCTTTTGGAGATGTGTCAGTTGTTAAATGGTGTTGGTGAAAGGTGGTTTTGTTTTTTTTTTTTTTAATCTGCATGAAATAACAAGGTGATTAGTTTTCAAATGTCCCCACTGTTCAAAGGTTCTGCACAACTCACATGAACTTGATACATATTCCCTGTCCTCAAGCAGCATCACAATCCCCTCTGAATGTACACTCTCTCTGGACCTTTCTGCGTCCATGATGAAGGCTCAGAGAGAATCCAGAAAAAACACTATTCAGAAATAGGCGTGGCAGTTCTGGCTCACTTCACTTTACAGGACTTTCACACCATTTGCAATGCAAAGCTGCTTTCTTTAATAGACACTGGTTGGTTAACAATTAAGGCAGAGAAAAAATACCTGAAGAATCATCCTGAATTTGTGACAGCAAAGGCAACTTAACCCATTGAAATCTAGCTATAATTGTATTTAAGGTATCAGTGAAATTAGGCATGCTAAAGATAATAAGGTTTATATTTCTATATAAGAATAAGAAAAAAAAAAAAAACTGTTAGAAGTTTGTTGAAGGATAAGAAAGAATTAGGGTAGTTTCCTCCTGAGAGGAGGCCAAGAAGAAAAGCCTGGCTGAAATCAAGATACAAGAATGGAGTGTGGGGACCCAAAGGGCACCAGAATCTTGCCAGTAGAGAGAAAATATACAGGAAGATTTTAAAATAGACAAAGCCAAGAACCTGAATCTGTTAGCTGCTAAATTGTATGGAAACTTGTGGTCCCAGAGCTGAACCCCAATTTAGATTTGCTTTCATCCAGTTGCACAACACTGTGCTCTGAATTAAGAACATATGCTCACCTTCTGAAAGGAATCAGGTTGCAAAGGACTTGAGAACAAAATCCCTCTCAGTGGCTGCTTTGGTCAGAATATTTGGCAGTAAGGCCTGCAGGATTATGTATAAAAAGAAAGCTGTGCAAACACATTTGTCTTGTCTGCGTTTGCATTCTGTACTAAAATGGCTTGTGCTGAGGACATGCATATTTTTACTGTGTTAGTGACAATTACTGAACATTTTCTCACTGCTTTATCACTGGATCAGAAATCCCAGAACACCAGTTCTTCATTCGTCTATGGCATTAAATTTGATGGTTTTTAAGTTTAAATTAACGAAATTTAAATTTCACTAGTCTGAAACTGCATGTGGGAGAATCACCTCAATTTCCTTTCACTTCAGTATTTTAGTAAAGTTGTTCCTATTTTCAATGTGTCTGATTCTTATTTTGGGTTCTTCCTTTGTAATTCCTGCAGGCTGCATGCAGGATGGAACAGTGCTGGGAGATGTGCAGCTTCCTCCTTGGGCAGATGGTGACCCCCATAAATTCATTTTTCTGCACAGACAGGTCAGTGAATATAAAGATTTGTGACAAAATGCTGTCTGGGTCCCACTGAAAATGAAGCTCTGAAGGCCAAAGTCACAAAAGAAAATGTTGGATCCAAATGCATCCTGCCTTTGTGAAGTTTGTGTTGGTTCTGAACTTTGCATGTCTGTTTCTCTGCCTAAAAATTTACCTTCAGTCAAGGCAAACTTTCCAGACCAGACGTGGATTACATGTAGGTTTGAGGCATGAACATAGCCCACAAGTGTAAGAGAACATAATATAATGCACAGGAATTTATATGCATACAGTTCCATGTTGCTAACAAACTGTGTGTTTATTTAAATTATTTATTTCCATCTCTGAGTCATGCCAGAACTAAAGGTTATTTTTTATTTTGGGGGGTTGGGATGGGGGAAACCTAATGTAATTCACTGTCCTTAATGGAGTCAGCCTTGGCAATTTGAAAGCAAATAGCTCTAAGGTCCTGAGACTTACTGCAATTAGTGCTATCTATTAATAGTCAGAAAGTCTTCCATGTGATGTCATCTGCTACATAAAAGTGAATGCAAGTGCAATTCTGTATGAAGATTGTTGCATTGAACTCAGACTTTGCAGCATAATGTCTTGGTGCAAGTCTCTCTAGTGCTCCTGCGTTGCCCCATCAGATTTCTAAGGGTGAGCTGCGTGCGTGAGTGCACACAGACTGTTGCTGTGTACAGCTGTGATGAATTTGTTAACATTGGTGGGGCTAAACAAACAGCCCATGATTTTCAAGGCATTGCATTATCCTGGTTTGTCACGTTACTTCAGTTTTTGCCTCATGGGTTCTTCTCACCTCTGCTCCATAGGTCCTGCCCTTGGGATTTCAACTTTCTCTCTCGATAACCACTTTGTAGGTTATTATATCCAAACCTGGGCATACAACCATCTTTTCTATTTTGGTATCTCCAAATAAGCATTTCTTCAGCTGACCTCTCCAAGTGCTAGTTCAAATCCTCTGACCTCCTTACTACCCTAACTACTACTTCTTTTCAACAAAACCAGGGTCATACTCATATTTTGTAAATACTTTTCTTCACTTATCTTCATTAGTAGCAACAACAATGTTCCAACTAAGTTACCATTACTTTCATAGAATCATAAATGGTTTGGGTTGGAAAGGACCTTAAAGATCTCCTAGTTCCAGCCCATCTGCAGTGGGCAAGGACACCTTTCACTAGATGAGGTTGCTCAAAGCCCCATCCAACCTGACCTTGAATATTTTCAGGAATGGGGCATCCTCAACTTTCTCTGGGGAACATGTTCTAAATTCTAAGCACTCTCACAGTAGGCAATCCCTTCCTAATATCTAATGTAAATCTACCCTCTCTGTTTAAAGGAATTCTCCTTTTCCCTGTCACTACCTTCCCTTGTGAAAAGCTCCTCTCTGGCTTTCTTGTAGGCCTCCCCTTAGGTACTGCAAGGTTCCTGGTGCCACAAACTCTTTGGCTTTTGAATGACTGAGTATGAGAGAGAGCCAGTTCAACTCTGGTTTCATTCACACATGCTCAGGTTTCTCCAGTGGGTGAACATGGATATGATCTGAGCCTGCACTTGCTTACATTTTTTTGTGCAGTAATCCTGCCTCTGTTTTTTTGGTGGGTTTTTTTGTTTGGTTGGTTTGGTTTGGTTTTGGTTTTTTTTTTTTTTTTTTAATGACTGTTGCTTGTATAGTGCGACTGTTGATTATACAGTGAGATATTTCATCTTTTCATTTAAGAGATTAAGAGGCTCTCTTTAGTTTCTATTTTGAATTTATGACCTGAACTCTTCACTTAGAATCTGTGTCAGAAGAATAATGCTAAAAAATATTTAAAGGAAGTTAAATTTCTACCTTGCTGCTTTACCTATTTTGAAATGGATAACTCTTGTTATGGATAACCTACTAAAAACTTTGTCTTCAATCATTTTGAAAATTACCTACAGGGGTAACCTGCAGTTACCTGCAGGGGTTTTTTTGCTAAAGAACTGAAATGGAGATTAAAAGCCGTGTTCAGAATGTGTCACTTCCTGTACATACATAGTAATAGGTCTGAGACAGACCTCAGTAATAGGTAACTGAGACAGATGTCTCTGAAGCTGTGTAGAGAGTGACTTAGAGGCTCAGAGCTCTGTTGACTCCAAAGGGAAGAGAGATCTGAGCTTTTGTCAGTGCCCATAACCACAGTTACTAGGAGGAAGGAGATCCTCATCTAAGTTTTGTTTGCACTGTAGATATGCCACTGGGAGTGCAGCCCTTGCTAAAGTGAAGAATTGAGTCCAGTGAATGCCCTATCTCCTAACTATTGCAAATTGGTTTTGGCCATTGAGGTCAAATATGCAACAGCTCCCACATATTCCTCAGTGGCTCCATGGAAGGCATGGAGGTTTTGGGGCTTTTTTGGTTCCTTTTGCTGCTCTGTCTTGTGGTCTTTCCAAGGTGCTCAATCTCTGTTTTCCAGTTCCCCAAATAAGGGAAAGGCAACACTGTCCTTCCCTACCAGCGATGCTTCATAACAAAGCCATGTATGACTGAAAGATGCTGCAATTTTACACTGATGCTTTTAAAATAAAAGCACAGGGAGACATCCTGTCTCTTCTGTTGTGGTTGCTTGGAGTGTAAGCTGCTGAGCTCCTTACTGCTTGTGTAATGGTGAATACTCCAAAGGCACTTGGATGAAATGGAGAAATCTGCTTTTGCCTTGTGCTTTAGAGTAATGGTGCAGTTTGGAAATCAAACTACAGTCATCACTGCGTAGCATGGGTTTGGTGTCACTGTAGAATGATCTCAGATTGTGTGAACTAGATTTGTTTTGGATGAAATGAAAGAAAAACACTCCAGTTGTGTGCTCCAGATGTTGACAGCATTTTGCCAGCAGGAGCAATCTGGATTTAGTCAGAAGAAAAGCCCCCAGAGTGCATTTAATGTGGATACTGGGTGTTCTCTTCCATTTGTCTACAGAACTGCTTCCACTGGGCTGTACTGTTTAATAACATTGGCACAGCTGATAAATTAATTTAAATCTCAAATAGGAACAGCTTAGCAAATGAAAGATCATGTTTATAGACTTGTGTTAATAATTTGCCAGTCCTCCTGAACATATTTCCTGTACGGTCACTGCAATATTGTCTCTTCAACCATAGTTGATACTAGGTACTACACAGGGGAATGCAAGAAATATTAATTAACCTGTCTGGGAGACTTTGCCTAACCCTGAATTGAAGAGTCAGAGATCTTGAATTCTGAAACATGAGGGTTTCTGTCTCCTCTGATGATATCCACAAGGCTGGAGGTACTAATTACTGGTATTGTGGCCATTTTTTGGAAGGCTTCACAATGAGTTTGGTGCATAAAACAGATTGAGGTTGACACTGTTCTGAGGTTTGACAATTGCTTTCAACAATATGAAAGCAAATAATTGTTCTTGACATAAAACTCTGAACAGCTTCCTTTTTCATGCTTAATAAGTTAGGAATCTAGTCCATGTATTTACTTCCTCCCTAAACCACAAGTTCTCCCTCCTTGGCTGGGCTTGCCATAGTGCTCAGTGAAATTCTGAGAGGCTGCACAGTTACAGCTTTGTTAGTTGCTTTGTTTTGCTTTGGCAGGAATGCCAGTCAAAATTTACAGTTTGTAATTCATGGACTAACTGCTTTTATTAATGAGTTCTGAGTCTGTTCAGGGACAGATTGTACACTGTGGCTGTGCTGTGAGCTGCCCTGTGATCATTATAGCTGTGGGCACGGTCATTTACACCAGCTGCACTGGGCAACTGCCTGCTCTGTGAAATGAGCCATTGTTCTCGATCCCATTAGTTTGTTTATTTCTGCTGTGCTTTGGGTGGGCTGGTCTGCTTGGAAGACCTTTCACTGAACATCAGGGATTACTCAGTCAAATGATTCAGAGATAGGAAAGTGCTTTTAATAACACTTGACACTGCTGCTTGAGTCATTGGGCAAGGCTATCTGGGAACGCACAAAAGTTTGGTGAGGCAGGTGATGGCAGGAGCAGTAGTATTTAGTGAAGCCTCACAGGTAAGACTGGCTAACCTGGTGCTGGGCACAGGTTCAGCTTGAACTTGTGTCCCCTGCTTATGAACTTGCTGTCTGGGTCTTCCAAAATCAAGTTTTCCTCTGTGGTTGCATTGAGCTCTCTATGGAGCTCACATTTATGTGGATATATTACCTTGTAGCATCTCTTCCAGTCTTCTTCAGTAGTAATTGTTTATTCTGGTCCTGTTAATCTGTCTGCCAATCACTGTGGGTGCCAAGATCTGTGGAATACTTTCATTTTGCTTTGTGGAACCTACCTGTGTTGCCTCTGAGGGTATTGGTGCTGGTGTCTGTTAAGTCAAACATGTGGCACCCTGTCCTTCTGTTTCCTGTGGGGGTCCAATTTAGTCTCAGTGTTTTATGAGATTGTGCTGAGAATGGTGATACTGGAGAAACTGAAAGTGTGATGACTTCCGGAGAATTTGTCTCCAGCAAGGATTGGAAAGCAGCAATGCATGTGTAATGGATACAGTCTGGCAAATTAAGTCACTTTGTTCTGGTTCCAGGCACTGGAAAGTGACTATGTCAGTGCCCACCTTCATCGCTGGATAGACCTTATTTTTGGCCACAAGCAGCATGGCTCAGCTGCAGTGGAGGCGGTTAACACCTACCACCCTTACTTCTATGGAGACAAGATGGACCTCAACAACATTAAAGATCCTCTGATTAAGGGCACTATCCTGGGATTTATCAGCAACTTTGGACAGATACCAAAGCAGGTACCACTTTATCGTGAGAGTAGAGAACATAATCTATCTTGATCTTACAGTATTTTTACCAGAAACCAGTAATAGTAACTTAAATCAGAAACACCATCTGACGTAAATCTGCTGAAAGATGAGCTGTAGGCTTTTCCAGACTGTGTACTACATCAGTATGCACCCCCAGTTTGTAGCCATGCTGCTCCTGTTGCATCCCATACAGCTGCAGCATCAGCTCTGTGTTCTGCTCCTTCAGTATTGTCACACAAGTATTCACTAGTCTGGGAATGGGTATAGTCAACTAAAATCCAGCTCAAAGTCTCACCTGTGTTTTCTTTTTTGTGCAGAATTGTTGGGATCAGCTTTCTGTCTCTCTGAGGAAGGGATGTAGTCTGATGAAAATGTAGTATGTGTAAGACTTTATTTTAATTAAGAGGTTCAGTGGTCCTGGAGTCTGTGATTAAGGATTTAAGCAGGTGTTTCTCCTGCATGGTCTTGCAAATAGAGATTTATTTTTCAATGACATTCATTTGTTCTAGCTCTTCACAAAACCCCATCCATCCAGGAATGCTCAAGGAAAAAGTTCAGCAGGAAGAGAGACTGCGCTGTTCCTTCACTCAAGTGGAATTCTTCCTCCTTTTGTGAGCAGTCTGCAAAATCTGAAGCTCTCACCAGTTACCATAAAAGGTGCTGCAGGGGCTGTGTTCCATTTTCTGAGCTAACAAGTACACAATTTTTGGATAGGATGAATTTGGATTTTCAAGATCACAAAAGTAGTCTCACATCTTTGTATGGGTTGGTTCAATCAAGATCCCTCCTACCAATTGTGATTTTTGTATCCTTATATTAGGAGTGGGCACTGGAAACTTCTTCAAACTTCTATTGTAGAGTTTGGAACAATTTTTTTTTTAAAGTCATCCTCTCCATGTGCATTTTTGCTGTCCACTGGAGAGGAGTGTTTCCACTATTGTGTGTGGAATCTCAGTTTCAGAGTGGATTTCTATCTGTGGGCCTGGCCACAGCGCTGAGCCCAGATGTGAGACTTGCCAGCCTCACCACACAAGCTGTGCAAGGAGAAAAGTTAACATAAGTGCTCTAAACCCAACAGAATTAAATATTTTCTCTGTCTTGCCAGACTATCCCAAGGGAGCTATTGGACACATTGTTCATACAGAGAAAGGCATTCTGGCTGTCGAAAAAAATAAGATTTTGATTCCTCCTCTTTGGAGTAAAACATTCTGCTGGGGATTTGAGGACTTCACCTGCTGCTTTGGCACCTATGGATCTGAGAAGGTAAATAAGAAAAAACTCTAAGAATTCAATAAATTAGTTATATGTTGTGGTCTTTGACTGGTTTGGACACATTTCAGAGGCTGTTGGGGAGCTGATTTCAGAGGATGCTGTACAGAACTTTCTCACAGTCAACCTTCCTGAGGAATCTCAAGCTGGATATCCAAGATAGTGTAAAATGATTTTAAACTGCTCAAAAACATGGCATTTGCCTCTAAATTATCTCAAGTATTCCATCCAGTGATTGTGTTGTCCATAGGTCATAAGGACAACACAAGGTCTCCTGGTCACTGATGAGAAATTTCATTGTGCAGAAATTTCTGCTGGAATTAAGGCAGAACCATCTGCCAATTCCCCTCTGGCTCCAGCATAGCCCAGTGCATTCATTCAAAATAATGAAGTTAATAGTCTTAATTCTTTGTTGTTGAAAATAAATGGTCTATATCATCACACGGCTTGTTAGGACACTTGACAGATCTAGTTTCTTCCTCTGCCATAAATACACTTTTTTTTTAATGTATTTGGGACAATTCTATGCAAAGAATTCTGAGTTTGCTTAGTTACCAGACTAGCATAACATGTAATTCACCAAGATACTGACTTGGATATTTGTGCAAGTGGCATTCATTATGTTTTCACAGACATACCCAAAGCCAATGGAAATGAAAAAGCCATGAGATATATTTTAATTTCTGCACCCTGTCTAATAAAATCAGTGCTGAGCAGTTCATAGTATTGCTGCAGGCATCAATTATTCAGTTTTTCACTTCAAAACTCAGGGTGATGCTGAGCATAGTGAGTGTGATTACACAGTCATTGGGAGTCCAACTTGAGTTTTTTCTGGATCAGCAGTGCCAGTGGACATGAGCTTATAAGAAACTTTGGTCCTTGTTGTAAGCAGGTAAAGGTTTATTCTGTCTGTGGCAGGGGTTTTGTAGCTGTGTCATCCAACTCCACCAGAATCACTGGCACCAGAGCGTTGTCCCAGTTGTGCGGGGAAGAGATAATGCAGAATGTGCAGGAGGATGCTTGTGCAGTGATTGTAGCAGTGTGTAATAGATCTGACACTGCTTTAGACTGATTTGGGTGCTGCTAACAGAGCACAGAATGGAATTTAGTGCTTTGTCTTTTGGCTTTTCAATCCAAATAAGGGAGGGCTTGAGGGCCTGGCAGTAATTCTGTTGGCAGTGGTCATCACAGCCTGAGACTTCTTTTTAATCTACCTGGAATGTTTGTCTTGTTTTAAAATATAGTTGGTAGAATGAACTTTCCTGAAGTTGTGTAGGAAGTGTGGCACAAAAGGAGTTGGGACCCAGATCTCCTAGGACATGAGATACTGAGCTTTGTTCAGCATTCCTGTTTGGTCCCTGGAAGGTGGCACAGCTGCATGCAGCCACAGTCTGTGCAGATCCACATGCTCACAGCTGTGCTCACACAGAGACTGGTTATGATGAGCTTTTCTTTCTTAGATTTAAAATATGGAGGGTCAGTTTTGAAAATTGAATCTGTCATTTGGTAATAATAAATACATAGTATCACCCGATGAGAATTTGACTTAAAGGTGCTTTTTTTTGTACAGAATGTGACTACATTTGAGTGCATGGCAGACTGGGGGAAGTGCCTCTGTGCAGTGTGTCCTTCAGCAACTACCATCATCACATCTGGAACAAGCTCAGTTGTGTGTGTCTGGGAATTCTCCCTGGTCAAGGACAAAGTGAAATGTCTAAACCTGAGACAGGTAAGTACTGTGGCTTTTCTGCTATAGAAACTTGATGAAACCCAGTAGATAAGGTTTTTATCTCTCAGATGATTGTCAGAAGAAGCACCTTTGTTGAATAAAAAGACAGGAAAAAAACAATAATAAACAGTGTCAGTGACAGGAGGCAGGAGCTGATAATATGCCTTATACCAACAGCTCATAGCTATGAGTGCCACTTGGTGGATTTTTTCCCTTTAGTAGCATTTTCAAAGTTCATAATCATAAAAGAAATAATGAAGATAAGGCATATTTTCATCTCTTGAAGTGCAACCCTTGGGTTATTTTAAAAAACAAGTATCACCTGGAGATGCTTATAATTTGTTCTGAGATGCTACAGCAATGGTCAGGATCTCTAAAACATCCCACAAACTTAGCTGGTGGAGATGAAGGCTCAGCCAGGCAAAGATCTTGATTCTTTTTTCTCAGCCTGAATTCAGAACATAAAACGTTTATCTGTCACCCTGTGAGGGAGGGATGCATCCAGTAAGAATGCTATAGTTTTTGTCCTCATTATCTGAAACCTTGAAGTGGTCTAATCAACCTTGTTGATTTAGAGTTCATCTATAGTCACCAGGCTGTATACATGTTATTTCATTTACAAAACTGAATTCTCATATAAGATTTGTGTGGTTCAGCTATGGTGAGTTCTCAGCTTTACAAGTAAAACTAGAATACACTACTATCATATCTGGAAGGTAGCATGGGGCCCTTCCCTAAAGAAATTAAGATACTCTTGATTTAAAAACTCTGCTATTTTTAGGCAGACAAAAGGTTCATTGATCACCAAGGTTCCAAAGTGTTAGAAGCTTCTTCTGTTTGTTTGTTCTGGAGGGGTATTCAGATGATTTTTCAGTGCTCTTTCTACATTAAGCCAAAACATATTTTATTTGTCGTTAAATGAAGTGAAAAATTCATTGTCTGCTGTAATGCCAGAGAAGTATTTAGATCTTCATTTATCAGAAATTCCTGTTGGAATTTGTGTTGAAATTAGTGGGGGAAACTGTTTTAGAGCAGCCTCTCTTTTGAGGTTTATGGTGTTTAATGCTGTAGAAAGAAATATGAGACAAGATCTAATGACCTTGTAATCCAGCTAGTTATTATTCCAAAGGAGGACATGAACATAGAAATGGAAGAAATAGCAGTAGAGAAAAGAATAAGCAATAATTTTCATCAACATCTAAACAATACCAGTTAAGGGATCAGTCTGAGTTTCAGGCAACCAAAGAAAGCTGTCTTTTATCTGGATTATAATGTCTTTCTCTTTAACAATCTAAAATCAGCTTTGCTGATGTGTTCCACTGTGATTAATTTGGTATTATCCAAAATCCACAAAGTGGTATGAGATCATGCAATGACAGATTTTGTATTTTTTCTTTACTTTGCCAGAGGAGGTTTTTTTCCTTTTTATGACTGTCTGGACTGGATGTAAACTTGAACTATGGTTCTAAATGTCTTCCAGTGAATTACTTTCTGCTTTCCTGTAATTCACTGTTTCATGGTGGCTGCTTTTTCTGCTGAACAAAAAAAAAATTCCTGAGAGAGTGAGCTTTGCTTAAGAACAGCTTATGTGCTATAAAGTGGAAGCTATTCACTTACCAGCTGTCTCATGGGACTGACACATTCTGATTTGGAATGTAGTAAAGTACAGAAACTATATTTCTGCAGTAAAAGTAGCTTTTGCCTCTCTAGTGGGATCTGCTTCCACAGTTTTGTGGAACACTAAAGATTGAGCATAATTGCCTCAGTATTGATCCATGCAATTTACTGGCACAGGGATCTGTGTGATCCAGTGGCCAGAATTTCTGGGCCAAACAAAACACTTGGGCAAGGTGTGTTCTTTGCCTCACAGACCTCTCAGGAAGGTGTGGAGCATATCTGTAGTGTGTCTGTGTCCTTGTCAGCCAGTTAAGTTGAATGGTCAAACTTGGTTTAAGCTTTCATGGACTAAACATCCTTGCAATGAAGCTGGCTTTCTTTTTTGTCTTTTGATATTTGTTAAAATACCTTGGAGATAGGCCTTGAGATTTTTATGCAAATATGCTCAGGATGTTTCCCATTGAGGAAAAATCTGCCAGTCTTTGCAGAATGATAATGAAAAGATGTAGGGAGTCAAAAGCATGAGACTTTTTTTCATGAATGTGCATTGAGATTGCTGGGTTGAAGATGATACTGTAATTGTGTGCAGGTCTATCCATCTCTTCCACACTCAGCTTGTATTTAAATTGTTTCACTGCCAAGTAAGATCTTCATGGGTTAAAATAAAAGAGAAAAAATGTTTTAGTGAAACTTGTGCAGGAGCTTAGCTTGGCTTGATTTGGCAGTTTGGATACTTTCACACAGGATATGTTTGCTTTTATGCTTTGGAGAAAGGAGAGGAAATTTTGAGCCCTTGAACCAGCCTTGTCCCAGCCCTTTTTGCAGCAGTCTTGTACAGTTCTCAAATGTAGGCACTTGATTATGCCCAGTCCTTTGTAAAAACATGTCCCACAGCCAGTCCAAAGCTATCACTGAGCCCTCTTTCCCATGTTTAGGTGAGAGTGTTTCTGACTTCTGAAAACCACAGTTAGAGACCTAATTTTGTATTTATAGCTGACAGTTCTTGTGAATGGAATACATCTCAAGCTGAAAGTCATCCCTCACAGTTGTGGGTCACCTTCAGCCATACAGAGCCTGCTGCAGCCCAGCTTCTTCACCAGTGGATTAAAGTTTGATTGCTGTTGTCCTGGTGACCTTGGCAAGTGGCAGCACATGTTAGCCAGCAAGAGTTCAGTCTCATACTCACGTGCTGGGAAAGAGTGCGAGGTGTGTCCAGAGCTGAACTGAGACAGAATCTAGAAATATGCTAATAATGTCGAAAAAAGAAAGCCAGCAAGCAATAGGCATTTCCTTTGAAAACCAAAAAATAAAACTGGTGGGTCTGATTTTTCACAGTAAGGCAGCTAAAAACCAAGCCCTGAAAAGCTTTTTAGGAAAGCTGTGAAGGACTTTTTCTCTGTCGCCCTACAGGTTTTACTGTCATTTACTGTGGTTATGTAGCAGAAGTATACACTGCTGTCACTTGAGAATGCTGAATAAAACAATTTTTAGCAGCATACTTCAATCCATGCCTTCTATCTGTGCTGTTAAATTGCCTAAAGCATATTTCTTTTTTAAGGAAACTGTTTAAATTAAAGCTAAGTTTAACTGAGCACTCCTGATGTCTCTGAACCTATAAAACAACAACAACAAAAAGAATGTTGTGTAAAGATGAAAGTGAAAGGAATTCCTACATGGTTTTAAAGCAAGAATTCTCCATAAATGCTGTTTCTCCTCTTAACCAATATTAGAAATGTATTAGTACTAGTTTAGATACACAGAAAGATAAGACTCAGAAGGTTACTGAATTGCATCTTGATGAATTGTATTTCAAAATGTTTTTAAATATTGACAAATTTCCAAGCATAAATTTTAGTTAAAACTGCATGGACTGAAGTGAAGAATTACTTTTTTTTCTTGCTGAGCACAAAGCACTGTCTTAGAGTCTGAGGAGTAGGCCAAAGCGCCTGAATCACTGTGTAATTTGGGCAAGTCATATAATCTCTTGGACCCTCAGCTTTCTTCAACCGTTATGAATTGAGGACAAGGATGCTGCGGGGGAAATACCAAATCCTTTGGTATTTCCCCCCCATTCCCTCTTCAGTTCTCCAAAGAATGACTAGGTTGCTTGTCATTACTAAGCAAATGTGGTAGGACCGTGGTTCCCTAGTAAATCACCCTCCATCTGCTGCGGTCTGTTGGTTGGTTTTTCCCCACCAGGCTCTGTATGGACACACTCAGGCAGTGACCTGCCTTGCTGCATGTGTAACCTACAGCATCTTTGTGAGTGGCTCTGATGACAGAACCTGCATCATCTGGGACCTGAACCAGCTGACGTTCATAAAGCAGCTTCCTGCCCACGAGGAAAGCCTCTGTTGTGTTGCCATCAACAATTCAACAGTAAGATCTTCATTTATCATCTTTCTTCTGATGCATCCATGAACATTTCATGATAATGTAATGGGTGCTTTTCCCAACATAAAAACATCCTGAGAGTCTGATACATTGATTTTTTTTCTTTCTACTGAGATTGCTAATAGTGTCCTTAATGATGAGAGGAGAGCACTAAAAGCAACATCTTAGACTGAGTAGCTAAGTAGCTAAGAAGCGTCTGTGGATAGATAGATAGCAGGATTAAACAACTTTTAGTTTATGGAGCATGAAGTATTACCCTAGTACCTCCTGGATTTGGCTCACCCATAACCTTGTTGCCCTTGTTATTTCATTAATTTCTCCTGACATTCATGCAGCAGAGTCACATCTGATCTGCACATTCATGCAGCTGAGACATGTTAGACTGCAGTCTACCAACTCAGGTGACAACTGCCTTACACCTTTGCAATGATAATGTTGGCTTTTTCCTTTCCTTTCTACTCCCAGGTGCAGGGAGAACTCCTGGTAGCAGTGGGTATAAATCTGTTGAGGTCTCTGCCTGGCTAGAATTGCATGCATGTTGATAGAAAAATATTCTGTGTTGGATTTTACTGTAAACACTCTGGGTGAGATTTTTTTCTCCCAACCTTTTACCTCCCAAAAATGTTGCTTTCATATTTGTTTGGGGTTTTTTTTGTTTTTTGGGGTTTTGGGTTTTTTTGGGGTTTTGGTTTTTTTTTGTTTTTTTTGTTTGTTTGTTTGTTTGTTTGTTTGGGTTTTTTGTTTGTTTGGGTTTTTTTTCTCTCTGCTAATATAGTAGAACAGGGTTTCAGCTGCTAGACAATTCAAGGTTGAATCCAGTCCTGGATAGTGTACAAAAGCAAAATTGAGGTCATAGGAGTAAGAAACCAGGCAGATATTCTCTACTTGGTCTGTGCCAAACAGTCGTCTCCTATCAGAGCTTTATTGACCATGCAGTCTGATGGCAGCAATTTGAGGGTGGGAATTAAGTTGTCTGTTCAGTGCCAGCTCAGCTCCCAGTCCTAGCAGTCCTGGATAGTGTGAAGTGGCCAGTGGCTCAGCAGGCCAGTTCAGAGTATCTTGGTGGTCCCTTATGAAGTGAGCTGAAGCAGTGCCAAGCATTCAGAAATGAAGGGGAGGGCTGGCACAGAGCTGCTCGAGATCCCAAGGGGACAGAGCTCTCTCCGTTCCGCACCATCCAGTACAGCAGCCTCTGCAGGTATCTGCTCTCCTGGAACTGCCCAAAAATGAGACAGTCTGTGCCAGGAACAGTCTGGTGACTGATCCAAATGACTGAGCTCCACTTCAGTGCAGTGCAAATGGTTAAGCTGTTTGGATAATAGTATATCAAAATGTTCACTTAATAGAGGAAAAACCTTAGAAAAGTAAGACTGAAGCTTCAAGAAAAAAAAAAAAGGTCCATATCTTGTGGATGAAAAAATTCTTTTTGACATTAACAAAACAGAATACTTAATTCTGAAATGTAATTTTTGTTTAAGTCTTCTCTATATATTTATGTAAAGCTACATGTAAATAGAAACAAAGTGTTTCCATTGTGCTACAGTGTTTTGATTGACACAAAATTGCATGATTGGTAGCAAGGGTTTTTTCTTGAAAAACTCAGAATAGTTCAAAGCAAAGTTTTGAAGAAAAAAAAAACAGTGAAATAAGAACCCTATACAACTCTTCATTCATGTTTGTTGGAGTTGCTTGAGTATCTGGAAGTTCCATCTATAGATCCAAACCTCATGGTATTTGTGTAGCATAGACAAAAAATAAGAACTGTCCCCAAAAGTTCATAAACTAAGGAGAATTGTAAAAGCTTGCTGTAATTGTTTCAGTTAGTTTTAAATCCCTGATCCAGACTTGAAAAGCACTGTAGATTATTGCCAAATGCCTGGACATCATGTACTCTCATGCAGATAAGGTAGCTGAAATTTAATCTCTTGAATTATTGGCAGCTCTGTTTTGAACATGCTATCATTTTTTATCTCCAGAATTCTGCCCAGCAGTGTGAAGAGCCCAGGTCCCAAATGAGGCAGGGGTGAAGTAAGCTGTTAGTTGACTTAAGCCAGATGCATGCTGCTAATTTAAGGGCACACTGTCCTTTCTCAGAATCAGATGACTTTGCTGTTGAGGTTCTATTTAGCTGATTCTTATCATGGATCAAGAGTAGAAAAGTCATGTCGAATTTCAATTAATAACTTGATCAAAATGCACTTTTGATTAGATCATTTACAATTGCTGCATTGGCTCTTGGTTCTTTGTGTTTCTCTAAGGATTTACCTGTGTATTTGCTCCTTATAAGCAGCCTCTGGTAAGGCTGCACCTGCATGGAGTGGAGGAGAGAGGTGCAGAGGATGTTTTCTGCCTCACAAGTGCAGGTCACTGGATGCAGAGCTGGTCACTGGTCAAATGCAGAACGTGGTGTAGAAATGTGATGACACTGAGCTCCCTGTGAGGGGCAGAGGAGGATTGTGAAATCACCAAAGGCTTTGTAGCTAAGCAGGTGAACACCACATCCTCGTTTCAGGGACTGTTTATTTGTAAATCTTATAAGAGCACTAGTTCTGGCCCAGAACCTGTGCTAGGCACTGCCTGTGCACAGCCCCTGTCCCTGATGGTAGCTGGGTCAGACTGTCAGTCTGCTTTTTTTACAAAAAGCCTGGATTTTATGGAAAACAGAAAGGGAACATTTCATTAAATATTTTCATTTAAAATGTGGGGGAAAAAACCCTTTTTTTACATTATCTTGCTAAATCTGAGACAGTTGTTTCAGGTTTATGTGATGTAAAAATGTCAGAATTTTTAAAGGAAAAAAACAGTAATTTTTACTTTGTCTGGTTTATATATTCTGCCCAGTAGAAAAAACAATGGCAAGAATTTACATCAGAGCAGTCAGCAATTTCTAATCAGAATTTAAAAGTTATGAGGAGCATGAGTGTAGGAGGTTGAGACATTGCCTCTTGCTGTGTTACAGGGTGACATTGTCTCTTGTGCTGGATCTTACCTGTACCTGTGGACAGTCAATGGCCAGCTCCTCGCAAGCACCAGCACTGCCTGCAGCCCCACCTGCCACATCGTTTGCTGCTGCTTTGCTGAAGTGATGGACTGGGACACACGCAGCATCATCATCACAGGAAGCACAGATGGAGTGGTGAGGGTAGGTGGATGGGAGAGAGGAAAAGGAATCCTCATTCATTGTAGACCAGAGGTAGAGATTTTTTATTTTAAATGGAAGGACAGAGCTGTTAAAAGCCCATGCCACTCTCTTAACAGTGCAGGAAAGGGCAGAAATGAAAATCAGAATAAAATATTGGCTTCCTATCAACTTTTATCCTCCTGACAAGAGGCTTGCCATACAGGAAGAATTTTGAAAATGTGCTTTCCATTCTGGGATGATTCTGAAAGCAAAAATTCTATCACTCCTCCGAAACATTTGAATACGGTTTCTGAAAGTTCACAGCTCAGTATATTAAGACCTACTTTCTCATGAGTAGGAATTCACTGCTGATTCTGTCTCCAGTGTGGTAGGTGAACTTCCTGAGTTACTGGGATTTTCAACAGTGTGTCAGCCTTGCAACCCCACCAGCTCCCTGCATACATTCTTCCAGTGTGACACCCTGCAGCACAGTGACAGAGAGGGAGACAATTGTGAAATCCTGCTGTTAGAAGCCCAGTTCCCAACCCCTTGCTGGGAAGCAGGAGCTGAATCTTTCCCTCATTGTTACAATCCATGCGTTTTCCATTTTTAACCCCTCACTGGCACAGCTGTGGAAGAGCAAATACAGCAACACCCCAGAGCAAGGTGCTGGACTGAGAGCACAGAGCGGTGTGATGGAAGAGCCAGGCAGCACAGGTATGACCACAGTGTGGGCTGGAACTGCAGGGGGACCCAGTGCTGCAAGCCTTGCTTGGTGGTGAGGAGGAGGAGGGGGTGTGACACCATGGTGTGAAGGGGAGATGGTGTGGGCAACCAGTGCAGTCTTACTGTGACCAGCAACAGCGGTGGGTGGCAACTGCCCCACCCTGGTGACAGAGGGCACACCTGAGCCTGCCATCTCACGGGCACACCTGGATGAAGCTGAGGGCTTTTTCACAGGCTCCCCCTTGGGTTCTGTCAACTTCAGAAGACCTTTCTGCATGAACCTGTAAACCAATGGCTGGAAATTGTCCTGGCTCCAGAAAGGCCACTGCCTTGGCACCTCTGCTGATGGCATGTACTAAAGTATCCTGGCATCACGTCAGAGGGGGCAGTGCCAGATCCTGCTCTGGCATGGAGCAGAGAAGTTTGCTGTCTTTGCCACCTTAAAAGAAGCCAGAGGTCCTTCAGACTGGTGGGAGGCCAGCAGCAGGCCCTAGTGCTTGGAGCTGCTTATTCAAGGCTGTGTGCAGCTGAAGCTGATACCCTGGAGTTCTTGCAGAGCTGAGGTTAATGAGATGGCAGGACTGTGGTGCTGAATGGAACTAAAAACAACTCAAGCTCACTTCTCTGTTCTAACAAATACTGGAGCTGAAACCTGTCAGAAAGCTTTAAAGGTGCATCCTAAATAGCACAGATTTCTTCTTTTCCCAGTGCTTTTTCTAAGAGAAAGGGACTGTGATGTTATTATGCATAATTTACTCCACTTATTTGCTGTGGTCCTCATTACAGACATTCTCTATTACTTCAATTTTAGGCACACAATTTGCGTAAATATAGAACTATAGATGTAACATCTGCAAAAAAAAAAAAAAAAAAAAAAAAAAAATATAAAAAAAAAAAAAAAAAAAAGAAAAGATATTATATAGTAATTGGGCATTACCACAGAGATCTTCAGAAGTGCTGTTCATGGAACTTGGCATCAGCATTGCTTGAATTGTTATGTGAAAATATTTCCAATATGCCTCTGTATGTTTAATGGCCTAACCAGATGCTTCTCAAACATGTTGTCATGCCTCTGAGTAGCCAAAGCCAGATGCTTCTAGAAAAGGTGTAAGAACACCTGAGATGCCAGATGTGGGATAGTCTGGCTGTGGTAACTTCATATTTGTTTCTGTTCTCATCTCTAGTCAAAGACTGTTTTGTCAATAAGTCAAAGCAAAAGACTTTCCAAAATTCTTTCCAAAATCCCTGTGGTATTCTGTAGTCATTTTGTGGATTCTCTTTACCTATAGAAAAGTCTCATTTGATTTAAGAATTTCTGAAGTTCTTGTCTTTAACTTCCCATGGCAGCTGTTTCCAGGCACAATTGCATATGAATGTTTTTGAACAGATTGATACTTTAGCTGCTTGTAAAATGAATATCTTGAGCAGTTTTCTAAATGAGGACTTAAAAGCCATCCATGGGAGCACAGCAGAACACTCTTGTTTGTGTTTTTTGTCCAAGAGGACTACAAAAGATTTGTGTCCACCCCACGTATCCAGTGATGTGTAGAGACACACCTGTTTGCACATGAGCATAAGGCTGTGTGTTTTCAGATGGATACAGGAACAGCATTTTTTAATAAAGAATTGAAAGCTGTAATCAAAGCAGGGCCATACTCCCTTAACCTGTTCAGATGACTACAGAATTATTTTAAATGACCAAATATTCCCACATCTCATTCTGTGCATTAAAGAAAATAAAATTAATACAAAACACAGTCATTAGAAAGATCAGAGTAACTGTGATTATGTTGTTAGGTGTGTGTATGTATGTGTGTGTATGTGAAATGTCCACAGCATTTAATTACTGGTTCTGTTATGAGCAGATTTAGATAAGTTGATAATACCAGGGCTTTATGTAATTTCTTTTTACTAGGCAATTATAGGCTGTATTATATCCTGGCAGCAAAGTATTGTGGGGCATCTTATTAAGCACAGAGCCAGTGAAAACTGATGAACAATTTTGCTGAACTAGGCATGCAATTTAGAAAGCAATAATACACAAATCCAATTTAGCACACAATTGATACCGCCGCACGTCAGCACATGTAACTATCATAGCCACAAATTAAATTGGGATGGGCCTATTTTGCAACAGCACAGGCCAAGATTAAATATATTTGTTCTCAACTTAACAACTTGCTGACCGTAAATAATAACAATCTCATCCGTGCTGCCCCCTAGACGCTTTCTAAATATTTATTTTTAAACCACACAACAGGTAACAAGTGTGGAAAACATCTTGTTCTCTGTCGGGAACTGAATCCCAGTGCTGCCCTGACTGGCAAGGCGAGCAGGATGAGCCCAGCAGTGACGGCGCTGGCCGTGTCCAGGTAGGGTCACTGCCCAGCAGAGGGGCCCTGGGGCTGGGCTCCTGCTGTTCAGTCGGGTTGGGGCTTTTGAGAGCTCAGTCGGACCTCTTGCAGCCAAAAGCAGCCCCTCAAGGAGCTAGGCTGGCTAGGTGCATTAATGAATGATGTCAGGGGAGTCACTGGGTAGGCAGGAGACAAGCCAGGAGCAACAGCAAGTTTTGGCCAGAATAGTTGTAGAGCTTAGTAGCTGCTACACCATCTCTGCAACACAGAAATAACTCCTATCTGAGGAGCTGTTGGAGATGATACCTCCTTAAAATGTACACAGAGAGTTTTTGGCCAAAAGACTACATTGTTGTTCAACTCCTCTCAGTTTGCACAGGCAGCAGTATTTTAGTTTACTCAAGCTCCTCCCCCAGTCAACTGGCTGTAATATTTGTTATTGTCTCCTACTCCAAGATGTTTTAATGTACTGTAAAAAACTTACTGTCTCTTTTCCTGAAAGTGTTGAGATTTTGACAGTTGAGAAAATGTTCCTGCATTCTGCACGCTCAGCCTTAGAGCAGTTAGTGTGATGTTGATGTGCATTGAAAGGGGGAACATTCAGGGTGAGGGTTACTTTCATTAGTGTTGGTGGCTCTGCATGCAGCAGAGATTTCATTGGCTGAGGCCAGGACATCATGCTAACAAGTCTGAATTCTGAATCTGGACAGCAGATTATTTAACATCCATAGAATCTCAGAGAAGGGTGAGAGCTTCTGATCTGGTTAAGTTTTCCCCAATTCACCTACTGAACTCTAGAAAATTTTGAATCCAATTCTAAGCTCAGTCTTTGAAGTACCAAACTCTGAATACTCTCTAACATGGGTCTTCAATTTCAACTTTAAAGATAATGTACACCCCTGGATATTGTATCCTCCTAATTGCTGCACATACAGGAAAAGTCTTGATCCTGTTTGTGTCTTCTTCTTAAACATGGTTTTCTTTGTCTTTTTCTCTCTTTCTCAAGAAATTCCTCCAAGCTCCTAGTTGGTGATGACTGGGGAAGACTCTGCTGCTGGTCTGTGGATGGCTAGGAAGAAACAGTCAAGATTTCTAGGTTTTTCAACCCTTTCAATGGAGAGAAAATTTATTCTTCAGAGCATAAGAGAAGCAGAGAAACTGGAAGCCTCTGGTTGGGGACTGAATCTTAAGGGAGTTGATGGACTGACCCTGCAGTCAAACATAATTTAAATTAGACACTGGACCCCAAAGTTGTAAGAAAAACTGACAGATATGCACATAGACAATGAGATTTTTGTAGTGTTTGTCTTCAGAAAACTTTTGTATTTAAAATGTTATTTTAGATATTGAATTTGACATAATACATTTTATTTCACAAATGTTATTTAGCAAACAAAACTGCCTTGATTATGGCAAAGAGCAGTGTAGCTTAATAATAACCTACTGTATTTTTAATATCATGAGATAAAAAATATTCAGGCTTCAAACAAGCAAATGAGTATGTCTCAGTATTTTTGTTCTTCACTGACAGGAAGAATATTAATATCTCCATTCTTATTCTTCCCTTCTCCCTGACTTTGCATAAAAATGTATGCATGCCTTTTGAAAAGCTATTTTGTTTGCAAAGTGCAGTTTGGAATTCCCAGCCTGACACTGCTGCCTTTATCCAGCCCCACTGTGAACATGTGTTATGGTGCAATGTTTCCCACCTCTGACTTTTTCTTTATAATAAGGCAGGCAAAATGTATGGAATCAGTGAGGAGAAAGGTCTGACATGGCTGGTCAACATATTCATTAATTTTCCTTCTTTTCTGTCTTCTTTCTAACCTTGTCCTTATACTCTCTGGAAGTTCAGTATATTAGACATGCTTCAGGATTTACCTCTACCATCTCCCTTTTTGGTAAAAGAGTACTTGTAGTAAATGAAGGCTGAGACTATAGTGTAATAAATTCAAGTGCCATTTGTGTCCCTAGTGGGGATGGAAAAACAGTGAAAAATCAGCCTCTTTAACATTTTAGCATAATTGAAAGGAGCTAAATTGATAACTCACTCTCCCTTCTGCTCCTCCTTGACCTGGTGAAGAGATTGAATACCTTACCTCACACACAGAAGGGCTGAGCAGCCACACAGGCAGAGCAGCATCCTGAACACGCAGACTGCATCAGAGATGTGCCAGGAAGAACACGAAGGACACTATGGGCATGAAGGCTCTTCTGTTCATACCACCAAACACATCCTTGAGCAGACAGTTCCCTGATTTCCAGTGCACTGAGACTGGATAGCACAGCAGGAACGAAGCCCCACGTGTGTTGCAGATGAGGATCTGCTCTATGCCAAAATCTTGGTGCTAGAGACTTGCTAGAACATTAGGAGGAATCTGGAGTAGAGCACAGCTTTTTATCTGTCTTCTTTTAATTGCATGATCAACTTTCTTCCTTCTATAGGACACTGCTTAGCTAATGACTCTTCCTTTGAACTATGTTGCTGAATGAGCAAATCCTCCTGTAGCAAACAGCCTCCTTCCCTACAGAGTGCTGAGACATGTCCCCACCACAGCCCCCCGCCATGGTTTGGGCTGATCTCCATAGTGAGTGAGGTAATTGCCTGTGGAAAATGCAGTAATTAGATGTAAGCTCATGATACAGGCATACAAGGAAGTCTGCATTACATCTACACAGATAACCTGTCTGATCTTCCTTTCTGACCTCCATGTGCATGACTTGATGAATCAACTACTAATCTTCCTGTGCTCAGGGAAACATACACTGAACACAGGCCAAGGCAGACCAATATTCAAATCAAAATATGGAGCAAAGGTGAATTGTGCCTGTCTTTATTTTTCCTGAGGACTGTGGAAAGGTCAATTGTCAACAAAACTATACTACTTCTTTCTTCTTCCTTCTGCACATTCCTTAGAAATAAGGTGAGATTTGGATACATGGACAGCAAGACTTGGAATCCTGTCAACTGCAAATACAGCTTTACTGAACCGTGGTAAAGGTGATTAGGAGCTGTGAAAAAAGGTCACTACTTGTGTTTTCATTTATCTGGTAAGCATCTGGAATAGCTTGCAAATTTTCTCCTCCTTCAGCCTTTCCATGCAGCCTGTCTTTGCCAAGAGCAGATGCTCCCTGTTCTAGAGCTGGCAGTGGCACTCACTGTGCAGCTGCATGAATGGCTCCAATACTCTAGATATCAACCTGGCTTTGTTTGGTATAAAAGGCCAGATGTAGGCTGGCCATGAGTGGATTTGACAGGCTCAGCTCCTTGTGCCTAACATCAGTTCTCTTAAATCTTCAATAGTTGCTTCAGCAACATCTGTTTTGAATCACAGAGAACAGGTCCAGAGTGTGCACGTGTGAATGGAAGTCAGCACGTTAAATGTTTTCCCAAGTCAAGTTTCTCCTCATCGTCACGGAGCTGTAATTTGGGAGAATATAAAAGGCAGATGAATGGAAGTGGGTTGCAATTTTGTCCTGGTAAAAGTTCTCATTAGGAATGACTTGCTGTACAACATTGCTTGGTTGAGAAAGTTTTGGGTTCATCTCTAGCTTCAGAGAATTTTTCCCCAATGACATAAATCATGGGAAGAAACGCATACTGTCAGGACCAAAAGCAAGACTCACATTGAAGAGTTAAGGCACAAATGTCAGCATGCTGCAGTTATCAGATTTTCTTGGCCTGATAGGGCCTGTGTGTGTGACAGGGGTAGAGTGCTACCAGGTCATTTTTCTACAGGTAAGACTCTGGGACAGGAAGTTTTTACTCAAAATTTGTAATAAGTGGTTGAAGAATCATCTGAAACGAACCCTCTTGCAACCACCTGTTTTAATATTTGTTTTGATCTCCTGCATATTTGTAAATTGTGAATGTCCATGAAAATATCCAGGAAATTCCATCAGCTCTGGATGTGGAGGTAGCTTTGACTGATACATAGAAAAGACTTGGTGGTAGGCCAGGGGCAGTAGTGCTGTGAACTGTGAATATCCTGATGTGACACATGCTTGGGATGTAGAGGTAGCAGATCTAGAATATGCTTGAAAAATGAAGTATAGCAATTCCATGGCAAATACTTTTAGCACAGCTCCATTGTTACTGTAAGTGAAACTGTGTGAACATCAACAAAGTGTTATAATTATCTCAGAACCAACTTTTCCATAGGGTAAGTAGCTCAGGGTGAGAATTATCCTTAGAAGAAATCCAATGCTATTAGGATATGAAATGCAGAAATAATTTTAACTCTGCCCTATAGGGAAATGAAGGAGAGAAATGTGGAACAACCAAACCTTTGTGACTTTAAAAACTAGTTTAATCTAATTGAGTACCATAAACCCTAAAATGCCTTAATTACACTTATTTGGTTATTACACAGGCTATCTTGCTTCCTTTTTCATCAACAGAACTCTTCTAAGTATTACACTGAGGATTAAGTAGACTCTGATCTCTAACATTCTCTGGGCTAGTTAACACTCATGAGGCAATATTTGCCCATGCACTGCAAGGCCTTTGCATCCTCAAAGAAAGAGGATTTGAACCTTTTTTTGAGAAATCTATGCAAGGCAATCTGTTATTCCCACAGGAAAATTTTCCCTGTAGTTGTCACTACGTGCTACTCTTCCCAACTCAGGGATCAGTTGTTGCATTATTGGTGTCACTGTTCAGATGTGTGCATGCCAATTATTGTCATTGAAGTCAGCCAGGCTCCTGGGGGGGTGTGAAAGAGTACAGGCTGGTGTAATTCCTATGGAGGAATGCCAACACTCTCTATAATTTTTTTTCCAACAGTTTGTCATCAGAGCTCTTCCCAAGCATCAGGAGGCTCATGAAAATTTGCCACATTAAATTTTTATAAGGACTCATCTGAAAGGGCTCACCCTTATTCTGTTCACTAGGATTAAGTGTTTTACGGAAATGTGGCACCCAGAACCAGGCAGCCTTCAGCAGTACATTGGAATATCAGTGATCATAATATTTGCTGTAATGAGTACTGAGCAAATGTAGCCCTTCTGATGGGGACAGTGGTGCCTCTGTCCAGCAATCACTTGATGTGTTTCATATTCAGATGTTGCAACTCTATGCTTGTGGAGACTTTGGTGTAGAGTAGTCATGGGGGTAACAGCAGCATGCGAACTTTCCTTGTTTAGGTCAGAAATTTTCTCCTTGTTCAGTTTGGACACGAGGCTCTCAGGACTTTGTTTCTCCCTTGCACACATGTTCTCTGGCCAAGAGAAACAACAAATTCTCCTGTTCCCATATCTGCTCTAGTTTTGATGGGATGCTCTGCTCTCCTGAGGGGAGAACATGAAGTAAACCTCAGGGGTGAGAGTGCTCTTTGGCCCCTCCAGTGCTCAGTCCGTTCCCTACCATCTCCTGGCTGTGGCATCTCCAGGAGAAGTGGTGGTAAGTTAACTCTCCTCGGCCAATGCCCGTGTCTTTTACTCTGTATTTTATGGACACTGGACTGACCAAAATCAAATACAGTCACGGTGCAGTCATTGAAATTCCCACCTTTGACGGACATAGTTGCAGAGTACCAGATCTAGTAAGCATCATCTTTGTGTGACGGTGGGACCGTGGATGTTGTAAACAAGGAATTCCAGTAGTTATGGAAATAACCAGAGCTGCTGCCAGACTATGAGATTATTTGGTAGGGAAGGCAAAATCCGGATTTCCTCCAAAGCCTTCAACTGCCTGGCAGGCTGGCTTCAGCCAGCATTTGTTGGCTGTTTTTGTGTCAGGACTCATTTACCACCTTGTTGTGCAGCAGCCTGTGGTGTTCATGGGGAAGCTCAGGGCTCTTCAGAGCCTGATTATGAGCTGAATATATACTCCATATCTGGGCTGTATATTTACAGGCCCTTCCCTGTGCCAGTGCTGGGGCTGTGATAAGTGGGAGGAGGCCCACTAGAAATCTACTGAAGCAGGTCTAATTGAACCAAATAGACCAGCTCAGTAGAGTAGAAAATAGTCCTTATATATCTACTCGAAGAAGATAATGACCTTTTAAATAACAGAAGTAATTTTATTTCAATACCCCAATTACTCTGAACTCTCAAATGTCAAAGTGCCAAGCACTTTCAAAATAACTTAATTTAGACATTTATAGCACTTAGACACTGCTAGTTTCTTATCTAACCTAATTATGGGTTGTACAGGAAATTGCAAAGCATCCCAATTAGTGTTATTTTTTATAGTGATGCATAGGAGCGGCCTTTGCCATTTGCTGTAATCATGTGCATGGCAATTTACTAATTTTGGCTTCTGTGTTTGTTCCTCTTCTATCCTCTGGTTGTTTTTTGAGAGCAAGCAAGGAGGAAGTAGAGGTGGAAGTGAGCATAGCTATGTTTGTCTGATGGATTTGAAGGGCATATTTTCCTCTGAGAGCAGAGAACAGTTGCAAAGCAGGACCATTTAAGATGGAGTTGTGCCATGTAGAAAATAACAGCTGAATAGCAAAATTGTTTACCTTTCTCTGAACTGAGCATTTAGCCCCTAATTCTTGACTTTTCTTATGCTATGTCCACCTTGATATACTAAGGTCAGGTCACATCATTAGAGAAAGAAGAACATCATCTTCTAATTAATTACACATCTATAAGTATCAAAGAAACCCACTGCAAGACTACAGAGAAGAAAATTTCACCAAGTATAATATGCTTTAGTGTGAGAAGTTCAGAATAAATGGATTTAGTTCCTTCTAAGAAAACTTCAAGGCCAAATTAATCCCTGGCCTAACTCTCTGGCTTCAGCCCCACAGGACTAGTTCAGAGGAAAGATATGTGTAAAGCTGCCTAATGATTGCCTGAAACATCCCTTCACAGACAACACTGAGCAGTTTTCATTCTAGTTCCTATACACAGCAGGCAGAATGAGAGGTGGAGGAAATGGTGCAGCACCACTGAGCAGTATTCAGTGACTACTTGCTTTCATGGTAAGGGGAGAACATGCATCCAGTTACTGTTTGAAAGTGACAGCTGTTGCCCATTCCCATGTGGGTTTTTGTCCTGTATATTTTATGTGATGTCTTTGTTCTGTGCTGTGCCCCTCCACCTTCCCCGGTGTCAGGAGAGTTTGTCTTAGCAGTCAGAGAAGTTCCTGCAGGCTTCTTCATTCCTCAGGACAACCCAAAAGTATCAAAGGCTAATTTCTCAAGGAAAGATGTGGGGTTGTGGGTCGTTATGTACTGCTGTTAATTGTGCCCAAGGTGATGCCAGCCTGGAACAGGAAGGAAAAAGCCCCAGAGGTGTTCTTGTCTTGTCACAGCTCTGTGTACAAAGCCCTAAAGCACGCTTGTGTTCTCACCAAGTTTTTAATGAAGAGAACCCCACAATTATGTTGCATTTATACTAAAACAAATAATTTGCTTGCAATTGCAGAGATAATGACATGCTGACCACACATACCAATTAGAAAGTTCTAATAAAGAGTAATAAAATACCTTTTCCTTGGGCTGCAGATTCAACCCCCACACAGCCTGCGACACTAATATGATTTACTCCTATTTGCTGATGGAGGATTCCAGTAATAAAATTTAATGTGGAGGAACAAGGTGTATTTAACCAAAGCTGTAAACATATCTAATTCCATTTAAAGCTATAGGGTGCAGTACATTAACGTTTAACAATCTGATATTAAATTGGTGTGAAGTTAATAGAGCTGTATTTGTTAAGATTTCAGCACAAAGCCATCTTTTACCAATGAAAACAGGAGTAACCAAAATAGTGTGACTCAACAGACTCCAACTGCTGCTTAATAAGTTACTGAGAGTCTTCATAGAGTAAGGTACTAGAGTCTTCCTTCTTTTATGGCAGGAACTCCTGCCATAAAAGAACTGTGGGCCACCTTCAGCTCTGCTGCTGTTCTGCTAAAGCCAGAGAGAGTTAGGCCAGGGATTAACTTGGCCTCACAATTCCTCTTAAAAGGAGCTAAATCCATTTATTCTGCATTTCTCACAGTAAAGCATATTACACTCAATGAAATTTTCTTCTCTGTAGTCTTTCAGTGGGCTGCTTTGACACTTGCAGATGTGCAATTAACTGCAGCATGATATTTTCTGTGTCCCCATTTAATAATGTCAGATCATGTCATTTTCAGTGACATGATCTGACATTATTAAATCTAGGTGGACATTGCATCAGAAAATATATGGGAAATGTCTTCCTGGGAAGATGGGTGTTCTCCCAAGCAATATTTCTGGCCTTGTTTCACTCAGCTGGTCTGTTGCCTTTTGGGATTCTGCTGCTATGTGACATCAGTTCCAAACAGAAAATATTTTAAAAGCTGGAATTTTCTGCAGAAAGAAGAATTCAATTCCAAATTCGGTGACTTTCTAAATGTTGTGTAAGAGATAAACACATGTCCTTCGACCTAGGAAGGAATATCCCCCTCTAGGAAGCAATAAATCCTACAGAGACTAAGACAACAAATCTTACCAAAAAAAAGGTAATTTATTCAGTTCAATTAACTATTACTTTGGGAAGTTAGATATCAAACATAAACAAGAATATATAGGATATTAATACATAAAGAATGGTATTCATTAACATGCTGGACATAAATATACAGTAGAGGATTCTTCTTAACAATGGGCACAATGGCCAGTTCTATGCAAAAGAAACATTTGTAACCAAACCTGAAAGTTTTCACAGCTAAGTGTTGAAATTATTAATGTGTTAGGATTTTAAATTCCAAAGTAGCAACTAATAAATTCTACATTTCTCTAAGGCCTTTTGAACAGCTGTCCTCTCTGAATAGTCAGGATGCTCCAAAATTGATCCCTGAATGTTGAATCACTCATGAGCACCAATTTGGTTTTGGTCAATGAGCTGATTGCTGTTGTCACTGAAAGTCCAACACCTGATCAGAAAACAAGGAAAGATACCATGCCCTTTTGGTGGGTGATTAAATCCTGGAATAATGCAAAGGTGAAACAAACATCTCTTTTGACAGCTCACAGATGCAAACATTAAAAATGCAAATAATTACTAACAAATCTATTGATGAAAGCTGGCCTTAGTTTGGAAAGAACTGTTTTGATGAATGAATAGAATTGGAATTAGTACTGTACATAATGGTCAGCCTGATGAGCTTTTCTTAAATACCTTTTCATAGAAGAGATTTTATCCAATGTGAAAGATGACTGCATTTTATATTTACAGATCCTGGCTAGACAATAGCAGATTATGTGTGCTGCCTAATCTCTACCACTGTTCAAAAAAGTTAAAAACCAGTTGATACAGACTCACTTATTCTGGTGAACCCCTCCAAAAGGCAGTGATGTGCCCTGTAATATGGTTGCCCTTAGATGCCTGTCCCCACACTTGATTGTCCTGCCACGCTCCTCTCCTGCCCTCCCATGCAGTAGCAGGAACAAGGGCAGGAGTGTTCCTGTGGTGATTCCCAGTTGTGGTCTGAGCCCTGGTGAGAAACTGTTCTACCACTAAAGGGGTGTGACCTGTAAAGGAAGAAGCAGCTTGGGCCATCTTAGTTATGACTCCAGAGCCCAGGGAGTGCTACTCCAAAATCCACATTAAATTCTGCTGAATGAGCAGCCTGTGATGGGGCTCCCTCACAGACCTGGAGAAGAGCTGGCATGGGCCAAGTATGGGCTCTCCATGACCTGATGGTGACCTAAAGAGCCAAACCTTCTACATCTCCATGAACTGCACAGTTACTCAAGGGTTAAAGCTTCCCAAGAGCTGAAAGATGTTAGATATTTGAATTATCACTGAGCTTTGGGGAAATTCAGGCACTGAAGATATATAAGCTTGAAAACATCAGTCCAGCTATTCTTCATGACTGAAATTCCCAGGATGGCACAGAATAGTTCATTTTCCATGAATGTGTATCAAAGGAAAAGGAAGAATGCCTTCACAGTTATCAAGAGGTAAAGAAAGAAGAATGTTATTTTGTGTCCTGACACGAGGCTCATTTTCCTATCTCCTGAGCCCTGGTCTTTCCAAAGAAATATCTCCAAAGTCAGCAGGGCTTTACAGAGTCTGTTCCATACTAAAGGAGAAGCTCTGTAATTTTATCCTCTAGGTCAGCAGCTCATTAGTGCAGGCTACAGGAGGAAACTTTTCCAGGTTTGGAAATACCAAACTAAACCAAGACCAAAAGCAGTGTCCTGGTTCTCTCAGTTTTTACTCACTGTCAAGTTTTTCCTATTCCCAATCAGAATTTTAAAAAATCAAATCCTGGGAGATATTCCCAAAATACAAATATTCTTCCTTAAATCATGGGGGTTTAGCTATAAATGCTTCTTTCAGATTATTTTGAAATAATTTATTTCAAACACCATACTAAAAGTAACATAAGTTTTTAAAGACAATGTCATTTAGAAAGGGAATTTGAAAACACAGAGCATAAACCGTTTTAACTATTTCTGGAGAAGGGGAAAAGAAGTAGAAAAAGTAATTTTAGCTTTTCCTTGGCTCTAGCAAAAAGTCTCAGCTTTACTGGGTTATTTTTGTGATGGGGCGAAACGCATTTAAAGTGGCCATTTTCCTGGTCAGCGGTCTTTTTCTTCAGTAGCAGGATGCTGGGCATGGATCCTGCTGTTAGTCCTCCTGAGGCTTGCTAAGATACTGATGTTGGCAGCTGGACTCATCACATCAGCATTAAAGAAGGAACAATGTTTAGTGTTAAAAATGCCCCAGGTGGAACTTCAGTCCATTTCCAACAGAGGTACAGAACACCACAAAGGGTATCTCTGGGATGTCACTTGTTGACCAGCTGCTTTTTCTATGATTACTTTCATCTACGTCATGTTTAAAAGTCTCATAGAAAAATAGAAGTGCATGAAAAGAAATAAAAAAAATAAGGACATTTGTATGATTTTTATAAATAAACAGCACAGCAAGAATTAAATAGAACACAGACAAAGGACATTTATACAGGCATGAACTATTACAGCTTGTTCTCCTCAAAGAGTATCTGTGCGTAGACTGTCATACTGGAAATGCCTTTGGCTTCCTGAATTGGCTTCATCAGTTCAAGTTCAGCATATGTTAAATTCTCTTCTGCGATTTTTGGCTGCAAAACAGAAACAGCAAATTCGTTATAATGTCGTTACCACTGAATGTAGATATTTTATAACATTGGGTATAGTTCTTCTCCCACCCATTCTAATTCTACTATGTTGTTAATCAATTTACTCGGCATTAGAGATAGTTCATAGAAGATGAAATAAAAATAATACTAAAAATAGGAAACAGGGCTAAGTAGGATTTTCAGATTTACTTGTAATTTAACAGAATATTTTGACAATTCAAATACTACAGATTTGAAAGATGTATTTTAGCAAAATGTTCTGCCTCCTTAACACTAAATTTCCCAATTTTATTTATTGCAGATTTCACAATTTAAAAGATATATGCCAGATGTGCTTTCCAGCTGTAAACCTTGGACCAGTTACATCTCTAATCACAGCCACTCACAGAGCCTCTCAGTATATTTCTTAACAGAACCAAAAAATGTTAAAAATACACAGAAGGCAGAAAAAATTGGATAGAATTACTGCCATTCCAGTGGAATTTCAACACTTTTGCCAAGCTATAGATGAGTTCAGAGTTTAGAACAAAGGCCATACCACCAAAACTGTCTACTGTATTACAATGATTGAATTCGACTTAAAACTATAAAATTTAGCCAAGGGAGATGGTCAATAAAATTTACTGAACAAATTTATCGTGCGTGGCAGAAGCTGCCTACTGCTATTGGCAGCTTCATCCAGACTCAGGTGGCTTACAGGAGGAAAATCTTGTACTCCTGTGTGCTTTTTACTCACAGCTGGGAGTGGGTTGTTCATGTCTAATTCACCTCAGAAAATGTAGCAACAAATAAAAGAGTTGCTGTGGAATTGTGTGTGAGACCCTCAGTACTGGAAATGGATTTCAGTTCATCTGTAGAAGATTGAGGTTTATGCTCCCTGAAAATGGGTGGAGTTCTACAGCTCTATGCAAGTGAAGAACGGGAGAATTTGTTCTTTATCTTCTTGAGTACTGTATTCTACTCAAGTAACTGGTGTCCTCGAGTTGAAGTGCAGAAGACAATTAAAAAACCAAAACATTTCAGCCATGCAAATTTTTGCAGTCACAAGAAGTAACCATGAAAAGTTTCCATCTCTCAGACTAAGGAATGGCAGTTGTAAACTTAAAACTGAATTTTTAAAGTTCATTAGGTTTCAAAGTTCATAAACCCAGATTTTCCACACAGTACTTAAATGTTAGGAAGAAATTGTAATTATTTGCCAAGGCCAAAAGTTTCACATTTTACTTATTGCTTATTTATTTCTGATTTAAGACAAACTATTCCTGTTTCCTTGAAATGTGTTTTAATAAGTATTGTATTGTCTTCTGCCTAAAAAGATAAGCATCTAATACCCTCTGAAATCAGTCCCTGTACCCCCCTGCTTCCTGTCCTTTGCACTGCTCTGTAATCCTCTCCTTTTGCCTTGACAGTTGCTCACACTCAGCATTTCAGTTTATTTACATCAGGGTGAAAAAGTTTACACTTTTCCAGCGTTAATTTGATCTTATTTCTTCCCTGCAGATCAGATCCTCAAAAATTTGCACAGCTGCTGCTGCAAGTGGTGTCTCTGAAGTCAGCCAATCTGTGCAGTGTGAGTACCAGCCCTCTGCAGGGCTGGCACCTCTGCATTTCACTGGGCACACTGTTTTCCCTCCCTCCCTATTTCATCTCAACTCCTGGTCCTCATTCACTATCAAATACTCTGCTGTTGACAACTCAAAACATTTCCTGCTTTCACTGAATTCTCTGCTGTAATGACAAAAAGAATTCCTGTGGATCCAGACAGATCTTGGCTTTAAGAGAAATCAAACACATATTTTCTTTGTTATTATATTAGGACTGAACTGAATCACAGGGTTTAGAAGGACATCTCTACTATCCTGGCCTTGGCTTAAAGACTTGAAAAAAACTCTTGGTCAACTGCTGTGATGCCTGAAAAATTTTTATATTACCCTCTTCTTTCTATCCTGAAAGTATTAGCCTCAGTTTCTAGGTGCTTCAATTGTTTTTTGCTTTTAAGTTAGAGATTCCTTTTGAGATTTCAAATGATATGTGCCTGTCTCTTCAGTTATGTAGTACAGAAGCTAAATACAGGAGTTATATTGAGGGTGGACACCACAATAACACCAACAAATGCTGAAGATTTTATTTCCAATGTATGACAATATATTGAGTTTCTGTTTGAAGGTATTGAGAATTTTACTGCCAGCTTTAGAGTCACATCAGACCTTTAATGCATAATGATACACTGCATGTGAAAAGACTCCTAAAAATGAATCTGATAGAACTTTTGAAACAAAGCTGTTGGTCACTGCCAGAATAAAACTCTACATTTCCTAAGTCTGATGCAGACATCTGTTGAGGTAGAAATATTTTCATTGTTCTGTAGGAACCAGTTGTTCAGGACAAGCTAAATCTGTGTATGTTTTCCCCTTTGTTTAATCATATTTCTTGTTATGTTTCCATTTAGAAAATGCTGCATGTCCAAAAATAGCCACCCTAACGCCCAGCTCATGTAAATTTTAGAAGTAAGATTTATGAAATCATATTGTCCAGGTGTTTTATTATATTATCTCAAAATTGCATTGTTTTCCACTGTAGATTATATCTTTATTCTTACCTTATTCTATTATGTTTGGATATGAAAAATAACACTAGATTCCCCAAAATAAGTCATTGGGCAGTAGTGGCTGATGTGTTGCTTTCATACATTTTTATGATGTTCCTATAGTAAACATAATTTAATAAAGCCAAAACACACTAAATAAATAATTGCATCTAGAAAAGCAATAAAACCAAATAAAATTAGTACTTTCATAAGTGGAAAAGGTACTTCAATTACTGCTACAAGCAACAGCACACCATAAAATGTGTAGAATAATTTCCCTTATGCATATTTCTAGTATGTAATAATTTGATTGAAAATATGAGGAAACACACAGGAGGTTCAAAATTGTGAAAGGTATACAGTTTTCAGCAAAAGATGTGTAATAACAGTGCATGGGAGCCAACAGCACTTTAAGTACCTGTGGTAGCCAGGTTTTTATTCCATACACTCTTCTGCACTTCATTTATCAACCACATGTTTAATTTAATTTACTGGTTTGTTTGTCCAAAACCAACTTTTTTGAGCAGACAGGGGAAAAAAAACCCCTAATTCTACAATTTCTTCTCTCATTAGGATTGGATATTGTCTTGGCAGTGTTAACCTGGAACTGTGCCACCAACTTCTTTCTGGAACAGTTGCGTGACTTTAACAACTGGTGTTATAGGTGGGATGGAGGGTAGGGCAGAAGAGGAAGAGACAATGAATGACTGGCCATTCACCCTTCTCTTTCTGTCTTGAGTCTTCCTCTAGGAGACCATTGGGATTTCTAGGGCTACAACATCCTTTTATAAAAAATTGCATCATTGTTCTAAAATAATATTGAAATTATTATTTCAAGTAGGATTCTATTCCAATGTGGCATTCCTAGATACAGTATTTATCTTGTACATCTGTTTTCTCATCTTGGGATCATACACTTTGCCAAAATATAAATTAGGAAGAGTTATGATTTTCCAGTGTATCTTCTGGCAAATGCAAAATGATTCCTCTTCCAGTTTAATTTTAGTTTATTCCAGTCACAGGGCTTCCCATTGGCAACTATTCAAAAGACTTCACTTATAGGAACATTTTTCTTATTAAGCAATCTGCAAGGTCTATCATGTGAATATGTAAAAGAAACTGAAGTATGTGTATATATAGTTTGGTTTTTATTGGGTTTGTCTAGTATATAAATGTGTTAGAAATTAACTAGAAGGGTTGGGGTTTTGATCATAATTATTCTGAATTTTATTTCATAATTACCAGGAATGTCAATTTCGCTCCTGCCAGGCTTAGCTAGCTTGTTTCTTTGCAGCCTCAAGGATGTTTACTGTGAGCAATGTCAGACTTGAAAGTTCTTGAAGTTTTAACTAAAACTACTCTCATCCAAATTTGTAATTAGGTATGAAGAAAACAAGCAAATAATAACCTCTTAAATTTAACTTCTCTGTAAAAACAACTGATGCCAACTTGCACTTAGAGACTGCTGCAATCTCACTGTTCCATGACCACACATGTTATCATGAAGATGACAAACCCAATGAGAATTTTTAGTTTACTATCAAAAAAAAGCAGAAAAGGTCTGACTTCCCAGTTCATTTCAGTCTTAAATATTTTAGAGACTATTGCAGCAGACATTCCCCTTTGAATTCAGCGTCTATATAATCACATGTAATGTGGTTTTTGTTTGAGATATGATACAGAAAGACTTGTACAAAGGGGAAAAAAACCTGTAGATGAAATTGAATTTTCAGCTCCGAGATTTCTGGATTTAACATGCATATGTCCCAAATTGTGCACATGGCAGTGGGGTTGGAACTAGATGATCTTTAAGGTCCCTTCTAAAGCCATTCTATGAAATTCCAGTCAGAGTTTCACAGTATTTTTAGTAACTCTGGTTTTCTGCAGTACCACTTGAAAATGAAACTCCACCTTCACTGGCACGCCCTGCACTCGTGAGTGAACGGCTCAGGTCAGCGAGGATAAAACCCTGCCAGTTCTGCAGGTGTTTGCTGGTGCAATTGCCAGTGCATGGCAAACTGCATCCTGTGGCCCGGCCGTGCCTGCTGCTGGGTGGACATGTGGTGCCCAGGGATGCTGCAGAAGTGCCAATGGGAAAGGTACAGAGTCAAGAGGTGCTGCTGATGTTTGACCCAGCCCCTAGGAATTGCACTTCTTGCCAAGTTATTCCACAGCACCAAGCAAGCAGCCTTGCCCCGCTGCCATGAAGGAGCTCTTCTTAGCAAGCACACTCTGGAACTACCATTATTTTTCTCTCCCTTTCTCTTGCAAAAGCCAAACTTGACTCTTTGGCTTTTTTCCTTTAATGTTTGAGAAACATCCTGTTTTGTAGCCACAGTCAGTAAAAAGCTCCACAGAAAAAAATGCAGATACTGTCCAGATGGCACAGCTCAGGAGCATCCAGTGTCACTGCTGAGCACACTCCATCAGAAAGTGTTGAGACAGGACTCCCCAGGCCAACTGATTGGGCTTGTTTCCACAGGAAGAGATTGTTGGCTGTCTGTATGCATGCCCAGAAGGGTGGAAACTGCATGCTGAGTGCAGACTAAGGGAAAGGGGGTCCATCATCTCCTCTGCATATTTCCTTCTCAAAGCATCTGGTTTTTACCCCTGTGGAGGGGATGGGATATGGATGGCAGCTTGGCCACCACTGAAGGGTCAGTGAGTGAGGTGAAAGTGAGTATGTGCTGAAGCAAAGATCCTACATTTTGGTGGATGGGCTGCAACTCCCTTGCCTGGGCCACCAGGGACACTGGAGAAAGCACATGGTGGCAGTGGGGTCAGGCAGGAGAAAACTCACTGTAGCTTCAGAGAGAAAAGGATCTGACAGTCCTGTTTTTAAATCTACATTGGAAAATCCCTCCCTTTAAAATATGTGGCCTTACTTGTGCTAAAATCAGTACTGCTCCTGAGGGCCTCAGATAGACTTAATGCTCAAACCCTTCTGAACTTCAGTGGGATGACTTCCTCATTAAGATTGTACCATAACTCAGAAGTCAGAAAAATATTTTTTTTAAGAGCTTCAAGTGTTTACCAATGTCAGTGGCTTGATTGCTAGCAGAAAGCCAGAGATTCCCCTGTAACAGAGAAGCTTCAGAAATTACTTCTGCAGAAATTCTGAAGCTAGATCTGCAAAATGACTTATCCTCTAGAAATTCATCTACTGGCCAGTAAGAGTGCTGAAATGTCAAGAGAGACATTCATTGCTAAAGCTAAGAAATATGACATTGGAAAATATGGAGAGTAGTAATTATGTCTTTTAGTGGCATTATCAGATAAAAAGGGCAGGATTTTTCCCATTAAGATGCCTATTTTTTACTCCCTATAGCATAAAATGCTACACTCCCTGAAACGAATATCTACAACAATTTGTGAAGACTCTTTCACCATTGCATCCAAATTTTGGAATTGAGTCTTACAGAAGTTATTATTACAGAGCCAGGGACAAAGATGATTTGATAAGTCCCACTGAATGAGTTTTGGGGGAAGATCATCTTCACCTTTGCTAATGATCTATTGCTTTTACAGTTGCAGTTATTCCTAGATTCTAAACCAACACTGCTGGAAATCAGGCTGATTCCTTCTTATCATTAAAAAAAACCCCAATGAAGTAATTAAAAGTTTTCACTTCACTGGTGATACTTTTGTTACTCCAAATGTGTCATCACACAAAAATCATCTGCTATGGGATTTTGTAGATATACAAGTCTTGACACTTAATGCTCAACAAGAAATTTTATGTATTTATACAAATTATTCCTTCTTGGGAGTAAAGATAGCAACTTCAATCTGAACGGGGAAGCAGGCATAACTCAGTAGCTTTAAGTATGCTGAGTTCCAAGTCTCAACCTGAATGTGCAAATGATATTTATGTCCTATGGACATCTCATATCCTATGGAGAAACTGAAAAAAAATAGATATACTCTATTCCACAGAGAGGGTATTCAAGAGGCTGGTCAGTGTAGGAATAGCAGAAGCCAGCTCTTGTGGACTGTGACACTTACATAGATGTTTCTGAAGAACTAAGCCCAGGGGATAATTTGTAATACAAGAGATATATACCTGATTCAAAGTGTGATATTTATATGATATAGCAGAGTGCACACGTCAGTGGCAGAATCAGAAGATTCCCTGCAGCCTGTCGTATCTGAGCAGATATTCCTCCCCTTAAAATTTAGTGTGAAAATTATGAAGTCCACAACAATTTTGCATAAGTAAAGATTTGAAGGTTTGATCCAACCTGAAGTCACATCCTTTCCATAGGTTGTAGTGAATCACACAGGAGCTCCTCAGATTGATGGTTTCAACCTTCACGAAAAGACACTAAAGCCTTTTCATTTAGATGATGTTCTGTAGCTGACACTCTTGGGCTATGACAGCTAATCTCTATGAGGCAATGAAAGCCTTACCAGAAAATTTGGTAGAGGAAACAGAAGATTTATCTCTACCAACTAAAAGGGCTAAGTACTTAAGGCTAGAGCAGAACAGCCCTTAGAGAGAAGAGTTTGTGGGCCCCCAGAATTTTCCTTTTCGTAATGACTCTCTGTGCTGCTTGCATGCTATAAAAATCATCCCTTTTTGCATTTCAGCATCTCTATTTCCTTTGATCTGTACACATTTCTCATTGATGCTAATAGAGAATGACACAGATGGGGAATATTTTTGCAACAGGGGGAACATAGAATTGTTATACTGGCTAAATCAAAAGCAATATGACTTAAGCAGAGTAGTTAAAAGGCTTTACTCAAAGCTGTGCAATTGAACTTGGTATTAGGCTTCCTCTCTTTGTTTGTTGTTTTGTTTTAATTTTCATTGAGATTATGTCCATATTTTATCCAGGTTATTGTGTTCTTGTAAAATTATACTGCAACCCACTCTAGCACGTTAACAACAAAAGAAATTCTCTAGCTTATTATAAACATCTTTCAAGAAACCAAAAGCATATGTCCTCTGGAAATAATTTTGCTGGTATTTAGGCTATTACAAAAAATTTCCCAAAACACTGGAATTATTTTGTAATGTTCCTTTACACTCTAACTTGCTAGCTTAGGTTTTGTAGAATATTCTCCTGGTGCCCCAATATAGTCTCCTCCTTGGGTTGCACAGGAAAAACTCAGAAGTAGCCCAGAAACTCAGCAATTTGTGTTTGTCTTTGCAGTAGCGATTACGTGGTAAGTGTGCCATCAGTGAAAAAAGACCTAGTGTAGACACCAGCTGTGCAATCATTAGTTGGAAAGAAAAGGTTATTTTATCCTGCAGAGATTTGGCAGGATGATGACAATTTTTTTGCTCCAAAGCAGATGGAAATTTTAAAATCTGAGAATTTTTTGAGAATTAAAATGAGGATACAAGTTTACTAAAAATTTAAAAAAAAAAAAAGTTTCATTTAGATGTGTTTGATATGTCTTTTTCTTTGTATTTTCTGTATTTTTCATCTTTCTTTAAACTTCTTTAACTTCAATTAGTTTCATTTTCCTCACTGGAAAAAAAAAAAAGTAGTTTAGAAGCAGAAAGTATGGATTATTTTTTCCTGAGACAAAACATAGATAACTGTGTTGTAGAAACAAGTTACAAGGCAAGAGGAACAGACTTGGGAAACTGCTCTGGGAAGTGCCCAGCTCAGCTTCTGAATGTGCCTTATAGACTGACTTTGGCTTTGTTTACTTTGTCCCTTAATGCACTTTAGTGCTACGTGAGCCCATATTTGTTGCATCACTTTTTAGCTTAAAACTAACTCATGCCCATAGGCTGTGCACTGTCTGGGGGCTGCTGCATCTCTCCAGGTGCACTCTGAGATGAAATACAAAAGCGAAGAGAGCAACATATGGAAACAGCTGCCTGACCGAATTCCAGCAGCAAGGCATCAAAACAGTTTGTTATCTGCATGCAGCATGTGGATCCTCAGTCGGCATAGGGGAGACAAAGCTGATTTTGTTGTTTGAAAAGGCTTTACTCCTGCTCACCTCCAAAGTGTTTGGACCTTGACTGGTGTTGTGTAGGAGGAAGGGAAGAGCAACAGCTATTTGAGGGCTATCCTTGGAATTATTTCAGAAAGAGAAAGTATCTGGAAACAGACTTCCTTCAAGTTCAGTGTGTGTTGATGTGCTTTAATGACCTGCAGGAAGCATCTGAGTGCTTTAACTGGTGAGAGCTTTTCCTAAGAGGGCTGAAGACTGCCTGATTACTGCTGTGCCCGGGCACTGGGATTTACTCCAGGTGCACGGCAAAGGGCGGCTGTCACCCCTGGTGCCAAGTATTCTCATCTGTGTCCTTGTCCTCTTAGCATAGCTTTGGCCTGCCACGTGTCAACATAAGGCCTTTTTCTTGGAGTTTTAAAACTCTGCCTCTTCTTCTGTCAGCCTGACTGGTATGACAAAGTCCGGCCAAGTGGTGATCCCAGCAGGATCAGTAGAGGAACAACGAGCTCCATACCCAAGCAGTAAAATTGCCTAAGATATTAGCTGAGCTGTTCTCAAGTCACCTGGCATTATGCCCAGGTATCCAGGGTTGTAAAAAGTAGAAGTTATTTACTGACAATTGGTGGGAAGGCTCCCAATTCTAAGCTCACCTGAAAGTGAAACCATCACATGGCATTTGAGTTATTCCAGTGGCATAATTTTAGGCACCCACCTTAGCCTAATATGGAAAGTTGGTCTCTCTGGGATCCCTCTATTGCCAGAGAAGGAAGAAAGGATTCCCAAAAGGCAACTCAGAGCAGTAGTCTGAATTACCAGGAGCATCAGGCTCTGACTCTAACTCATCCCTCTTCCTATTGCCTACACAGAGAAGAGAGCAGACCACAGCAGCTACAGGCATCTGAAGTGAGTTGGTATAAAACTCTGTCACTCTATTACCACTGGATGTCTTCTCCAGGCACTGCTTTGTTACAAAAGCAGAGAAACATCCCACCATCCATCTGATTCATCTGGCATGTATCTGCAAGGGTATTTTTCAAACAGAAACTTGTTTGGGAAACCCAAGAGAAACCATCATATGAAGGTTTTTTCCTTAGTATGAGCCATATCGATCCATCTTATTCCTGCAATTCAAGGCACTTCTGACTTACACCAATGAAGTGCAGAATAAGGCTCCCCATTTCTCACTTGAAAAGTTTTAAAAGAAGTGTGAACAGTACAGTTATGATTTTGTCAGTAACTGGTATTTTTTCCAAAACACCAGCTGCTAGAGGCACGTGAGAATGAATAGCAGGTTTCATTTAAGGACAGGCCAAGTTTGTAAACATGACAACTGTTAGAAAGCTGGAAAACATGATCCAGTGTAACATAATGCTCAAAATGAAAAGAACCAAGATAATTCATCACTTGAAAAATTATTACTTAAAAAAAAGGACCCGTATGATTTTTTAAGGCAATTTATAACATCTAAACCTACAGTTCTGGAAACATTACAGCATTTGTATTGAGAGAGTATACAGCAAATTATGTCATAGAAAATTACTCACCAGGATCAATTTTCTTTGAGGTTTCAAGAGCTTGGGCTTCGGGAAGTTATTGGCAATTGGAGCTACAAAAATAAATATTAAGGGATCATTTCATATTATTATCATTCACTGTCATTTTTAGTATATGTATTAGCAATCTATAAATTATATATTAATAGCAAATTAGAAGCAAAATGTACTTATATATATGTTTAACCATATTTCAGGTATTTTACAAGGAAACATAATGAATGTTTTGAATTAGAAAAATTCATAAGATTAAAGAATCTGATATGCAAGACATGCTGTTTGTATGCAAACACTAGAGCAATTTACCTCCTGGGAACTGATCATTTGTGACCTAACGTGCAGCAAATCTTCAGGTCCTTTCCCTCTTCTCTCCCACTGGCTTAGCACTGGCAGCGTAGCTCAGAAAGTGCACCTAAGAGTTTGTGAGACTGACCCTGGGGTTGCAAATCCTCTTGGAAAATTACATCCCCAAGAGGCTGGTCTTTTTCTGCTCAGTTTGCTTGACTTCCCAAGTACACGGGCAGTTTTAAAGAGTGCAGTGTGCTGGCTTCCCTCAGAATACTCCCAACAAGTAATTTCCACTTGCCTAACTTTAGTCTTCTCTTTGAGCAGGGTGAATACTGCTGCAGAGGTTTGTCTCTTTCCTCTAGCTAGTGGCAGCTGAGACCTCCTGCTTGGACTCACTGAGTAGCATCTCAGAATGCCTAAAGCTGCAGGGAAGTGACAGCCTGTCCCACAGCAGGTACAGGGCATTTCTTCCCCCCCAGATGGGAGCAAGAACATGCAGAAACAGTGGCAAAGTGCAGGATTCCTGATGTCCCACCCTGCTGCCCCTCCATGGTTGTGCTCAGGATTTGAAATATTTCTGTGTCTCTATTTTCATACCTTTTGCTGGGATGGCTGGTGGCTGCTCCAGTTTCTCTTTCTCCTTCTTTTTCTTTACCTTCTTGGGCTGTAGAGGAGACATGCTTGTCACACTGGTAACTGTCTCTCCAGAGCTGCAAAGCACAGGCCCAAAAGTGAGGGAAAAATGAAGGCAGTGGAGGGAAAGAAAGTTTGTCCCTGTGAGTTCATGCAAACACATCACTTTCCACTTGTGGGAGTCCGTGCCCAAAAACCTGGAATGTGATCTGGGTATAAAATTATAAACCTCTTATGGGGGTTGGAAATGCTCTGGGTTTTGCATTCTTTCAGCCATACAGTATGGCTGAGAAACTCAAAGAGTCTCACTCATCCTGGCATAGCAAATGCAAACTCTCAGGTTTAAACAAGACACATTTCATAGTACCTATTCCTTAAAAGCATGTATGACCCCACTGCTGCACCTACGGTGAACTTCTGCCCACCTGCCCTCAAGGGTCAGAGGCTCAGACAGATTACAATAGTTAAATTAGCTCCCATGAGAAGTGTATGGAAAAGCAAAATCTGGGATGCAGATTCTGGGCTAAGACTGGCTGAGGGACTAGGACAGCATGCAGCATGTCTTCAGGCAGCTCAAAAACCCACATCTGCAAAATCTGGCTTCTTCAAGGGGGCCAGTGTGCCCAGGGAATATAAAACAAGAAGCTGTGCTCCACTCTCTAACTCAGACATTCCCCAGTACATCTGCGCTGAAAAGGTGCTCTTAGCTCTGAGGGAAGAATACAAGTTATGCTGTAAACAGACTCCTATCTGCTGGATTTTTTACACTTATCACCTCCAAAAGGCTGAAATCAAACCCTGCTTTGAACATTCAGGCTCAGATCTGCAGTCAGGCTGCAGTGCCTGTCACTGTGGGTCACGGAGCTGTGGTAACTGACTCTGCAAGGGCTCCCTGCTTCCAGATAAAGGGGAATAAAATTGTCCTGGCTCAAGTGGTAATGAAAGGAAACTTAACTCACAGCTGGGATGCGAGGAGAGTGTAAACCATTCAGTTATGATGACTACAGTGATGGAGGTGACTCGGTAAGCAGTGGTTGCTCAGCTGCATCTGCCCCTGGGCTCACCCTGGGGAAGGCTAGGGCAGTGTGGTTGTGGGGACCTTTCTCTCAAAAGTATATTGATAGTAGTTTTATCTAACCACTACATGTATTTTTGGTTAAAACAATGCTTGCTTATTTCAAATACAACACATACTTGTAAGCTTTAAAACACAATGTACAGAGCTCCATTATTAAGCTTAGAACTTCCTAATATCTTGCTAGATATGCTTTTCTGCAACTTAGGAAGTCATTCTAGCCAAGCATTAATACACAGACCATTGTTCTATTTGTCCTCACTTTTCTACTTCTTACATAATTTTTCTTCTGACCAATCTTATAGCTACTAGCTCTAATCACAGTTCTATTGTCTCTAATACTTGTCTTTTGCAGCTTTCCCAACACCCTCTAATTTTATAGATTCCCACAATATGCTGGGAGCTCCACCATGTCACGGAACACAACCAGGGTCTCCATAGTCGTAACACTGATAATACTTATTTCACTGAATTTTAAATAATTTCTCCTAAGGTCTCCAGATTCTTTTGCATAATGAAACATTCTCTTTATATTAACTGAATAAAATATTCTTTATATTAATGGAATCAAATATTCAGGGCAAAAGACTTAATGAAAATTAAGATGTCTCAGCTATTGCCCACACAAGAACAACAAAATTACAGACACATTTGACACAGTTGTAAATTCAAATGATTGTCACTACCACTGGTAAAATCACTCTGGATTTATACTTGTGTGAATTGCAAAAAATACTCTGGTTTGCTGGTTTTCCTGAGTTCTATTTCATGTACTCAGTCAAAAACATAGATTTGCTGCCAAACTTTCTAAAAAGTGTTTAAAAAATAAAATATGTTCATGATTTACAAATAAATCATATTTTATGTAAACTGAGGGCTGGAGTGAAACAATTTCTAAGTCTGCATGCTCTACTATAAACCTAGCCAAAACCAGCCATTTGTTTCTATACCAAAATCAAGATTAAATGGTTTAAAACCAGCAGAAAATGAAACTCTTCTGCCTGGCTTCTTTGTACAAACAGCAAACTACCAAGAAGAAAGACTACCAAAAAGGAGGTGCAAATGCTTTTTTTAAAATGTTTTTGGTTTTAATAATACAAGGTCATTAAGGCAGATGTGTAGCCTAAAGATGCTGTTGTTATGACATAACTTCTTTAAGCACAATATATGAAAAAGCTTGGTGTCAATTCATTGCATTAGTCATTATTCCTGCTTTGCCAAGAAAAGTGAAGCTACAAAGAAATGTTTTTGAGACTTGCAGATTTCTTTCGAATGCCAGGGCCACACAGGGTTAAGCAATTCTGGGAGATACAATAACTATACTTGCTGTCACAGAAATGAGCTCCTCAAACCAAACAAGGAGGCTCAGAAAAGACTCCTTGGCCCCAAAACACTGCCTCTTTGTGAGCTTGTCTTGTTCTATGTCTAAAAGGAAAGTTAGTTTTTCATCACCAGCTCCTTCTTCAGCCCCCAGGCTTCTATTTCAACAAAGTCATGTTGTGCATTTCTTGAAGGATCTAATGAGTTTTTAAAGAGCAAGAATAATATAGGTGCTTGGGGAAGTAACCTGTGGAAGATGTGTAATAATCATGGAATGGGGCAGCAGTTGCCCTGAAGGTCATGGCTGTTGCAAGACCTGGAAAACTACTGAATTTTGGCTTTGCTATCCTTATTAGAGTCTAGGATGTGCAACTCTTCTTGTTGTCATCTAAGTCAGCTATTTTCTCTCGTCAAAGGTCTGCAGGGGGGTGACAAAAAATTCACTTGAGTGAACTGGGTAAGCTACTTGGATATTTTCCAGGTAGGAGAGCTGTGTGAAAAGGTGCCAGGGATACCTGGATTCTTGTTTCTGGTTCTGTGCAGCAGAATATGCTCCTGTAATGTGAGATTGGCACTGTGGAACCAAGGTGTTGAGATGGACAGCTTTCTGAGGAAAACACTTTCTTTACCTCCAATTATTTATCTCCAGAAGGGCAGTAACTGAAGGACTAGAGAGTTCAGGCCAACACAAATATGAAAGACAGAAAAAAATGTTCCTGCTTTCAAAGCTTCACCTCCTGAGGGTTTCTGGATCTGAAAACTGCCAAAACCAAGGAAAATAATATGAAGAAGTGTATTTAAAGAAAATACCAGAAAACAGAATTAGGTGGTTTGGAAACTAAAAATAACTGTACTATTTTATTTAGGTTGTTATTTTTAAAATGTGGCAAAGAAATGAGTTTTGGTCAACTCATTTTTTTCCTTAATTTGTTATTGGTCAAGTAGCAAACCAAAACCTAAACATTTGCTTTGCTACGCTCAGGAAATCTGGATTTAATTTTCTTTTCTACCACGGCCATTTTGCAAGACCTGGGGCAAATCACTTAGCCCACTGTGCTTTAGATTCCAATTAAAAGCAAAAACATCATTGTGATGTCAAGACATAAAATATTTTAAGATGCTTAGGTATTACTGCAGTGGGAATACAGACTTTTCTTAGACACCAGACTATTAATGTAATTTTGAAAGTGGATTCTACTCTGTGTTTGAAATATCACTAAGGGAGTTGGAGTTGAGCTTCTCTAATCAAGGCTGAATTTTGCACAGTAGTAATTTTTAATGACAAGAATCTCATGCAATTAGTTAATCATTTTGGCCTAATGGATATTTAGACAGTAGATTTTGGGTCTAAGTGTGTTGAATTAAGTTCCAAGACAAGGAATCTGCAGGTGAAGAGCAACGAGTTCGAAGGCAGTGATGGTTTGTGTTTTGAGCAGAGGGTGGAAAATAAATGGCACCAAGTGTAAAACATAATTATGATGCTGGTAATGCTTTCATAGGTATTTAATTTCAAAGCCCCAAAGTCAGTGCACTTTAGGCATGCATTTGTGTGATCGAGGATCTCATTAGCATAACTTGTCACACTGAAATACATGAAACCATGTTTTTATCCATACAGAGTCATGCATTTCTTTCACTTCTAGAGAATCTGTTTTATGGTGAAGAAATCACATTGGCTTGTTTTCTCCCTAAGTTTGGTGTTTGCAGCAGTGTCACTGCTATATCATCTATTCCCAGAGAGCCAGGGTTGGTAGTGTGTGTTTTTATCTGACTGCCATACTCCATTGTTTGAGTTGGGTCTCATTTTTCTTCTCTTTTTATGTTCCCTACCAGTATACTTTGATTTCCTCCCCCTCCTCATTCTTTTTTGTTTGTTTGTCTTTTGTAATTCAAATTCTGTCCCAGCAGTTAATAAAGTAGGGGGAAAGCGAAAACATCCAGGAAAAAATGAAAACTGCTGAGCTGTCTCTAAATATTTGGGTGGTGCAATGGCTGGTCAAGGTCACAGAACAAAGATCTGTCCATAAATAACGTGAAAGTTTTGATTTGTACTGGCCTCTCCTGAACCCTGTGCTGCTTTGTTTTGATTTCACTTCCATCTGAGTGCCAGTTAGACTAAATACCACGACAATTCCATGAGAATGCACTAAAAATCACACTGTTGGAGGATCTTGGGTGTGCTATACTTGGCATTGAATCCCATAGTGCCTAAAGAGACTATGAGAAACAGTATGTGATACCAAGAGGTATTGGATTTAAGCTGCAAGGCTAGAAACACATGGTTTCTGTCACTGAAAACTGGGACACAGCTGTCTTTCTGTGTTGTTATGAGACATCTCTCTTTCATCTTTTTTGTTTGTAAAATGTTTGTTATATATTGTTACTGCAGCTCCAGTCCAATATACATATCAGGAAAATCATACAATGGAAATCAGTTTTATAGCCACATCATAAAAAACTTTTGGCAGCTGCTGGTATTTAAAGGGACAGTGATTAACACTGCAGCAGAAGAATTCTTCCCGTCACTTGGACTCTTCAGCTGGGAACAGACTGTGGGCCTTGAAAATCTGCTTTTGAACCCCACTCCATCCCTGGGTGTGGGAATCGCTGGGTAACATTGCGATTTGGTCTGTGTGCAGGGACAGTTTAAGTCATTACCATCCCATGAGGTGTTGGGGAACCCTAGAAACCCACACAGAATGAAAGTAGGCTTCTTCAGAACGCAATTCAGAGCATCAAGGAGAGACATATCACTGGAACACCTGCAGGACCTACAGCTAGCCCAGGCAGATTCTCCCTTGTCATGCACAGCAGGCACACTCAGGAGTCAGGGATCTGCAAATCTTTATGTTCCCATAAGCATTTTGAAAACATTACTCCTATGATTCAGCACACACAGCAAAACAAATCCAGAACTGGTACCTCAGTTTAGAGCAAAGAGATATGTAATCTCCTACCTGTTCTGGGGGCATTTCACCAGGTAATGCTCCACTGTTAAAGAAAAGAAAAAAAAAGAAAGAAAATGTGGCTTCACACCAACACAGTTTACGAGTTTCAAATGAGCACTGCAGACAGACCTGTGTTGTTGAAAGGGTGGAGTTGCCAGGTTGTTACACTGGGAGAGCTAATGACAGTCACCATACATCATTGTATTGTGCTTTAAAATGCAGTCTGACTTGAAGACATAGGGGAGAGGGGGAATGTATTAAACAACACCAAAAATTTGCTGTGGAAATGCTGGGCAACACACATTCCAGTGGCCAGCCCAGCCAAAAGACATCTTGCTAAGGAAAAGCACAGCAGGCCAGTAATTTTACTTTGAAGACTTTTATTTCCCTTGTGGTGTCTGTATTTATTTCCAGAAGCCTGAAATAAACCATTCACCCACAGGAGCCACGGCTGTTCCTAATGTAAGTCAGATTGTGGCCACAGGCACAAAGGGATCCCTTCTGGGATCAGATCAGAGGTCCAGTCCAGCCACCATCCTGTCTCTGACAGCTGTGTGTGTGAGGTGTGTAAATCCTTCTTCAGATTCCTTTGAGTCAGTAGTCCTGAGCAAGGGCAGCTGCCCCCACTGCAGCCTTTTAGGAGCCAGGGTTATTAAGATGCTCTTTTGTGGCTTTGTGGCTTCTATGCCTCTCTTAAAGGACAGACTCTGGCTCTTCTGATCAGCCTACTGCCAATTTATATCTCAAAAGGATGAGAGAGTGCATCCCTGGGTCATGATGTGAAGCTGAATGCAACACAGACATGCCCCTCCCTTCTCATTCCCTGTTCTTTAAAGGACCACGAAAAGCAGACACCAGGGCACGCACATGACCCTGCCCCTCTCTACAGGAAGTTTTCATATCTGGACTTAGCTAAATTCTCCCATTCTAAGGGAGCTATACAGCTCCCAGGAGATGCATTTTGGTCCTAAGGAAATGGGTGCTGAGAGCACCAGGAGCTGGGACTAACAGAGGGACAATGTTTAAGTCAGTCAAGGCAGTGCTTCCATCTACCTGTCAGACCTTTTTTAAATGTATAGAACAGTAGGCCCAATCCTCCAGGAGTGAGGGAATGCTCATGTACAGTGCTGACAAGTTTTTGAGCATGCAAATATTCAGATATCTGGGTAGCAAAGATAGGTTTTAGCAGCTCAGAAGAACCTACTTTTTCTCTTTTGTAAATCCTTATTCTATATTGTATATTATTTCAATATTTAGCTGGTGTTGGTTCAATGTAAATAGACCTTTTCATTTAAGCTGCTTATATGCTCACAGCAGTAAATTGACAAAACAAATCAAATTCTAACCCAATGTCTGCTCAAGAAAAACTGGGATACATCAGTCTAGTGCTTGTGGCTTCAGGGTGACTCACCATGACCAACATACTTAAGTGTGGGTACTCCCTTGGCATAAAACCTTTGTCATCACTTAACAGGGTAAGAAGAATAACATCGATCTTGTTCCTTCCTCTTGGCAAGCAGAGTTGTTGGGCTCAGTTAGAATCAGAGTTACCCCGCTGAGTGCACTACCAGGAAGATGGAGCCACAGTCTGAAATGTGTTTGTGGTCAGGCAAGGGCTTCTCTATACATCTATTTCTGGCTTACATGTCTTCTCACTTGTGTATCTGAGTCACTCATTCCTTTGTGGGACCGCTGTAGGCTGCAGAGGCAGCAAAGTCATGATTCTGTCCTGCCATTAACAAAGCAACTCACTAACCAGACTCCTCCTGAAAGCTTCTGTTCAGAGGTGGTCCTTACACCTCCTCTGACGTGGTGGCTGCTAAGTGTGCTGGTATCTCATCTTACAGCTTGTGTGAGGTCTCCAAATAAGCCACTTTCAAACTGAAATGAAAGTAGAGCCTGCACTGGTTACTCCACAGATCTGAAATAGCACTTCTGTTTACAACAACACTGGTTTGATGCAGCCTCTTTGAGAAACCCTCTCTGAGGCCAAGGATGACACAGTAACCCTTGATCTTGAAATATTATTATGAAAAGACAGATTTGAATGTTGAAATGATGCTTTAGTTTCAGAAAATACTGCAAGTGAGATAGTGCTAATAAAACCCCTCAAACTCCCAAGAATATTGACAGCTACTCAAGAGAGGAGAATAAAATAGAACAGAGTTAAGATTGCTTTGAAACCCCTCTACATTTTTGGAGAAATGTGACTCATGCAAAATTTTAGTTTCTGGTCAGAATGCAACTTAATGATTCAGCACTTGGTCTCCTCTGAAAGAAGTTCCAACTACTTCCAACTTATGTTCGTGCAAAGGTAGAAGATTTTTGAAAAGTCCAAAGCAAATTTAGTTTTATTTCCTCCCTATTTAAAGGGAAGAAAATGCCTATGTTCTAATTTGACTGGCAGAATTTTTCTCTTCCTACCAATTTTAATTAAAATTACAGTCAAGGCAAGGAAATATTTATTTTTCCTGCTTTCTCTGCATTCTCTTTTCCACTCCCCTTGCCCCCCTTTTTGGCAAAGGCTTTGCAGTGATCAAGAATGGCATTTCACTCACCTGTGGATCTCCTCTTGTTCAGAAGGGACTGGCAGAGAATGACAAGTGTGAAAAGGAGGACACTGATGATTCCTATGGAGCACACGAACACTGCATACACGTAGAGATCTGAAACCCAAACATATGATGGTCAGTGCTGCATCTGGTGCTTCTTGATGATGGGACAGGAAAAAAGTTACAAGATCTAAACAGACTCTGGTCCAATAGATTTAGGGTAATAGATCAGAAGTAGTTTAACCCTCTTGAAACTTTCCTATAATATCCTGCTCAGTTTGAAATTTGGTTGAAGTCTGCATAAATGCAAATAGGCATAACTGCACTTATGAGTTGCGACTTTCAGGAGCAAACAAAAGAATAGTTGGGAGATTTTTTGAGCAAAAACTCAAAACCCAAAAGGACTTCAGTTGGGTTATTTCCCAGCTCAAACAGCTGTAATTTTTTTTTGTGTAATAAAATAAAAAAACAAACACAAACAATGAAACAAGAAAAGTGGCAGTGGGGAGAGTGCTGAGTGGCTGAGGAAGAAGGAAGAAAGCCTACAATTGCTTCTGCTGGCAGCACTGGCTTGAAATTTCTGCATGATTATTTTTTTCTTTTTCAAAATACAGCCTTAGTGTCCCCTCATGGCTTTTACTCAGGTGTTGTAACATATTTCCAGTGGTTATTTTCCCATTGGCCATAACAGATATACAAGAAACTGAAGCTGGACTCTTCCATTCTCTTTTGTCCAGTACCTCCTGTACTTTGTGGGATGATTTCTCAGGCAAGGCTGAGTTTGCACAGGAACTAGCAAAGTTGGTCTGGATTTGGGGCACTTTAGTTATCCTGTTCATTGGACTAAACTAACATAATGTATAAACACAGGAACAGTCATATGTATCTTTACCTTCAAAAAACTTCCAAGCTTCATGATTTTTCTTGGAAGTGGGATGATCAGAAGATCTTGATGAAATCACTGAAAAAAACAAACAAGACACGACAAAAATTGAAAAATTTGTGACATAAAAAGTTTTAACTTTTTGAAGTAAATGTATTCTGCCTTAGACTTCAGTGTCCCAAGATCTTGCTTTGTCTAATTGTCTTCTGATGAAACAGTTCAGAATTGTCACAGCATTGTCCTCTCTGTTTCAGGAGGATGGATGACTGCCAATATCATAACAGCTGTACATCCCAAAACCAGAATCCAAATGCTCTGACTGCTGAAATGTTGTTCAAAACCCTCCCTGCTCTCCTCAGCCAGATTGTTTATGCATGCTGATATTTTTTATGATATCAGATTAGATGACATCACTTAGGCCAATTCTGTGTTATTTCTTTCTCTAGCAATCACTGCAATGAAATGGGAGTCTGGTAATGTCCTCCAGATTGCCAGTGAGGTCTGAATCTCCAAGAGAGCTTCATGTGGCAAATCATTAGAGAACAAGTATTTTATTGGCAAGGGAGTTCATTAAGGAGTGCCCTGCATGTATGTGAAGGGTGAGGCTAGATCAATGGTTATACAACTGTCAGGACTAGTGAAATCTAATGGGAAGCTTGTCCTGAATATTGTAACAAATTACTCATCTGTTACATGAAAGCATCACATATGTAGATTTTTGGCAAATATTTCAGGATAACTTCCCTGAGAAAAGGGCTTTTGTTCATTTTGGGAAAAAAATAATCTTGCATTCTTGTATCTTGAAACATTTTTACTGTTAGAAAATGCCACATGTAACTAATATTTAAGAAGTCAGACTTTCTTCTATGGGAAATTCTGATAAATAAGCTTCCCAACAAGACAGACTGTTGTGATCATCTACTTGTTTTTGTTGTCCATGCCAGCAGGATTATAGTTGGACCGCCTAATTTTCTATGTTTGTCCTCCTACAAGTAGTCTCTTCTCTTGAATTGTAAACCATTTGGAACATGTCTTGCTCTTCCTAAGAGATGTGCAGTATCATGAGGGATTGCCTAACTGTAAATGATGTTTTTGGGGTGCTGAATACTGTTCTGAGAAGAATATTGATTATTTTGATTTTTCTGATAGGAAGGGAGTAGAAGAACCTTTTTTTTTTTTTTTTTGTCTCTGATAAACTAGTTTTTTTGTGTATTCCCTACTATAATTGACTTGGTTTTAGGCTGACATTGATGACGCAAGCCCAGGAAGAGATGCCTTTAATGAGAATATGGGGGAAGGAGGAAAGGTTGACCTTATCTTAGAAGACATTGTGTGGCTGAACTAGGAGGCACTTCTTGGCAACACTGGAACATGGATTTCTCTTTGTTTTACTAACAGATTTAACAATAGCCTTCTTATAAATGCTATCTGATGTCTTGTATTCACAACACTGAAATGGGCAAACTGCAATAGTTCAAATTTCAGGTGGACGTTCTGAAAACACTACAGAGTTGCTGTAGTTGACACAGGTGCAGGAATAGAAAACTGTTAGGACTCCATCTCCACAACAAGGCTTCTTTTCCAAGGAAATGTATTTTGCCCCTAAAGTAGAAACCAGATATGTAACTAAAATTTAAATGTCATCATTACATGGTAAGGAATTGTAGCCTGTAACTCAATTGTTTTTCTGTAAGTCCAATATGTGTATTTCTACAAATTTATGTGTTGTAACAAAATGTATTTGCAACTTATTAATGACCTATACAAATTTGCACAAGCAAACTTGATAGCAAATAACAACATTTGAATATAAATTAATAGCAGTATATTCTACAGATCCAGCTGTCAACTTGCTTCAAGAGCGAGTTACATTTTGAAGAAGTAGAATTATCCTTTTCTTTTCCCCCTGGAAATCTGCATCTTGCACAATAATCTCTTCTTTCTGTGTGAATACATCTTTTAAAAAAAGGGACTGTTCTATTTCTGCCTCTGCTTGATGTTCAAAGTTTTAAGAAATTTGTCTAGGGCTTTAGCATAAAGACACTATTTTGAATTTGGGCATAACTGCAGATGCATTACTGGAACAAAATGTTAGGCAACACAGCAACTGTGATGTGGTGGAACACTGCTACCTTATTTGATAAAGCACAAGCAGTACAACTTAAGTATCCAAATGCTTCAGGCAATTTGTATTGCTCCTTTTGCTGTATCCTGGGTCTAACTGTAATATAAATAAATCCCTTTGCAATAAAAAGTGTAACTGATCATAATATAAAATACAAAATGCGTTTGGAATAACATTTCCTTGAAAAGCCCAAGTGTTACTGTTGGGAAAACTGGAAACTTTATCAGTACTTGGAAAAGAGCTACCTTCCCTCTCAAGCACAGCAAGTACTGTACACTCAGGGTGCATTAGGCAAATGCTAGCAAAGGTGGTCCTTTGCTTCCAGTCAAGAGGCTTTAAGTGGTAAAACAGTTGCTATGACATTTAAAGATATGCAACATTTCATATATCTTTTGGTATCTTCAATCTAGATTTAGAATAAACACGGTTTTAAGGGGCCAGGATGGTTGTGGTGTTTGCCTCAGATCCCCACAGGGTGTCAAAAACTCTCTACAGGCTGGCCAGCCTTCCTCCCTTGTCTCAGGTTTCCTGCTCTGCTTTGGGAGAGCAGCAATACAGCTGAGCAGACAGTGTGAAAATGATGAAGGCATGAGGTCTCAAATCCCTATTCTGATTACTCATACTAGAAATCTGGGTAGAAATATTATTTAAGGACTGGACTGAAAAATTCCATTGATCTGAACTCCATAGTTTAGCTATGAAAAGTAATGAGAGGTTTCAGTGTTATAATTAGCAATAGCCTGAGAAGCTATGAAAGACATGGAGTATCCCTTTGTGAGGAGGAGTATGACAGGTGGGTGGCAATATTTTATATTGCTTTTTCTTCTGCTGCCATTTACTTGGAAAATGTCATTCCATCTCCAAGATGTCCTGACAAATCCGTATATTTCTACTACAGGCATTTAGGATCTTACATCATAAAGTGAATGAGGAAACACTCGACGCTGCTTTCTGGCATTATCGTTAAAGTTGTGAGATACCAATTTTTCTGTTTATAGAGACACAAGCAGGGGGTAGTTTGCCAGCTAGCACTGATGGCACAGCTGCTAAACAAAACTACCGCTTCAAAGGAATCTGTTCTCGAAATCCAACTTCACCCATCTCTGAAAGTGTGGATGTGGCGACTTAAGATTTGAGCTAATCCATCCCAAAGGGAAGGCTTGTTTTCAGTTTGGCTTACATCTGCCACTTGTTGCTGGTCATTTTATCCAAAGTTCAATACCAGCAAGCTGGCCATTGTTTTTCTAGCTCTGCTTTCTGGCTGGAAGTGGTGTAAACAATAGTATTGAAGTGATAGTAAAAGTGCTACTTACCAACTGCTGCTAGGCTAGAACTAAGACCAAGGGCAACACTAAGACAGAGGCAAAGCGTAAGCTGAGTATTAGGTTTTCTTCTCCTATCCACAGATTACACTCAAAAATAATCTAAATATAATCTAAAATAATATATCAAAAATAATATAAATTCAAATGTCTTATGGGTGAATTTACAAGAAAAATAAGGGATCACAGGACAAGAAGTTATAGACTTGAAATCAGTAATCTCTCACCTCTTACTTCAGTAGCTGCTGTACCATTTGACCATGCTGTCCACTTATTTCTGTGTTTGCCAATTTCCTGTACTTTGCATATATAATGTCCTTGATCTGTTTGCTGGAGGCTTAAAATAAGAAATTTGTACATAGTTCCATGTTTCTCTTTAAGAAGATGAAGTCTTTGCTTGTGAAAATGGTGAGTATAATTTCCATAATACTGGACAGAGCCAAACTTTGTCATTTTGATCATCAGGTGCTCCTGGGCAGGTGATGCAGCGAAGACCCACCGCACAGCCAGCAGATTGTCTGTCTTCCTCTTTTGAGAAATGTGGCAGTAAAGGGTAGCATTATCCCCCTCGGAGTATTGCACTGTTGGTCCAGGAGAGACCGTTACATTTAAAGCCTCACAAACATCTGTAAGGAAAGAAAAGTTGGTGAGAATCCTTCACACTGGCACAACAGCACCATGCAAGCCCACAGCAGGTAAACGGATGGCATCTGTTTAGTGTGCAGTAATATAGTGACCTTGTAGAACCTGACATCATCTGCCTCTCTGTGAATGTTAAGGATGGCATGAGGCTCTCCTTCAGCGAGCCTGCCCCAGCATTTTTTCTTTCACTGATCAATAACCTAGAGCTGACATGGAGACCTTGCTACTGTCACAGGACCAACTTCACGTAATGTTTTATCAGTCTTTTAACAGCTTTGGAAACTGCTCTGTGACCAGCTCTTCTGACAGCTTGCATCTTTCTCAGGACTTCCAGGCTAAATGGTTTCAATAACCAGTTTATGCTCATTTGTTCCTGTGCCAGCTTTAAGCTTAAAATAGTGTTTTCTTCTCTAGAGCTTACTTCCTGACTCCATATACAAAGCAATTATCTAGCCTCAGCCTTTGGTTTGTTGAGCTAAAGAAGACAAGCTCTGTTAGTCTCCTCTAAAAAATAGTGTCTTCCCTATTCATCCTAACAACCCTTCTCTGCATTGGTTACAGTTTAAATTTTGATTGTAATTAATTTATTTTTTTAATGTAATTGACTGCAGTTACAGGCAGTGTCTGGAAAGTTGTCCAATATCCTGTGGAATACTCACAGTACTTCTCAGATTTGACTGGCATATACCTTGCCTGTTATATCCCAGAATTATCTTGTCCTTGTTCACTTTCATATGTGATTTTATGTCAGGTGACAAATAAATAGCATACTTGGGTGCTTTCCCTTCTTTGTCATTTGTGGTTCAGTCACCAGTGTATCAAAGAAATTCTTACTAATCCCCAAGTATGTGACTTTGCTGTACTAACTTCTGCTCTACTTCTGTTACCCCATCCTCAATTTTTCCTATGTGCTGTCCTCTTCTCATGCTGATTTAATAAGGTCAGCATTTCAATGTGCATGCTTCTGTCTACTTCTTTTGGACATCATTTGTGCAGACGTTCATACTGTTTCAAAACATCATACTGCTCCTTAGATTATCACTGGAAGACCACTGAACTCTCTGTATCCTACAGTTCCCCATGTCCTCTGTTTTAAGTAATGTTCTCCTTGTCATCATCAAATGGTCATCTCAAACCCGGGTTAAATTCATCAGACTAGTTTTTCTGACTACAAATTCAAGTTAATCTGACAGTATTTTCATGACAAAATATGACATGAGATCATATCAGGACAAATTATTATCCATTAATTTCTGATTCTTGTCTTTAATGTTCTTCATCCTAAACCACCACTCAGACAAGTTCTTTGTCTCTCTGCTTTACATCTAACAATAGGTGAAGGTAGAAAAAAGTGTCCATAGCTGTTAAAAAGAGGAAGATTTCCCTGTCCTGACCTAAGGGATTTATACTGGACTGATTTTCTGAGGCATGGGAATCAACACTCATTTTATTTCCTTCCTGATGCACGTTAAGAAAGTCTTGATTAGTCATAGCAGAAAGTGATCTATTTCTGACCAATGCTCTGTTGTGGCAATGTGTTCCCTAAATGCCTTGTGATGTGTAATCTACTGGTCTGAGGGCATCCACCAGAGAGAGAGCCATATTCCAGCAGTGAGCAAGCACTCCCTGCAATGCACTCTGCAAAGCATGAAATGTCCTCTAAACTGTGAACTTCCTGTTATGTGAATACTGTACTGTACTCAAATACTAATGAGAATTGCAACTCTGGGAAAATGATTTTTTTCATTTCTGGACACTTTTCTAGCACATCAGCAAGGAACATTTTAACAAAGGGGATGAGTGTTTTGGCAACAACTATTGTCTGACATCAGCTCCTGAAACACAAACATATATTTATCTTCAAAATAAGCAAGTAAAGTATTTCCATTCTATTTCTGAAGGAGTTTTGAAGACAGAGACACTGGTTTTACAGCCCCAGTGAAGCAGTGAAATGAAGTGGTGAATTGTATCACCTTACATAGAGTAAATCCACTAAATTAATGTTGCATTGCAACTGTTTGATAAGAATTCCGAAAAATAATTATTTTGTGCCACTTCCATCAAACTCTTTACTGAATGGCATGTTTATTCCAAGTAGACTTTTTTTTTTTTTTTTTTTTTGAACTTTTTTCGGAATGGCATTTTTTTTCCAAGTAGATTTTTTTTTTTTTTTTTTTTGTTATGAAGGAGAAAATATTTTGTACAAAGAACTGTTTGGGTTTTTTAAAAAAATTATTGGAGAAACTACAGCTAAGCATGGATGAGGTTACTGGTAAAATTATTCATGCATTATGTTTGTGTCTGCAATTCACGTAAATGCCAAAGAGGTTATTTTGGATTGTAGAAGCATAAAGGTAGAACAGGATGTTGAAATTTAAAATTAAGGCTGAATCCCACCAAAAGCTTTCCAGGCATGAAACTTCAGTTATTATTCTCTGGACTTACCAGCCTTGGTGCTTTACTAGCAGAAGGGAAGCCAGTAAATGGCTGTCTCTGCTATCCAAAAAAGATTAAATTTGAAGGTTGTGCTGCTTAGTAAATAAGGAATAATTTTGAGATTTTGAACACTTTTTGGTGTCCTCAAATATACTTCAGCAATAAATGTTTAATAAATCATTTATAAAAGTATAGTTTGGGTAAATGAAAAACACAGACTTTTTCTCTACTGAAATTATGAACATGTCATGAAAACTGAAGAAAAACAATTATGTCATTTTCCTGACATGTGAATTTCTTTTTTGAAAAAGCTGGCTAGGAGTAATTGTGAAATACAGTCCCAAAATAAAAGGCAAAAATAAAATGAAATCATTGCTTAATTCCAAACTAGGCAGAACACAGTGCCAAGAAGTACCCAAGAGAAAATGCAGAGGAAGTCAGATATGGTGATGATGGATGCCTCTGTGAGAAGATAAAGCAGCATTGTACATGTAGACTCTGATCCCTTTCTAAATGTTTAGACTCATACAAACATTGGTATTTAATACCTAATGCTTCTGCTTTTCCTTTGGGGACATGCCTTTTTATAGGGACATATCAAATTTTGCATCCTTTATGTTTCTGATCAGTGGGAACCTATCTCCTTATCTTCCTTCTGTGGCTCCCATTGGTGCTGCTGCACAAGTGGGGAGAATTTTGGAAATCTCATGCTGCCTTTATCATGGTATCAGCTCATGTAGAACAGGGTCAGGTGATGCTTTATATAAAGCAGAGAAACAGTGTCCATTTGACTTTATCCTCCTACTGCTGTTGGGGGAGGAACAGTGAATTTTGTGGAAAGCAAAACCCTCATTCAAGATTCTCAGACACTAGTGGGCATGTTCCTCCTGTCTTTAGCAGGCACTGGTCAGCCCCAACATGAGTTTTACCCTTGTAATGGGCTCCTTGCCAAGAGCAGGAAACTTCACAACTTAAGAGCAGGCTTGTGTGCCAACATAGCACTGAATTTCTAGACTTCAGATTGCTGTTTCAAGTGTGGGATCACTGTTTATCTTCTTCTGCCTTCCCACTATAGTACGATGTAGCCATTCAGGTGGAGCTCACCACAAGAGTTTCAGTCTTGCTTCTGCTTGGACAGGGAAATTATTTATAGAATGGGGAGGAGAGAGAGTCAGAGACTTGGTGATTTCTTTGCAGTGTGTTTAACCGTCAAACTTCTCCTCTTTTTGCAATGAGCTGGCTTAGTTGCTCCCATCCCACCATTTTAGCTATTTGCTTCTCTGGTATGTTCCACCAGCATTTCTCAGCACCCTGCAGGGACCCAGGAAAGGTGACTGCTGCCTAAGCTCTGTTTTAAAAAAAATCCCACTTTGAAAATAATCCACTTCTGCTTACACCAGTTCAAGTCCAAGAATTAGCTAGATTTGGACTGTGCTGTCTGCCATATTACACAGCAAAACACTTTAACAGCACTGTGAGGAGTACCAAACTATATTCTAGCACCCAGAAGCTTGTTTATGCCAGGGCCACTCCCCTCTGTCTGCGCTGGAACAGTGCAAGAGGATTTACAGTGGCCAGTGGGTCCTTACATGTGGTGTAAATTTCAGCATGGCTGTGGTTTTGGGGGAGAACCCCAGTTACTTCAGCTGAGATAGGAGTGGAGCTGTTCCTGCGCACAGCTGCTCACAATCCAGGTTTAGTGCTGTATACAGGCCTCTCTTTCTTCCTCCGTGGGGCAGAATCTGCAGCAGAATTCTGCCATGGGCAGAATCTACAACCCAGCCTCCAGTGCTGCAAGGACAGACAGATGGGGGACTGGTGGTGGTTACCTTCTGATCTCAGCTTTGCATGACCAGAAGCATATGGGATGGCTTTTATCTGTGCTGTAGTTTGTTCAGTGAAGCTATGCTACTGTCAAAGCCTGCTTTCGTTTGATTTCTTTGCAATTAAAAAGAGCAGATGAGACAAGGAGAAGCAAAGCTCTTTCTTTAAATGAAAATAATTAGGAGCTGGCTAGCAAGAGCACCAAAAAACAACCAGCAGTTTTCAGTTGAACAGATCTGTCAGCAAGTTTCACAAGTCAGAAGCTCCCCCTCAGAGAAAACTTCTGCATTGACTAAAGATGGACTTGAACCAAACCTCTGCCTCCACCACCTCCTGCCCTTCTGCAGTGCAGTTCAAATTCAAGTCTTCCATTAGCCTTGAACGAGCAAGGCTTCCCCACCCCTCTGGGCTCACTGCACCTGGAAGTTCAGACCCAGACTCTGTTCTGCAGCTTCAGGACACACAACGCTGTCCAATATACCTTTGTTTCTAGAGGCATGAAGGGTCTGAAAGGGAGGGCACTTTTTCTAAGTGACCTACAGGCTCCATTCCCACCTGATGCCAACAGGATCAGGGCACCTGTAGAAAAAAACAACGCCGAATCTCCCTTTGCTTCGGCTTTGCCTGGCACAGAAGACGGCCCATTTCCATGAACTTGCATGGAGAGGGCTTTCTTTCCTGAACAGGATCCGATGTCTGCGAAGAAGCGCGGCTGCCGGGAGCCCGGGGAAGCGGCAGCGTGCCGGGGTAGAGCCGGGCGGGCGGAGGGCTCCGCGGCCGGGGACCCCCGCTCCCGCCGCCGCCCGAGCGGCGCTGCCGCCGCCCCGCCCGCTGCGGGGAGCCGAGCGGGGCTGCCCGAGGCGGGGCCGGGTCCCGCCGGGCCGAGGAGAGGGGTCGGGCCCCTCTGGGCGCTTACCTGGGGCCGAGGCCGTGGCCAGCAGGGCGGCCAGCGCCGTAGCCAGGAGGCGCATGGCCCGCGGGGCGCCGGCTCCCGTCCCGTCCCCCTCTGCCGAGCTGCCTCCCTCCTCTCCTCCCCGGCCTCTCGCCTCCTCCCCGCGCGGTCCTCCCTTCTCCCCTTGCTTTTCATCTCCTCCCCTTTCTCCTCCTTTTTTTTTTTTTTTTTTTTCCCTTCTTCTTTTTTTTTTTCCCCGTTTTCTTCCTTCCCTCCCAACTCCTCTGCGCTTCCCAGCGTCCTGCCCCTTCAAGTCTCCGCTATTTCTCGCCCCCTTTCCCTGTGGTTTCTGTCCACACCGTGCCTGTAGGGCGGCATTAGGGCTAGACAGGGATGCTCCATCTCTGGCCTCCGCGATCCTCTCTGCACACACACCCCTTGCCCAAAGGACACGGGTCTGTGTCGAGGAAGAATGAGGAAATCCCTCCCTCCCTAAGTACAGAAAACCTCTGTACGAGCAGGTGAGGCATAAACAGCTGGAGGCTGTGGGGTAGATTGCTGGGATGAGGAAGGCTGTATTAGGTGTCCTCTCCATTTTCCTAGGAGTGTTGGCAATTTTGCAGGCCCTCATGCCCATTCCACTCATCCCATTCCATACTGGAGCAGGACCACCACTCCCTGGCACTTCTAGTTAACATTATTTCCCATTCCCCGAGTTCAGGTGGTGGCAGCCTGGGGACAAGGAGGTCTGGCAGGCAGGAGTAGCCCATCAGCGGGCATGGGGATGGACACTGCAAGCCTTTAGGACACCTGTGCCAGGACATTGGATACTGTGCTCTGGTGTTTGCCCCCTGCTGTAACAGCACCTACCAACCACTGACAATCAATGTCTCCAAAACCATCCTGAATTAACTGATATAGTAGCTTAAGGTGCAATTGCCCTAAGGTTAATGTCCTTGTTTTCACAAATGGTACTACAGTGCTAGGCCAGAACAGACAAGGGAAGCTGGCACCTTGCAGTCCATTCCTTCCTCTCCCCTGTGCTCCTTTGAAGTGTTTATCACTTGAAAGCCTGCAAATCTCCCCAGATATGGATTTAATACTTCTGCCAGCAAGTATGATGGGTTATATATTCAGGTTGCATGAAGTATGGATGATACAAGCACATTGGCATTCCTGCTTCCCTGGATAGGGCAATTAGTTCTGATTTAGCTGCTCCACCCCTCTCCTAGTAATCGCTTAGACAGGATAATACATGTCTGCTTTTAAGCAACACAGATAATTTAGCGTCTGCTAAATCTGATCCTTGTGAGATTGAAAACTGCCTTTAAAATCACGAAATTTGTTTCCTCTAGGGAGAGACTTTGGTGTCCATACAGCAAACACTTCTCACAAGAGAGTGACAGGTCTGGATTATGCACAATCATCAGACTTGAGGAAGCAGAAGCAGTTTTTAAAATTTATACTGCCTGGGGAGGTAATTAAAATTTGTAGATTCAAATCTACTCTTTTAACACAGCAAAGGGAAATCCTATCAAAGAGATAAGCTAATTCAAAAACAAACAGACAAATTCACCAGAAATATTCAACAGCAATTATGTAGTTTGATGGTCCTGATGGAAACTCCTTTTCAGGATGTCCTTGGACTCTTAATAGAGAGGAAACCAGGGATGGCTGATTTTGCATACCCTTCCAAAGCATCTACTTCTTGCTGTTGCTTCAGAGAAGATATTAGGCTGGATGGACATCTGGTGCTGAGATGTTTCTGCTTATGTAAAGTGTTTTCTCAAGATTTTTGATGTCTCTTACCTGATGCCATCACAGTTTACCCATGCACCAAAAATCCCAAAGGCCAAATGAACAAGCAGCACAATTCCCTTTTTCTCCCGCAGGCTGGGTGCACAGCTCTCTCTGTAAGACAGTGCACCTCCCTTTGCAGCTCTGGAAGCATGCTGACGCACGCGAGTGGAGCCTCTGACCCGCAGGATATGGCTTTCTCAGCTCTGGCAGCACGTATGTGGCCTCGTTTCCTGCTGAATGGGTCTGCTCTGAGAAGAAAAGTGCCTAATCAGCACTCCAGTGCAGCTGACACAGCACAGACTGACTGTTTGCAGAGCCTGGAGCCCCTCTCTCCCTGGGGCAGTGTTATTGAAATATCAGCTTTAGTCGCTTGGGGTGAGACCTGCTGTGCAAATCCCCTTTGCCTCTCTGCAAAGTCACATCTGTCAGGAGAGGTAACCACAGCCTCTTGGCTTTTGCTGTCCTGTCCTTCCTCTCTGGCTGTTCTTAACCTGCCTTCTTGCTTTGAAAGGTCTTACTTGCATTCCCAAATCTGTCTCCAGAACGTGCTTCAGGATTCCTGTGAGCAGGATTGTGCCTTGCCCTTATAGTAGTGTTGCAGCGTGACAGAGGGACACAGAGGCATCCACTGCAACTCACACTGGGCTGCTTTGGCTGGGCTCTAGCATGGAAAAAAGGCTTTCTCAGGGCTGCAGCTCTCACCATGTGTTGGTGGGCTGGGGTGGGCTGTTAAGGAGAGCTATACTTGTTCTGAGGAATGTATGGGAGTTTGCTCCCCACCTGCAGCAATAAACTCTCTCTCTGAAATTTTCATCTTTCACCTGGCCACCATCTTTCAGGGCAAGGAAACTACAGCTCATCACCCTTCCACACCTCATGCAGGCAGCATGCAAAGATGGTCTCTGCCTGTCTGGAGCCTGCCTTCAGAGACATGAGTTATGGACAGGTCTTTTTCAGAGTCCAGCAGTTGGAAGCTCCCATGGCCCAAGGATTCCTAATTAAAAATGAATGTTCAGTGATTAAAGACTGATAAAATCCAAACTGATTCAATGTTGCCAAGCATGGAGGGTATTTGGATCTGTATCCAAATTTTCCTATTCCTTTAATGGGTCAAGTTACTGTAGCAATCCAGAACTTCTGAACAATGTGGTTCTGCCCATGTTATTCTATGGCTATTTTCTGGACCAGCTCATGAAAAATGATATTTTGTGAACCCAGCTCCTTGTCAACAGAAAAAACACTATGTAAGAGCTTCCAAATTGTAGGCATCATGCCTTTTATGTCTCTGAACACCGTGCAAGGTTTACACAGTGTTTGGGGCTTTGATCATATTTTTCTTGTGGCCATTTATTTCTGACTGATTGGAAAATATCAAAATAGGTAGTGTGATGTTGTTAACTGCAGATTTCCTTTCCCCCCACGTGTAAAGTGTCCTTCTTCCATTCGCTTTTCCTTTTTTCTTTCAGGGTTTTGAATGAATGATACTGATGTATCTGGGGAGAGTCTGTTGTGCAGCCACTTTCATGGAAAGGTGAAATCCTTACTATGATGCTGTAATATATTTTTCATTTTCTCTTTCTTCAAATAAGAGCACATTTTGTTTTGGTACAGGGAACTTGCTTTTGTTATTATTTTTATGATTATGTCTGGGACTGCATGAAAGCACAGGGGATTTAGTATATTTTTCTTAGCTTTTGCTTCAAGTTTGATCATTCCAATTTTCAGGGCACTGCTAATCCTGAGAAAAAATGAGACTTGTAGGTGTTTTGCAAGAGTGTTTAGAGACTGTCATATGTACTTCCTGCATAGTCAGGTGTGTGCAAGAGTTGAAGAGTCTTACTGTGATTGTTGTGTACAAAGACACAGTTCCAGTTTCATGTAGTTGTATATAACAGTGTCAACTTCATACAGTGGTAGGTGGCAGTGTAATTTGGGAACTATTAAAAAGTCCATTGATGCTCCAGTTCTATTCTCCAAAAATATTAAAATGTCAGTTTTAGGTGGCCTTATTTGTGGCAGTCGGTGAGCAAATGTCATGTTAAGATAGATTTCAAAGGCTTTTCAGTGCATTGGTATGCTCTGGCCATGCATTGTCCTTGGGCACCTGTCCCAGTTAAGACACTACTGACAGGACTTCAAGCTAGCCCCTGTGAGCCTGCTGATCCCCCTCTGCTCAGCTCAGAGGGGGTGCAGACTCCAGAACCACACAGTCAGAGAGAGTTGCCCTGACAATGCACTGTGCTGTCACCTGTTCTCCCTTGCCTTTCTCCCCAAATAAGTATTGCAGACAGGTTTGAGGAAGCACAAGTCTCTCTGAAAGACCACAGGATATGGTTTATCTGTGAAGTCTCATGCTTCATGGAATTCAGTCTGTGTACAGACTACAACCTGTGTAGGCACCATATTTTATATGGACTTTGTGTCCATAATTTGTCTCTCTCTCTTGCCATTTTCTAAGGGACTGACTGATGTAAGGATGACTCTACTGAGACAAAGCAGTTATCCTTCTGGTTCAGTGCCCTTTTTCTGACTGTGGCTGGAATAAACAAATACTTAAGGGCACAGCAAACACACATTATTGTGTTCCCAGGAGACTTTTCCAGCTTTGTATGGTTTGCAGCATGTGCTGTCTCAGCAAGATGTGTCTCAGAGCCTCAGTGATCAGACCCAACCACTCAATGTTCTCTTCTGTCATTTAGTTCTGGGCTGAGGAGACAAAGTTTTTCCAGTCCATCCCCCCTCTGTGGACAGGGTGGAGGTGTTGCTCTCATGGTGCCAGATGTGGTTTCTGATGGAATAAAGTGTGATGGGAGGGAGAACATTTTAAGGTGAAGCTGGTCATGAAACAATCGCTGTACTCAAATAGGGATGGTCAAAGAGCTGCTACATGGCTCTTGGCAAGTCACACTACAAAACCAGTAAACTGAAGTCAGAAGGTGTAGTGTACTTGTCTCAGATTTGTTGGCTTATGCTTGGATTTATTGTCTTAAGTTTTCAAACATCTCTTCAATAAGTTTTCCAAAGTAGCACATTTAACCTTGATGTATCTTAAGAATAAATGCTTCCACATAAATTCTTTTGACTTACCTGCTTCTGTTCAGAAACCGGAAATACTACAAGAAATGCATCCCTTCTCCGTTCCTGGTATTTCTGATCTGCCCTTACCCAGTGATCTGGATTAAGAAAAATTGAAGTAGTGTCCAAGCGGAGAATTGAATGGTTGTGGAATGCAAGATTTGGGTGAAGGTGAATTAAAGGGAAGAATGTTGAACTAAATGAGATCTAAGGAGCTCTTCTAGCCTTGGGGTTTGTTTTTTTTTTTTTTTGAGACTGCTTTACACTTTCTGTATGTTGTCTCATTTAGTAGAAATACTGAATTCTTGAACACACCACAGAAAAAAAACATTTAAGGTCTTCACATCCCAAGGAATAACAACATTTTGTATTTGACCTACTTTGTCCTCCTTGGACATAGATAGACTCTTGCCCTCTGCTCTCCATTTTCTACCATGTCCACCAAGAGTTTCTTCTGTTTCTGCTTTTCTTAAGGATAATAAATCCTTGACCAAATTTCTTATTTGGATAATAAATTGTGACTCTGTGACTCTGAGTTTTGAGTTTTTTAAAACATTCCAAGCTGAAAACAAAATACCCACGCACATACGCACAGCACAGTTTGTTGTCAGAAAAGCAGGGAATCCTTCCCTAACCTCAGGAATGTCCCTGGAAGATGTGCTGCACTTTTGCTGTGTTGTCAGGAGTGGTGTCGCTACACTTTGGCGGCTGCTAATTTTAAAACAGATTCTTTAAACTTAAAAACAGAAGTAAAAGCCTACTGTTTCATAAGGAATTCTTCCAGTAAAAATCTTTATCAGAGATAGTTTAATCACGGAACTTCAGTCAAATTTTGTGTGCTATATAGGTTTGAGTACTTTGAGGTCAAACTTTGACCTCTAAGCTCCAGGAGGACTTATGAATGAGAAAAGTGGTTGTGTTTCCTGCTGAGCAGTGAAATAATGGAAAAGTATTTATCCAAACATCCAGTAGGTCTGTGAACTGCTCAAAAAGTTACCTCACTTGTGTTTCTAAGATGATCTCTCTGAAGAATTTTTGACCCAGCTTTGAATAAACAAAATATTTGTTTCATGTCCTTCAAATACTGGGTATTTTAGGATAGAATGTCTTTCATGTTGTAGACGAGGACATATGTTCCTCAGTACTGCATCTAAGTGGAAAACAGGCAAATGCTGTAGCACATTAAATGGCATCTCTTTCATGTAGCTGTCAGGTACTGAATATTGTGTTCTTCATCTTCTTTCCTTTAAAGGTAAAAATAAGGAGCAAAAGAAATATGTTATCTGGTCTTTTTCAAAGTACAGAAGTTCAGGTGCCACTTGTTAAAAGATTCTTTGCAGAGAAAGAAGCCAATCTCACATGCTGCATATACCATAAGTTTGGATGCATCCCTTAACCAAAAATAGATATTTTTCTTAGCATTGTTGTGGCCACATGGAAGAGATGTAGAGATGTCATATCACCAAATCAGCTTGCATTTCATCTGTCTGAGAAGTTGTTCCAAATAAGCTCTCAAATATGCACTACCTATTAAAAAAAGGAATCTGATTTTTTTCCTGCATTCCTCTGCTTACATGAGAAGGCGATAGACAAAGTTTGTCTCCTAAATCAGGAAGAAGATACTGCTTCAACAGCAGGCCTTCGAAAGGCACCAAATTATTTGCAGTGTTTGATGGAAGAGAAGAGGTCCTGACCCATTCAAAACTAGTGATTTTGATGTGGTGAAGTAGCAGCCAGATCCCTTTTGACTGTGTCTGGTCTGATTTTCTGGCTCCATGGCTACATGGAACAATAGTCTGTGCAGGGCAGCTGGGACGTGGGCAGAATTACAAGTGAGCATCCTTCAAATTCCTCTGCACAACACTAAGAGGGCTTTTCCTCTGCACTTCCTAAATGACAGAAAACCTGTGTGAATGATTCTCTGTGGCTTAGGATAGGCAACTTTGAACTCAAGATTGTACCCTGGAAAAACAAAAAATTGTTTTTGTCACCCATGAAGGTATTAAAAGTGTACTGTGTTGATGTTAAGTCAGATATTGGCAAAGCTCTGGTGGTGGGTTGATTGGTTTGTTTGTTTTAAAGAGAATACTAATATTTGTACAGTTTGAAAAAACAATTCTCTTTGTGGAGAGCCTATGCATAGACTATTTCTATTCTAATGGTTAAAGTCTGTCAAAAGTTATTAATAATAGCAATAGAAGTTTCTGATGGGAATTGTTGATGAGGAGAGCCAGTAAGCAGTGGCTGAGTTGCTTTTCATGAGTTTGTGGGATTATATCTAGAAAAACAGTGCAGTTTCTTGGACCTGCAATTTTATCAAAATGTATCCACAGCAGACATTGAGCAAAGGCTTCCCCCTGGGGAGTGACTGCTGAAGGGTGTTCCACACCTGAGGCTGACTTCTCCAGGCTACAAGGTTTGTGTATGCCTGAGTGGCTGTGGAGAGACACAAATGGGAAGGAGGAGAGCTCATCTCCTTCTCTGGGACTCACAACAGACATCGTGCTGATCTTTAAGGGAAATCTGTGTTTGAATCTAGGAAACCTCTAAAGTTAAATCAGATGGGTGAGTGAGAGCATCTAAATTCTGCTTGACTGGCAAATAAGGTACGTTGTACCTTGTAGTGTCTTGTTGAATGTCTGCTGCTGATTCTGCTCTTGAAGTCTGATTTATTTTTGTTATTCAGACTCCTCAGTGCACAGGTAGTCAACACTCTGACTGAAAAGAAAAGCTAGCCAGACAGTGAATGACCACAGTGCTAAATGGCCACAATATGAGCCACGGCATAGGCAAGTAATTTTCCAAAAAGGAGTGTATTTGATGATTGCTCTGAAGGAAAAAAAAAAAAAAAGATTATAGGGAAAAAAAGGAAGCAGGATGCTATCTTTTAAAAGTAATAGCACACAATACAGGCTTCAAAATGTTCCATAATTGTTTGTGGTATAGCCTCAGAGTAAGGAAGTACTATCATGAAAAAGAAGTAATTTGAGTGAAGCTGGAGATCATAACATTCCACTCACCCGTTGAAATGCCTACTGTCAAAACACGGGTTTCCGATAATACCCAGAGACTTTCTCTGCTTCTTTTGATCTGTTGGCCTGTAACAAATATACTTTCCTTCTCTGACACTGAACTTAGAAAAGTAAACAAAATCAAAACCATATTTAAAGCACTGACTCACAGAAAACATTATGCTCACATATGTATGTCAAAGGCCTATGTTATATTAGTCATTATAATTAGATTAATACACACATCTGCTTTACAATGAAATGTGAGTAATGTGTCACTAATTATTATCATCTGTAGTTCTTTCTAGCGGTGATATTTCCATTTTTAAAGGCTGCACAATCTCTGCATTAATAAAATGTTCAAAAGCAGATTTGAAGTTTAAATTCAAAAATTATAATACCCTGAGTTGTACTTTTATTTTGCTCATATCAGTATTTGTCATAAGGGACAGGCTGGCTTTCCATGAACTGTCTGTTTTGCCCCTTTCAGTAACCAGAAAAAATGTTCAACAACTGGACTGATATTTCTTCCCTGCCTTTCCAGACAAATGTGTCTAAGCTTGCCTTCTCTTTACAAGAGTAGCTTTCCTGGGAGCCTGTGAGTTGGAGCAATTGTGTCCTTTCGGCACTGCTCAGCCCTCTTTGATAGCATCCCAATTTCCCAAAAGTGTCACTAAAGACTTTGTTAGTTGTTTTGGTCACTCCTTCTCTAATGAGTGCATTGTCTTGACCAGACTCAGAATGTTAAGATCAGCTATAAGATTTTTCTTCTTCACTACATCTCGGAAGACACAATATTACTGAGCAGCCCACAGCTGCAGCCAAATCATGTTTTGTAGCCATGATGTCCAGACATCTCCAGAAGTAGCAGTGTTGGTGTTGTCATCATTGAACTTGCCAGTCTCATCATGAGTTACAGCTCTAATACAATTTTAAGCTCCGGGCGTGGTTTTGGCTTGTGTGCCGTTCACATGCTGTTGTTTTGTACTCTGCCATGAGCAGGTCCTGTCTTTGTATCTTTACTTATGGTGTATTTGCATGCTATCATGGCCACAGTATCAGAGCAGCCTGCTCTCTGTAAGCTTCAGTTAAGTCTGGGTGACTTCCTTTGCTTGTCAGATTCCAGATGTTTTGCCAGAGTTTATTTCTGAGTCTTTCATGATCCTCTCTTTGGCTTCTCTGTGCATGTGTGTCTTCATGCCTGTGATGAACTCTGCTCTTATCAGGGTTAGTCAACTACCATGCTCCCCTAACCCCCTTTCTCCCCACTCCAGGAAAAAAAAAAAATGTTAATCTTTCAAGTCTTAGATCTGTTGCAGACTCCTCTAATACTTTCCATTCCCCCTGCATTAAAACAGTCTTGCTCCATTTTTGCACAGAATGCAGTCCTCCTTAAGGTTCTGCAATCCATTTTCATTGTGAGACTCTTGGCTGTCTTAATTGAAAACTAATAAAACTTCAAGCGGCTGAGAACCAACTTTTATCAGAAATAAACTGACTTTCTGCCCAGTATCCTTCTGACAGCATTCACTGTAGCTGTAGAAGCTGTGCATGTCTTCTCTGAGGTGGTTTTTTTCAATACTAGGGAGTTTACCCACTCCACTATTCATTCCTGCAGAACAGTTTGATTCTCCCTGATACTGTACTTTGTCCTGAGCTAAGGCCAAGTCTGAGAGCCTGACAGGCTGTAAATGATATCTGAGTGTGTCAGCATTGTTCTGCATGGAGCACCATCGAACTGAGCATTTCCTTCTACACGTCTCATACAGCAGTTTTTAAAGGCACAGCTGCACACATGCTGTGAGCACATTTTCCCCAGGACATTTACCTTTCCACCCCTCACTTTTTATGCCCTGCAAAGGCATTGTGGAGGAGGAAAATTAAAAGACCTTAATGCAGCCTGCAGCCCAGGGCTGTGAATTCATCTGAGCTGCTTGCAGAGTGTTAATGGACATCACGCAGGCCAAAAAGGCACAGAGGGAATCTGTCCCAATAGTTTTTAAAGCTTCACTTCTGTTGGTAATGTCACCTTTGAGAGCTAATGAAACAGTTTTCAGATGTGGGTCTGGTCTCTGCTAATGCTTATGATTGTGAGCATACAAATAGTATTGCATACTCCAATGGGAAGTTTACTTGGGCAAAATTCCCACTGAGGTCAGCTGGGCTTTGTCCAGAGCAATCCTTGCCTAATAAATCCCTTAATAGTAATAAGCATTGAGTTTGGAACTGTAGTTAAATATAGGAATATTTTAAATTTAAAAATACATGGGCTGGAGTCTCCTACTGTCTGTATTGCTCTTTCCTGCAGTAATTCCATCAAGTTACTCCAGTCTTTACTGGTGTAGAGCTGAGTGCAGAACCATGCCTCCTATTATCACATGAAATAACTCATGAAAAAAACTCAGTTTTGTGCAATTTAATATTAAAATGTGAATTTAGGGCTTTAAACTAGTGAACAGCATGATTTCTAATGAGCCCTGCAGTATCTTAACCCTAAAATAAAGTTGAGGAAAATTCTTATTTTGAAAATATGATGGCAGAGTGGTTACAACATATGGCATTTTGACAGGGGTGTAAGCTCCCTTGTCATGACAGCAATGAGTGTTTTCAAGTGAGGCAGAGAATCAGATTGTGCTGCTTTTTGGCTTTTCTTGGTCAACTTGGCTGTAAATGGGTAGCAGTCATTCCAGCTGAGAATCAGAAAGGCTGTGAGAGAAAGGTCAGTGATAGCCACCTTAGTGTTTTCATCAATGTGGTTTACCACAGAGTTGGCAGGTGCCAATCTGATGGGCTGAAGTGCCTTGGTGTAAGTTGTGGCCATTTTCCTGCTACTTCTGCTGAGAGATGTGTGTTTCCAGTGTAAGCAGATTTGTCTTGGGAGAGAAAGAAACAGAATGAAGTCAGCTTCCCAACACGTTTGGTTATGTTCTTGGTTGAAATTTGCTAAGTAAGGCCATGGATCTTAGTAAGCATCAGGTAACCTCCAACAAGAGATCTAGAGAAGGCCCCAGTCTGGTAAAAAGCTTGAAACAAGGTTTTGTGTCCTATTTTTCTAGCTGCTTACCTTCATGAAGTATGCTGGAATGTAAATGTCTTGGAGGCTTCTGCTCTTTTATCAACTTCTGATAGAAATTGGCAGATCTGTTCAAATGGTGGCAGAAGGCTGCCTTGGCCTGAGCTCCAAAATTCTCTGAAAGAAGAGATTCTCCAAATCTTAGCATTTTGGTGGATCCATAGAGTCAAACATGAGCTCTGAAAGGATCTGCCATGGGCAGGTTACTACTCAGCATACTGGGAAATAGCCTGAGTTCAGCTGTTGTAGGGACCAGTCAGGAACGGCTGGGCTGCAGCCAGCGGTGCGTGGGGATCAGTCTGCTTTACCTGACTCTTCACTTTCAGCTCAGGCAAAGCCTGGCTGACCCTGCTGGGGTAGAGCAATTAACATTGCTTTGAAATCTGCTTCTCCACTTACGCCTTTTAACATCCATACAACTCAATTGCTTTGATTTTCTCTTGTTTTTCCCCCAACATGAAAGATGCTGATTTTTACTCTCAGTATGTAGTTGCATCGACTTCTTTAATGCCATTACATTAGTATCAATTGGCAATATCCAAAAGGACCAAAAGGCCTGTTTCCAGAATGAAACAGAAGAAATTCTCATCAAACAGGCCACAGTTGAGTACTACTGTTAGACACTGGGATTTTCCCAGGAAATTGCAGGATGGGAAGCAAGAACTTCGAGAACTGTGAAGAGGGTTAAATCCAAGTTAAATCCATAAAGTTCTGTAGTGTGCAGAATTTTTGCAAATGAATATGTGAATATTTGTCTTTTACACTGAATTCTTGGAGTCCTTACCCAAGTCAGAGAAAGCCTCCTATTCTCCAGAGTCCTTAAGCATGCATTTAACTAAAAGAAGGGATTTTAAGGAGAATTTCTGTGGAGCTCTATGTATTTCCTATCAGCTGCTTCCATGTGGGAATCAAACCATTTATGTATACAGTTCCTGACTCTGGGGCAATTAAAATCTCAGCCATAATGTTATATTAACACAGAATTTGGTGTGCCTAATGACATATTAAATCTTCCTAAATTATAGCTAAATTATGAAAAGTACTAATTTACCAAAACCAGTTACTAAATGTTTAGAAAAGGAAGCTAATTGAATTATCTCTTGTTTGTCAGAGACAGATAATCTCCTTGTGAGAAATCTCATTTTTTCTGAAGCATGATTAATTAGCCTTACGAGTCAGAGATTATGACAAATTATGCAGGAGAAGATAATAGATAATGGTGGGAAGGCTTGGGAGCAGAAAAGTAGCAGCTGTTGTTTGGTTCAGGTCTAGGTACCACTTCTGGATTCACCCTGACCTTGTATGGTCTCTTTGCTGCTGCTGCTGCTGCTGGAGGTGAGCCTTGCTGCTCTCACAGCCTCCCTTTGCCCCTTTCCCTGACATGCTCAAAGCCTCAGCCCGATTCTGATCAATAGCATCACCTCCCCAAGAAGGATGCCTGGAAAACAACCTGCTTTTAAGTCAATGAATGGTTTCTACTGAATAGTCAACGACATGAGATGTATTTCTAATTCTCCTTTAGTCATGGTAGGAAGGCATTTGTGACTGACACAGAAGGTCCTGTCATGGCTTCATCGCCTTGCTTGAAAAACCTGGCAGGTGTTGGATGTGAATCAGAAGTTCATTGGTTATGTTAATGTTACATCACATGGGTTTGAGAATAATTTTCCATTTGCACTGTCTTGTACATGTAAATCATGCTGTAATAGGAACTAGATTTGAGTTATTATCTCGTTAACTTTATTTGGAAAATGTTATGATCTGTATTATTTATTAACATGCTCAAAAGTAAGGTATACTTAAAATTGTAGTGGGTGTTGCCAGAGCCATATGACTTGAAGACTTAGTGTCTGAAATAGAATATCAGATAGTGCAAAACTCCCAAATTAAATAGTGGCTGTTGACACCATTCTGTTTTTCCTGTTGTTCTAACTGCTAAAACAGTGATTTGATGCAAGTATAAGTTCACATGTTCTGCCTTTTCCTTTGCAATCACTTTTTACCCCTTCCCAACATCAGTTGGTTCTCTCGTGTTTAGTTGTCCTTTATATCATCAGTTGCCTTATAAGAAAAAGCAATTTCCCAGGCATCCCCAGCCAAGTCCCTGTGAACCTACCACTGTCCACAGTCCCATACCACACACATCCAGTCATCAGGACCTTCTGAGGTATCTGAGAGTCATTCCAGCTCTACTTTGGGACTGCATCCCTTTGACAGGAAGGAGCACACAGTGGCCTTTTCTTCTGAGTTGCTACTTTGTGTTTTGCATGCATTTCAAGGTAGCAGCTCCTTTGAAGGCGTCCCTTCAGGAGCCCTTGGGCACTCAGCACAACTTTCTGTTGCTTCCCTGGTGTCACTCTAATGAGTTTAAATATGAAGCAGCTTAAAATATACAGGGGGTGTTCCCCAAGCAGGTGAATAGTCAGTGGTTTATATTCATCGGAGCATTTCAGTCAGTTTTAATCACAACAGAATATGTTTCCATCTGGTCCCAGCCCTCCGAGTCCTCCCTCAGTACTGTGGAGTAATTGAAGAATATGATTAAAGGTAATTATTTTAATTGCCCATTGACTGAGGAAGATTTCTGATAGTGCTGCATAGGATCTGATATGTAAAGAAAAGGCTTGTGTCTTGTCTGCATCAGGACAGATCCCCATCAGCAGTGGTGTGAGGGGTGCAAATGAACCCACTTGCATCCTGCAGGCAGCCTGTGGACTGTGGCCTGGAGAGAGGGGACGTGGGGCAGGAAACACGACATGCTTTTGGATGCAGAAGACAGAACGTGTGCACTGTGCCACTTTGCTTACAATGCATTCGGGCTTGTTATTAGCTCACATCGTGTTCAAGCCCAGTGTAATGTCACTGACTTTGCTGAGGCTCCCTTTGGTCAGTGAAAGCACAAAGTTTGTCTAGGAATTAAAGCCAGAAACATGAGAATTGAAACCATATATATTCAATAAGGTGAAATACTTAACACCTAACCATTCCAAAAGCAGCATTTTTGTTGGAGGCAGCAGTAAAGGAGAATGATAGTCTACTAGGTAGCTCACCATGTTGAGCTTGGAAAACTTTGTATTTTTTGCTCTGCTGATCCTGTGCTGGCCTTTGCTGCAGCACTTGGGCTGCTCCATGTCTCACTTCCCCTCTTGGCTGAGTGAACATGCCTTTTTAGGACTATGTGAATTGCTTTCATGATGTGTTGGCATGAAAATTTCTACAACTTCACTGATGTGCTGATAGGGAGAGCAAAGGCCTTTGTGATTTTTTTACGTGTAACTATATAGTATCTATGGAATTAACCACTTCTGACAGTGGAAAAAAAGCACACCAGAAAACAATCAATTCAACACTTTTGGCTTAGTGACACTGAGCAGAAGTTTGCTGTAGGATAGTAGAGTCTTTTAGGAGATCATTGGCACATGCAATGCTCTTAGGCTTCATCTAGATGTTTGCTGGGGTGAAGAGGCTGTCAGAGAAGATGGACCTCTGTCAGACCTAGACTGACTATTGTAATATCCCCTGTGTGTAATGAGAGCAATTTTCAGAACATTCAAGCCTCTGTAGATCCTATTTGTATAGTATAAACATCCTTTCTTTATCAGGTCTGCTAGTTAGGTACTTTCTTTGCTTGTGTTTTCCCCATATTTGCTTGGTGAGTCAAAGAATTTTAATAATCTTTTTTATTTAAGTGCACTTGTGAGAAACAGAAAAAATATACCTGACTAAAATAATCTGAGTTTTCATTTACAGGCACGAGAGAAGCCAAAAAAAATTCATATTGCAAATGTTTTAACCGCTGACATTTGTCATCCTTTCTGTTTGGGAGGAGCTGAATCAGAGTCTCCTCTTCCTCATACCTTTTAGAGTAGATTTATATCACCAGGGTCTGATTTCCAGGACTCCACCCACAGGCACCTTTTTATTACCATGCAGCTGTACTGAGTCCAGTGGATTTTTGCCTGATTTATTATCATGTGAACAAGGGCCTCACCAAGCTGTGTGACTCCTGCAGTTAGTTTTGATTTGCACTGATGCAGCTGGCAGAAGGAATTGACTTGAATGATCTCACTGTTGCTGTGGCTCTTGCATTGTAATTAAAGCCAATGCTGTGTCGTTATCTCTTTAGAAATGCGTGCTGTGCCTGCACCTCTTAGCTCACTTCTTGTGCCTACAACTCTCTGCTCTCCTGAATAACTCCATTCACCAGCATCGTTTTGTTGCTGGGCATCTGCTGTGAAGGGACTGAGGTCCAGAATGACATGCGGGGGCATGTGTCCAAACCCTGACTGCAAAGAGCTTCCCACTGTCACCATTCGGGGGAATGCCCATGAGCTCAGGGAGAGCACGGGGTGCTGAGCATGGACAGGCAGCTGAGTGCAGATAGGTGCCTGTTCTGCTGGATGTTGACTGCCTGGGCTGAATCCTTGACCAAAAATTCGTGGAGCTAACTTATAGTGTCTTTTGTTCAGTCTTTTGACTGAATGCCTCCCAGAGGTTCCTTTTTCATTAGTTTTCCTTCACTGATTATTTCCAAGCACTGCTGTGCAGTTTGGCCCTAATTTAGGAGCTGCTGATGCTCCAAGTGGTGCTGGTAAAGCTGCTTGTAGGAATGGGCAAAACAGCGACTCCCTGGGGTGGCAAAAGACTGCAGCCCCATGTGAGTGTGCCCAAAGCTCTCTGTGACAGCAGAATCAGTAGCTCTGAGGGTCCCTTGTGCCCAGCTGCCTTGTCTCAGTACCACTCATCCTTCTCCCATCCCCAAGGAGCCAAGGCACACACCAAAATGTTTTGAGAAATCATAATCTATTCATCATCCTGGCACATTTGCCTGATCAAGACTACCAACTTAATTCTCCAGGCCTTTCTCCTCTACTGCTTGTAACTTAACATTTCTTGTTTATTTTCATCTTTATTTCCCATAGTGTACCGAAATGATGTGTACTGAAACATTTGTTCACACAAATAAGGGAAGGTGATAGCTTTCCTCCCTGACCACATGCTCTCTCTTCTGTTCCAAGTCTTAATTAAAATGATACTACAGGAAGCAAATCAATTAACAGATACCTTACAAGATGCTTTAATCACTTACACATGTACACAAAATTACTTACAAGTATCACATTACTGCTTTAGTTTATCTGTTAGCAAATGCTGCTAAAGAACTGCAGTGTTACTGAAATGGGTAACAGACACCTAGGAAACCAGGGAAAGTATTCCAATATATAATTCTTCTCTCAAAATAAATTGTACATTTTGTTGTGCAAAATGTGTGGAAAAATTACTATCCAGTTTCATTTGCATATTTGACAGACGGCCTGCTTTGTGAAAGCCAAAAAATGCCCACATTGAAATCCCATCAGTTAGTTACAAGTAGTACAGTAGCTTATTCTTTATAAAAACAAAATTCTGATATATCTGTTCTTATGCTCTAAAAGCATGTTTCCTCTAAGTCCCTGACCCAGCACATCAGCTCTGCCTGATGTGAAAGCTGGTAACTGGATAGGAGGCCCTGGTCTCCATGGTTTTTCCGAGTGATATTTCTTAATAACACTCAGAATTTCTAGGTTGGACTTCAGTCTTAAAATTGCTTGCTTGTTTGTTTGTTTGTTTTTAAGTTGGATTAAATCTCTTATATTCGTGGAGAGCTGGAAAGAACTTTATTTATTATTTTTATTATGATCTGCCACACTGAGAGCAGAAACAGGTATAAAAGTGAACTTTAAGAATGTGTGTAAGGTGAGAGATTTGAAAAAGCCCATGTGTCTATAAATATTGGCTTGAGCTAAAAGGTTATGAAGATCTTATTTACTTACAGGTTGTGGTCTTTGGATCTGGATAATGGTAAATTGCAATAAAATAATGTAACATCCTGTTTGGAGTCATCCTGTAATGCTACAACATAAAGGTCTGCCTGTGAAATATTGGGATATCACTTAATTAAGTTGGGCATGCCGTGTACCTGAGGCCCCCAAGCCTTGAAGTTCTGCTGGGTTTCCTGAGAGAAGCTGTAGGAATAGCAGAGGATGCTGGCCCAGAGTCCCCAAAGCTCCCACAGCTGACACTGGCTGCCCTGTGTTCACGAGGTGAAAGAAAAGCCTGGGTTGAAATAACAAAAATCTCCCTGTTTTCTTGCACCTTGTGATGACAGTATGTTATATACAGCATTCTTAAAGGAAGAGGATTAAACAGAACAGAATCTACAGCATTATTTTCTGAACTGAGACCAAAGCCACCAACTTCAAGTGTTGGTAAAAGTTGGAAAGTGTTTACAGAATAACTCGGGTTTAAATTATTTTAAATTGTTTAAACTACTCTCATTGTTCTGAAACAAAGCTCTAATTTTTCTTCTCATCACTCCCACTGTAAGAAGCTTATAATTGGAGCCAGGCAAAGCAATTTTGATGTAATCAAGTCCACCAGAACATATAAACCTAGAACAAGAATGAAGGTGCTGGGAAAGTGAAATTATTCACAAATTTTGATGGAACTTAATGCATGGTTTTATAATAAAAAATAGGGATAGGGAAATTATGAAAATAACAGATTAGCTTGTTTGTACAGTGTTGACATGAAGTGTCAACAGAACATGAAAAACATTATTTGAAAAAGGAATTTTTAATTTTAAATGGTTGAAATAATCACTAACACCTACAAAAGACATCAGTTCTAGGTCTAAAAATTAAAACTTTAAATTAATGAAATGTTTTCTTACTAACACAAAACATGTATTTCCTGAAATAAATGAGAAGCCTTATTTAGTTCTAACTTCAAATGAATAGTTTTCCAAATTGCTGAAATAATTATTTACTTATCTTGAAATATGGGTGTGACCATGAATTCTGCTGCTGAATTATATCACCACCTTTCGGATTACCTGATATTTAACTGACTTTAGAAATCAATCATATACTTATCACAGAATAAAGAGGATCTATTAGTGAACAGAGCTCATCTATTTTATTTTCCTCACACGTCACCTTCCTAGACATGCTGAGGGAGATTTCAGGCCTTTTGGGTGCAGGTGATTGAAGTTAGCTGCACTATAAGCTCTTCCTGTAAACAGTCAATCAGCCTTTCAACTAAAGAACAAAGAAAAGAATTGCTATTGGTAAGATTCCTGCCTGTGCACAAGAGACTTCTATTGATCCTCAGACCAGGTAACTGTTGATTGCAAAAGGGTTATTGATCTCTTGTACTTTGGTTTCTTATTGCATTGCTGTCATCTGTGAAAAGAAAGAAAAATTGCAGGTTAACAATAACTCTCTGGCTTTGTTTTTACCTGGATTATCCCAGGTAAAACATCATTGTTAAGGCTGAGCTGGGAGATACTCAGATAAAAATCACAGAAATTCTAGAAAATTATTAATGGGGATGCTGGAGTTACACTCATGAAGTTCCTTTCACTTAACTTTTCTTTTACTAGATGTTTCTTTGTACCTTTGGAGGCATCTGTTTTTCCTCAGTGAATTAACAGAACAAATGCATGCTTGTGGCTGTTGTGGTGACTTCCAGGTGCCCTTGTCACTGCCAGGCAGGAATCCACTAGCAGCAAGCCATGTATTTTTGGGTAGCATCCCAGTGCTCCCTGCATTGCAGACACTGGACTGTTATCATTTGGGGTGCTTCCCACTATTGCCTTTTCCCAGATTGGGGAGCAGCTGAGCAGCTCCCGGATCCCTTTTTTGGCTGCATCTTCCCAGGAGTTTATTACCTGGAGTGCCTGCTGCTGTGGGGCAGCTGCACAGGGCAGCCAGCCCTGCAATGTGCCTGGGCCCTGTGCCATGGAACTCCAGGTAAACCCCGGTGAAGCCGTGGGAAGCACAGTTAAATTCCCTGCCCTGGCCCATGCACAGTGCCCAGCAGATCCGGGCTGTCAGGAGGAGCTCGGGGTAACCCAAGCCTCTGTTGCTGTGTCAGCTCTCCCCAGGTGGATGTGCCTCTCCTACTTTGGGTCTGCCCAGTACTGCCACTCCACCTCCCTGTGCCTCCAGCACCCCTTTCCCCCAGAACATACCTGTTTTGGCTTGATCCCGTGTTTGACCTGCAAAGTGTAGAGAGTGAGCTATTAATTGTGACTTTCAGAGCCATAATCAAAGGTGAGAATTCAAATGAGTAACACATTATGGTTGCAGAAATGCGGGAACTTTTTTCTCTTTTCTTCACTGCTCTAAATCTTTTATTCAGTTTTGCTCCATCTAGTGTCAGTGCTTGGGAACACGATCTTGTCTTGCAGCCCTCGACTTGTTTTTATTAAATCTCACGACTCCACAGGGAAATGAACTTTATGGCAGAGCCATTCCTACAATACTATTTCAGCATTTTCTGGTGTCTTTGCTAAAGAAAAATGTCACAGGAGATTTGGTGGCCAGGGACAATGCTTCACATAATTTTCCTCTGCTTTTTTTCCTTCTTTGAGAGAAATTTTCTTACTTGTATCTTTAAGAATGCTCTGCCAAAATTTTCTTGACATTCACTGCCCTGTTAGTGTCTGTAAGAATTCTGATTCTCATCCTTCCAGTCTGACCTGGGCATACAGTCCATGGGAGACCATATGGTGAGACATAGATAGGCTGGAATCAGAGGCATTTCTTCTGTTCTGCTGCTTTTCCTCCCTTGTTTCTTTCTCTGGTTTGGGGCTGGGGTGTCAGCACAGCTCTGTAAGGGGGCAGTGCCTGCACTGTCCTGCAGCACAGTCACAGCTGAGTTCCCATCTGCCTGCTTTGCCCAGCCCTTGGGAGCCTCCAGGGCAGCCAGGGGAGGTGTCTGCTGGAATGTAGGGACAACGGCTCACCTGTACCTGCCTGCTTGCCTGGTGACTGCACTGGAGGTACCTGGGGCTTGTCTCAGCCCTCCTTTACCTGTGCTGATCTGGCACTTTGCTGACACAAGGAATTTCTTTTAGTGACACAGCTCTGACATTACTCAAGAGGTTACAGTTATGCAATAATATTTTTCAGCTTGTTAGTTTGTGGCAGCTCTTTCCCAGAAAGGAGAGGCATTTCAAAACATAACCAGGGACCTGATATAGGCTGTGCTTATGAACTTGTCAAAAATTTCTTCACAAAAAATAACAGACTTTAGCCTGTGAAGTGCTACACAAATTTCTGTCTGGATCTGTAGCAAATTTTAAAAATACAGTATTTTTCCGACTTCTAACAACAGATTAATGCAGAACAGGCTAGTGCAAAGTGATATGAGCTAACTGAGGTGAATCAGCAATTGGATAAGGTTCTCTGCCTGTGTCACAGGAGAAGAAGCTGGCAGGGAGCTGCTAGGAAGGGCAGCTCCTAAGTGATTGCCTAAGTGGTCTAATCCTAACTCAATTCTCTGCATATAAAAAGAGAAAAAAAGACATAGGTTGGGATGCCAATGCTCTTCTCCATGCAGTCCAGTGCAATCAGTAAGTTACCCCAAGACAGTGGCTGTCTCACTGATGCTCTCAGGCAATCTTCCCATTTTTGACAATGCCAGTTCTTGCAAGCCAGGAAAATCCAGCCTTCCCTGCCACCTCAGTTGTAATATTTTACCACTTCCCTTGTGCCAAACATCCTTGAATAGCCTGATAGCTCTGAATATTATTTTTATGTGCTACTACATTGATTTTTGGCAGGGCCGGGTCCCTGAGACAGTAGAGAAGGGTGACTTCCTGAGCAGAACACATGGCAGTGCTGGGAAGGGGAGAGGTGAAGCAGGCCTTTCTCTAGACATGGGACATCCTTTGCTCTTCTCCAGGGAGTCATGGAAGCTCGTTCACAAACTCTTTAAAACGTCCATTTCTGCCTACAGGGTTAGTTATTCTTCTTATCCTCAGCTTCCACCTCTCCTGTGCCAGCACAAGTGTTTCAATGTCTGTGTAGTAAATAAGACTTGGAAGTCGGCCAGGTGCTGTTTTAATGCACACACAGAAACACACACAAAAATCTAATTACTTTTCAGGCAGTGTTTTTCCTTTAGAAGACCATGCAAATTTTCCATTGACTCTGTTAGCCTCTGCAAAGTGCCTTTAAACCCCATTTAAATCCATATGGAAAGCCTTTAAGCCCGTCTGTGAACTGCTGAGAAGTACACCACACATCCCTAAGCATTTGCAGTAGAAGTCAGCATCGCTTTGTGGTACTCTTTGATTTCTTTCAGCTTGCTATTTGTTCTCTGACACCAGGCTGTAAAGTATACATGGGATATGGAGAGTGGATGATTATAAGCAGCAATCAGGAGAGAAACAAACAACTGTGCTAATACTTAGTACAGGTTGTTCAAGGTAGAACTCTTGGACAGTAAGAGATCAGGAAAGTGAAATAAAATTATGTGATAGACTGTACCCATGATCTTAAAAAAGGATCTGTAAGTAATCTTATTTTCTGAGATGGCACTGATAAAAGTTCCTAGGATCTGAAATCAGTGATTCTTTTTTCATAAGTCTGATGTGAACTTGTGTGCAGAAATAAATGTGATACACAAAATCCTGTGAGTTGGAATATGCAGGAGCTCTAATTCCATGCTGTTCTTAACACCTGTGTCACTCTTGAGTCTCTTGCATCTAGAGGCCTTGGCTTGTGTTGGTTTTAAGCTGTCCTTTAGCTATCATAGCAGCTTTCATTCCTAGCTAATCCCATGTTGTCGCTTCTCTGACAAGCCCTAGGCAACACAAAGCTACTCAGTTTCTTTGGCAGACTGGTGCTGCCAGGAAGCAGGAGGCTCTTTGCTCGGTGGCATCTAATATTTGAGTTACCCTGGGTGCCTGCTGACAGGGGTGAAGAGGGTACTCTTCCAGAAACATTTCACCTTTTTTTTTTGTATCCAGACTTGTAGCAGCTCTAGGGAAGGGTAGAATTACTCGTTCAGTGCTGGAATCACTTGCACCAGCAAGTTTGCCAGCAGCTACCACGATGGTTGTGGAAGGAATTGCCCCTGACAGGTGTCTGAATATTACCAGGAAAGCATTCTCCTGACTCAGCAGGTTTGGCACCAACTCTTACAATCAAATTATGTAGAGCTATTCGAGACTAACCTCAAACAGTTGTGCAGAGGGCTAGGAAGGAGTAAGGATTCTTCCCTGTTTGGCAGCTGTGAAAAGGTCAACCACAAAGGCAGTCCCCAGATCCAAGGGGAGAACAGGCGCCCTGGGCCAGGTGCCCTCCCAGGGAATGTGGAGGGTGGCCAGAGGAGCAAAAAATAGCCAGAAGTGTGGCTCTGCCCATCAGGCTCATAGCTGGCATCAGTGAGGTATGCTGTATCATTGAAATGGGTTTAATGAATTAATCTCACCCTAGAAGTTTGTACCATACATATCTCTGTGTGTGTACATATATATATATATATATATATATATATATGTATGTATGTAAACTGTCTTTCAGGGGCTGTTTGTGTCTGTATGCCCTCAATCCAGGAATGGTGCTAGGGGAGCTGAAAGCCTACAGAATGTCTTACTGCTGCTTTTTAAAGCCTGCTCTCCCCAGCATAGTGCAAAGCTTAATGTCCTTGATTTTGAAGTGTGTGATAAAAAGATTAATTTCATTTTATGGAAAGGGTAACCTGAGCCAGGGACTTGTCCAAGGTTGTTCAGAAGAACAAGTTCAGCTAGACAGGGCAGTGCCAGAAGTAGGAAGAAAAAACAGTTTATTACTCTATTCACTGGTGATTATTGCCTCAACACAGAATGGATGTTGACATTTTGTTTATGCTAATGTATATGTTCAAGGAGTTGAGACAGCCATTTCTACTGAGATTATTTGCCCATTTTTTAACATTTGCACACACTTGGAGTTGTTTATATCATCCCTACTCATCCTTAAATTTATTTTCAATAGCATGCATTATTATGGCATTTGTGAAGCTTTAAATATTTTCCATTAAACTCAATTCCCTGGATGCACGCTGAGGAAACCTAAAGCATTGACTGGAGCCTTCAGCCTATCAACCACTCACTAATCCTCAGTGTTGAGCAGGAAATTGGGTCTGTTCTGGTGTATCAACAGAGCCACACTCATCTCGTGCAGGTGGTATCTACCCAGTGAAGTGCAAATGTTCTCCTGCCTAGGAGGACTGGAGCCCTCCAAGCTGTCTTCCACTCCCATCCTCATGACAGTCCATCACTACTGGTTTTAGCCCATGGTGGCAATGTGAAGAGAGGCTCTGTAGTCCAAACAGACCTCACAGGAATAATTTCTGACTGATTTTGCGAGGCTATTTGGATCACTGAAGAAGTATCATTGCTCCCTCTGTTTTTCCTTCTATGTAAACCAGTGACAGCTTCTGAAAACTTTGTTGGCGTGACGGTTGAATTGTATGTAGAATATTCTACTTGTCAGAATGAAAGACCTTGTGAAGGTCTGCTTGGGAAACCAAGAGTGGCAGGTGAAAGAGCAGCTTAGGGCATCACTGAGGGATGAAGAGAATCCATTCACACAGAGGTGTCACAGATTCTGCTGAAACTACATAACTGGTTTGCTGCAGATCCAAGAAGATCAAACTGACTGCATAGTTTAAAATAGTCCTGGGAGAGGAAAAGAAAAAGTAGGCTTGTTTTAGGAGAGTAAGGATAAATGCAGGCAACTTGGGCTGTGGGCTGAACTTACAGTGTTACCTGTGAATAGCTGGCACAGTATCTGAGGGGCTGCAATGCATTTCAGTGCCCAGCATCCTGGGAAACCTGTAATCTCCATATTAACCCTTTTTCCTTGTGCACCACTCTTCCAGTGACACTCTCAGACATGGCCAAAATCTCTTTTGTTTTTCAATTTGTATTTACTTAGGGATTTTTTTTTTGTATATTTTGGGACCATTTTCCAAAGGACTCCCATATGTGGCTCCCATATGTACCCACTCTAGCATCACAATTAGATCTCCAGGTAAGTTTATTTGTGAGCTCAGACTCCAGTGACTAGACAGACTGTGTCTCTCATTTGCAGGTGATGGGACTCATGTGGTTTTGTCTTCCTGTTTGTTAAAAAATGCATTGTGCAATTCACAGTGTTACAGACCAAGTTTGGATCAGAAAAAACTCTTCTCATCTCCAAAACAAGATGTTTGTCTTTCTATCTGGCTTTAAACTTGTTTGAAGGATATGATATTTTTAGATCAGATCTTATTTACTGTCCCTGCTTGTCAGGCTACATGACAAAATGCCAGGAAAAAGACTCCTGGTTCAGATGTTTAGGCTGCCACAGTTCTGGGAGTTGGAAGAAACTGCATACAATTGCCCAAACCTAGTCTTTTCCATGCCATCAATCTGTGATGTTTATATTTTCAAAGTGGCAATTTCACCTCCTATGCAATGCGTGGCACTGTTTTTTGTGAATTTTAGAACATATTAGAGGCTTTCAAATTGCAGTTACATTCCAAGACCTGCTCCATTGACCTAAATACTACAATTCTCAAAAGTATCCTGTTTCTCAAGCACAGTCTAGCACAGGAGAGAGAAGTTGTCCCTTAGAAGTCAGGAGGGAAAATAGAATATTTAGATGAGGCTTTGGATAGGAAAAGAAAATCACCAATATGCTTGGCAAGCACCTCCCACACCCCTCCTCTCTTTCATAAAACATCAGAAGAACTTGTGTATTGCATGTGGAACCTGATTTTCTACTGAATGATTTACATGGAGTCCTGTAGAACCCAGTGAATGGCCTGGGGAATTTTGTGTGTATTGTTGCCCAGGATCTGTTGACAACAGATTCATTTGCGGCAGGTTTAAAATATGTACCTTTTCCTTTTTAGTAAACATTCTCTGTCTCTCCACCCTTCTCCTGGTCTCTGTATGTCTCTCCCTTTGTCTTCTGTCAAAATAAATCTGGCTGACATGCACTGTAGTTAACTCAAAATATTGCCAGCATTAAATGTGGCCAGACATTTTTATGAATACATTAAACTTGCATGAAATTTTTAGGCATTGTAATTTACCAAGCTTACACCAAGATGGCATTTGATACTGACATGAGCTATTAATTAAAAAAGAGGACGTTAAATAATTGTCAGTTGACATATAAATTGCTGTTTTGCTGGCTGACAGAATCTTGCCTCAAGCTTTTTTCTTCTCAAGTGTTAGTAAATATCCCACTGAGTTTAAGGGCAACCCATTATGAATTGATTGTTTAAATCTTAATGTTATGTACCTAACTAAATAAAGTGGTAAATTCTGTTAATTATTTCACAATGAGTTGTCAGTGTCATGTGGGTATTGAAGTTTTTATTTTTGTGTTTTTAAGTACTTTGGAAATTATCAAGGGGGATACATCCAAATACTTTCTGATTTTAGTGAAAAATCTGTTCTTGGAAGGGGTCAGTTAGGTTCAGTACCAGCTAGCTGGGGTTGTGACACAGAGGATGATTATCTGCATCAAGACCTTCAGCTGGTATGAGGCTGAGCAGCTCCATTGGCTATGGAAGAGCAGTGCTGGGTGATGCCCACTCGGAGTATTTCCCAGCTAGGGAAATATTGAGTGGCTGGTGGCATTTGTAGGAATAATGATGTAAAATTTAAAACAAAATTTGGCTGAAGGTGAATTTGGTGGAGTGTTCTATCAGTTGCATTAAGTATTTTTTTCCTGAACAAGCATTAATAATCATCCCTGGTCAAGCAGAAAATGAAGCTGTTTGCAGAAGAATTGCCAGTTCTCCTCTCCAGTCCTAAAGGAGATGGTGTCTCTCAATACTGAAGTTTTCAGGTTGTCTTTCCCTGAGGGATTCAGGATGGCTATATGATTGGTTGGAATAAATCAGGTGAATTCAGATAATAGATTTCACTTTATCAGAGTGTTTTCTAGGACTAGCCACTGGTCTAAAAATTCCATGAATTAGAATTCCCTAAGTAACACAAGCAAGTATGTAAAATTAACTTAGACTAATTATCATACGTGTCTCTGGTGACCTAAATAAGTCCTACTAAGTATTAGTTTATTAGGGGAATTTTTAAATGTTTATATAGCTCTGGTAGTATTTTTACTGCCAGAGGTTTCCCCAAAACCAGTAGAAGGCTATTCTGTTTCCACAGACTATTACCAGCATTATAGAATCCCTTAGTGGCCTACCAGAGAGTAATACATAGATGCCCTGAAGTAAATGAGAACAAAGATTTGTAGTAAATTACTAGTAAATTACTGATTACCGCAGCAGAATTGAAAAGTACACTGATTAAGAAGTGACAGTGGATTTCTAAGTTTTTTTCTACCTAGCCATCAAAGTGTCATCTTTAACATAAATAGTTTTGCCCCAAAATATTGTGGAATTGGACTTTCTCTTACTGGTCAGTGTCAGTGGCTCTAAGGCAAAACGTTTCTGTATTGTGTCACACTTCCAGCCTTAAGACAAGATTTTTGTCATGAAACTGGAAATTTCACTCTACCTTTTAGCAAATGCCTGTAGACTGGGATAGGGAAACATCAAAGAGGTCAGTGTAAGGTCGCCATTAAAGATGTTAAATTTTGCAGCCACCACAAAGTCAGCCACTTCCCCTAGAAAGATCAGAGGATGATGTAATAAACGTTCAGAGTGTCTCTGAAGGAAAATACGACATATAATAAACAGCAAAGAGAGCTAGAGAAGTCCAGTGTGGAACAGTTCATAGATCATCCTGTCTGCATTTCACCCAGGCAGTAAATCTACCACTGCCTTCTGTGTTTCTTCTTGTCTTTGTCCCTCTCATCCCTTTATTCTCTTTTCTCTTGACTCTGGTCTCTGGCTTTTTGGTTCTGGCTTAGCTCTTTCTCATGACTTTCCTGTTCATTGCTCTGTCTACACTGACCTAAAAGCATCATAAAGTTTACCAGGTATTCCATTTTTTTCTTCTGACCTTATCATAGTCCTAATCTATTTCAGGTTAGTGCACAGGAATTGCTGGAGTCTTGTCAGAGAATGGTGTGTTACTAAAAAAGGAAACATTTTGTGCCAGTTACCACTGAGGGAGTGTCCCTGGGAAAAGAACACGTGCGGCAGGACTGGGGGCTTTCTCTGTCAGGCACACAAAACATCGAAGCTGCTGCTGCAAAGGATGTCCTTCCTTTGGTCTTTAATTCAGTGTTTACACATGCTGTGCTCTCTTTATGAGGAATGGCTGTGGTGTGGACATTCTTCTATCCAGCTCTCTCAGAGAGGCCAAAAGGCATTTCTGAGATCATAGAGTACAGCTGTTATCTGCCCTTGATGAGAATGCTCCTTACTTGATGTTTGGGGGGGGTTTTAGTCACTTATAAAATGTCTCAAAGGGACACAAAAAAGTGTCCACACCTGTAGGTTACCAAGAGCCAACAGAGCTTGCAGTCCAGAGTCTGTGCTCCTGTACATCCCTTCCCCACTGCCTGTCCATGAGGGAGATGCAGAGTGCCCATTGCCTGAGAAGGCTGGCACTGCTCTCCTGCTGGTGAACTGGTCAGGTGTTCAAACCCTAAAATGGCCTTACTGTTTCTGGGTAAGGGGGAGGAAGGTGAGGGACAAAGAGGCATCCCTCCCAGCAGGAATGATCTCTGCATGACCCTGACTTGTGAGAGCCCAGAGTGAAGGGAGTTTTCAGAACTGAGATGCAGACACAGTAACCTTAGATGAAGCCATTTACCCAGATTGCTGTTATTATGCATGGTACAAACAAACAAAAAATAAGCTTCATTGCAAGTGTTTGAAGGATTTTCATTTTTAAAAAATCTCAGTCTGCTGGTTTTTCTTGTGTATTTCTGAAATGTTGAAGAAAATTCCTTTTTCCATGCAGACTGACTAGATATCCCAGCCCTCTAGAGCTTACCATGTGTGCTACGTGCAACCATTCCAACGTGGGGAAGCATCATGCATAACGAGAGAGAGAAATTAGAAGTTGTGCATAACAGAAAACACGACTCTTACCTTCTATCCATTTTGCCATCTGACTCTAAAGTGAGAAGAGGAAAATGTGGTTAGTTGAGAAGCAAGAAACAGAGTGGTGATAAGCCTCCACAGAATTTGTGAGGAGGCTACAAGGAGTGCATAGTTACAGCTGGTAAAGATCCAGCCATCCTTTCTGAGGCAAAACTCTTTGATATTAGTTGTGTCATGCAACTTTCCTAAAGCCCTTCTTCATTCTTCCAGCTGGAATATCTCATGACAATTTCCTCAGAGCTGTGTCTTAGCTAATACTTTGTCTGGTTTGAGTGTGGTTGTAGCATATCCCCAGGGTATAATGAGAAACAACTTTGAAGCTGAAGAACTTGGTTATAGTGAAATGCAAGTCTGCAGTTCTAGGCAGTCCAGCAATTCAGACACTTTTAAAATAGTTCTTCACAGGAAAACCAGAGCTGTTGCTTGTACACAATTCTAACACTGAAGCTTAGATGTGCTGTATCAGAAGAGAGCTAGATCTATGGAAAAAGGGATCAGGAGTATTTTTTTCTTACCTCCAAAGTCACTGTCATTCATTTTGGCTTTGATCATGCAGATTATAACTGCTATGAAACCGATTGCTAGAACTGCTCCCAGAGTAACTCCTATAATAACATATGTGTAATCTGCAAATAGTGAAAACAAATCAGTAAGTGTACACCTTTAAATAATAAATACATTGTTTGAGTTTCAGATGTAACACATCCCTTAAAAAAAAAAACTGAGCCAGAGTAGGTGGCTGATAAGAGTCTGAGTCTGTTCTTTAAAATCCCTGCATGCAATGGAGCCATGTGAACCTGTGGCTAAGGGGCTTGAGGGTGTTTCATGATAATGAGCATCTTCAGCTTTTGGTGTGTGCACATCTCAGCTGGGTTTTAGAGCCAGGACTTGACTTTAACCCAAAAATAAAATCCCCCATCCACACTTCTTTGCCAATCTGCATCCTTCCAAACTGCTATTGCTGCTTCCAGATATGCACATGCACATATCCACCTCCCAGGCCCTTGGCTCCTGCCTTGCCCAGCTGTTCTGCCTCTGTAAGTCTTTGCTGGGAGGAAGGGGAATTTGAAAGTGTAAACTATGTGCTGTGATTTGGCATCACTGTGTGTACATGAGGGTTGTGTGTCAGGCAGGGGGTGCCTGTGTTCAGGATCTCAGTCCCATGCTCTGTCCTCATGCACATCATTTAAAGTGCCAGTCACATGACAGGACTCTGCAGCATAGGCAACTCCAAACTCACAGTGTTTATCTTCTACACCTAAAAAGTATAAGAAGTCTTCTAATGGCATTCAGTTTTGTTATTTTGGGTCCGGCTTCCTGTCTGGAAGTGAAAAACCCACCATGAACTCACCTATTTCCTCCTCTGGATTTCCAGAAGCATGTACCTTTGCTCTCCAAAAATCTGGAATGGAAATATTTTAGCCTGTTAGGACATTGAGCAGAATGCCATTTCTGGCTTTTTCCAAGGGGACAGTTGATTCTAATGAATCCTAGGGTAGAATCCTAGGCTTCCTGCAGTAGTGAAATGTTGTCAGTCAAGTTAATGAGGGCATCCTAGAAATGTGGCCACACTGTGCCTGTTTTTGACCAGAGGAGAAAATACAATTCCAAAATTTTAAGTTGCCTTAGCACTGTTTTCATTCTATGGTTTTGTCACTGCAAGCCAGAGAGCTGTATGCAAGAGAAGCTGCTATAAATCAAGGAAAATATTACAGATGCACTAAACCTAATAAAACATGCTAATAAGTGAGGATATGACATAGCCCAACACCACTTTTCGCATGAATCCCAATCCTGCCTGGAGTTCCAGTCTTCAGAATGTGATTTATTGCTGGCAGAGAAGAGTCTTTTCCTCTTGCAAGCAAATTTTGTGGGCTGGAAACAAACCTTTCCAGAGAGTTTCACACCGAGTTCCCTGTTCATTAAAAGGAGACCTCCTGGCTCTTCCCTGCTCCATAAAGCCACTGAGCCATGGTACCTGATGCTCAGAGTGTGCAGGCCCTCAGAATGGACTGGCTTTGAAGAAAACAGTTCATTCCCACATACTTTAGGAAGAAAACAGAATCAACATGTTTAAAAAATGAGAAAAAGGAGAGGCCATGTTTAGTTTTAATGTTGCTTGGTTATTATAGGAAATTGCTAAAAACATACACTCAAATGTTTTTTCATTGCAAGGACATTTCCACCAAGGCCTTTTCAGGTAGCTCGAAAGGATGTAACTGATGTGCAGCTGCATGAGGTGCTGGGCCATGGGAAGGCTTTAAAGGCAGGTATAACTCCTGCACTCTAAACCTATGTGCTGCTCAGCTCCTGCCTCCTGCACGTGCTTCAGGCACAGCACAAAGTCACTGCTCTTGGGCAGGGTGACAGTACAAGGGGCACCTGGTGGGGACACGCTGCTTTGCACACAGCATCACCTTTTCACCGGCATTCCCCACCGTGGCAGGGAACTGGGAGGGAGTATTGTCTGGCTGAAACCCAAGCAAAATTTCAGTGTCTTAAATGCACGCAGTTTTCCTACTGCTACTGTCCTGATGTTGGACACATTTTAAATCCCAGCTCCTCCCCTCCACTTTCTGTGGAGAAAGAATTTTATTTTCTTGAGGTTTTAGGGTCTGTACTTTCATTTGTTGTCCAGTAAAATGAATGCTAGAAAATTTTAAGCATGAAGCATAGACCTTGCATTACAAAACAAGGCATTTTGGTGTCTTTACAGAAATAATCTTGTGTCTGCTTTTCAGACTGCTAAAACTCTTGAGCTGAGTGTGGGCCCTGGGGCTTCCGGGGTTATGCCAAAAAAACCTGATATACTGGGTGGCTTACAACAGATTTATTTTTCTTTCCTGGTCTTAATCACATTTCTATTCCCAATTTTTAATAAATTATAAATCAAGCTTCAGAAATCTGGAGAAAAGCTTAAAAAAATCTTGAGTTTTAAAGCAAATATATTTTGGGAACTAATTGAGAGCTGAAAGTTTTTTTGGTTTTTTTGCCAAACTTTTCTACATAATGAAAATGTCTGGAAACTTATTTTATACAAGCAGAAATGTTTTCTCTCCAAAATCTCCATAACACTCAGAAGAGGAGTTGTAAGGAGTAGAGAATCTATGCTTATACTGGCTATATGAAATGAGGAAAATCAAAGTTATAAGGAAATTTAAAGAGAACAAAAAGCTTTAAGGCTACACAGTGGGCACAAAAAGCATAGCTTCTGGTTTTTTCCATATTAAAAGGTAGTCTTTTTGCTCTCGCCTGTGATTTTATTTCATTATAAATTTGAAAAAAAACACCTTTCTTCCATCCCCTTAATTATTCTTTGTGCTCATATGAAAAATGTTTTAAATTCAAGCACAATAAAAGTGATATTGTATTACTTTTATTATCCTAATGATCATAATACATAGACCTTAATGTATGCTTTCTAATGGAATTAAACCAGTGACAGATTATGTGTTTTATGGCAGAAATAATATTTTACATGGAATATTTTATGTAGGTCCATTTAATATATTGAGATTAAATTATTAGTTTCTTTTTAAAAAGGGAGGGAAATTCCTGAAAACCCACAAGACTAAAGAGAATATTTTCAATTCATTCTTACAATATGCTTTTAATTAAGTTTTAATATCATTTGCTGGATGCTGCTTAAATACTGTTTGCTTTCAAAGACAGTGTTAGGTGGATTCTATTTGTTTCAGTTTTTTCTTGGCTGCAAATAGGTGGACTAATTAATTCAAATACACAATTTTCTGTTTGATCTTGACCTTATCTGCAATTTAGATCTTTTGGGGACATACAAAAACCTTCCATTTGGGGGGGTTGGAAATGATGGCTTAAACTCTGCCGTGCTCTAGTCCCAGTGCTGGGTTTCTGACTCTGTAGAGAGTTTAGACTAACACTCACGTCTTGAATAAACCCTCTGGACTTGCAGAGTATTTGCTCCTGTGGAAGAGCCTAGCAGATGAATTCAATACCCAGGCTTGAGTAACTTGTGGATCATTTTTCAAAGAGCCTCGAAGCCAGTGACGGTGCTCTTTGCCCTGTGCTGTCCTGGCTCGGGCGGTGTGCAGCTGGCACAGGCTGGGGATGTGCCCCCGGCTCTGGCAGCACCAGGAGCCTGCTGAGACACCGGGCTGGGACTCCAGCCTCTGGGGAGCATCTTGGTGAGTGTGCTGCTGGCAGGGGAGGCCGCAGGCTGGAAGGGCCCTGCTTACAGGTGGGGGCATGGAGAAAGAGGAACAGAGAACGTGCCGGGGGAGGGTGCTGGGTGAGCCGTGCTGGAGCCGGGCTCTCAGTGGGGAAGCTCTCCCTGCCGGCTGCAAACACTCTGTAACACGGAGCATCACTCTGCAACACGGAGTGCAGCTCTGTAACACGGAGTACAGCTCTGCAACACAGAGTACTGCTCTGTAACACAGAGTATCCCTCTGCAGCACAGAGTACCGATCTGTAACACAGAGTACCGCTCTGCAGCACAGAGTACCACTCTGTAACACAGAGTACCGCTCTGTAACGGAGTATCACTCTGCTGCTGTGGTTACCCTCTGCGAGGTGGAGCTGCTGAGCACGCGATGGAGCCGCAGATAAACTCGCTGAGCTGGGAGCCTCCAGTCTGATCTCGGTGTAACTCTGGGCAGTCAGCCCCCCGCCAGACCTTGCTGCACACAGAGCTGAGCCAAGCAGAGAGCAGCCTCTGTGTCACACTGCTGTGCCCGGGCTGTCTGTGACACAGCTCTGCTCACCCGGTGCCTTGCTCAGAGGTCAGCTCAGCCAGGAAAATGATGCAGAATGAAATTTGGGCATAAAACCAGGGAGCAGGAAGAGCTCAATTTCCCTGCCGGATTAGGTATTGTAAACCATTCCCAGCCATAACCTACAGTGGTAAACAGCAATACAGTGAGCCTCATCTTTCTAAGTACACAGCATTTGCCTTAGTCCCTTTGCTTGTTTCTCCTGCTTCCACGTGACTTTTCCCCCTTTCTCCAACAACTCATATTTCTCCTCATTGCAGCAGATAATGGCTAGTCCTGTGCCTTTGCAGCAGCCAGGAGCTCACAGCCATTTACAATTGAGGCAGCAAAAAGAAAAGGAAGCAAATCTCTGGGAAGCGCAGAGGCAGGGTAGAGAGCACTACTGCAGATCTGCGGACCGCTTTGCGGAAGGTGAGGCAGGAGGGGATACCCAGTGGACACAAGCGGGAATAACGAGTCTGCATGTCTGAGGTGGGGCAAACTGCTCCTGTGGGATTCCCCAAGTGTAGATGGTGATATTCTGTGAATGTCTGCATGAAGCAGGGTAATGAAGCATAGGAGGAGCTCATTAGGTAAAAGCTGAGGCTTTTACCACCAGAGGGTGATGCTTGCCCCCTTAGCAAACGTCCAGGGACAGCAGTAGCCTATGGAACTGCTGCCAGCTCCCCGCTCCCCGTTAAACTACACTGCTAGTCCCAGTGTTCATATGACCCCTGCTGAGGCTTCCTAGCCATGAGTCCCGCTGCTTCCCTCACAAAGTGGAGATGAGTAAGAATGAAGTAAGGAACAGGTTGTGAGAAAGCCCTGCTTTGGGCCAGCAGGGAGCATTAGAAGCAATGTGAGTCAGGACTCAGAGTTCAGAAAGGGAGAGTCGCAGAGTCCAAGAGCAGCTTGCAGTCAGCACGCATGCAGGTCAGTTTTCCCTCAAACACCACTGAAGTACTGTTTCCTGGACAGGGAGTAGGAAACAGTGCTAAACAAGGTGCTCAGCAGGTGCACATCTCATCTGCAAAGCTGCAGGCATTTAACTTCACTGTGTCTTCTGGACTGTGCACAGCTGAGCCCTTTGCACCCAGAATAGGAAATGTGAGCTAGAAAACTCAGCAAAATACCCCTCTGGCTCAACAAATGTTTTTTCTCCAAGAAACAAAGTTTTACGCAATATATAGACAATGAAGCTGGGGAATAAATAAGCCCATCAAGCTCAGGAATAAAAGCCCTCAGAAAGAATAGAAAACAAATAAGTTAGATCACTTACGTAAGAGAAGAAATGCTGTAGGTGCCGATATCCAGCTTGTTAGTAAGGTCATTATGAAGTTGTGACAACAGAGTGGTTTCACCCAAGTTTTCATGAATTTTGCTCTTCTGCAGTGTCTGGGGAAAAAAAAAAAAAAAAAAAAACAACCTAAAACAGGTCACATGATTATTGAGAAACTACAGTCACATCCTGACTAGTTAGATTTGCAAACAGAAGTTGCCTTTTTTGGGTTTAAGCTCAATACATAAACAAACTTGAAAGTGTTTTGTGGAGAAGGTGGACAGCCAACAGCACAGCCTAGTTCAACTGTTTTGCTGTCTAAGGGACATTTAAACACTAACAGTTCTTTTTGCATATTGCAAACGTCCTACCACAGAGAATTTGTTTCTGCTGAAATCTTCTAAATCTGTTGATAACCAAGTGGATTTTCTGTCTTAGAAGAAGTTTTCTGAGGCATTATCTTTCAGTATTACTAGCTTTCTTATGAACTCGACTTGAATGCTATCATGTTTTCAGTCGAACACTTATTTGAATATTCCCTTTTCATGATCAGCTTTTTCAGGAGTAGAGAATCAGCACACTACGGCTGCTAAACTATTGCATAACAGTTCCCAGAGAGTAACTTCTAAGAAAAATGTCTTGATGTCCCTGTCTTATTTTGCTGTGGGAAGCATTGGTACAACTGACTGAGTGTGGCAGATGCCATAAAAAGTATTTGTTACTGCTTTGACCTGTAGTGTTGGTGTGCACACAGGTGTGTGTGTGTGTGTGTGCAGTTCATTTTTGCTCTTTCTCTGCTCCTGGTTCTCTATGGAATCAGAGTTGGAAACACCAAAAGCAAGTAAACAAAAATCTCTACACCAGCTGGATGGGAAAGATCAGGATCCTTGTAAGAAACCTCCTCTGTTTTTGTACTTCATGTTGCATCTGCAAATGATCCCATGTTTCAAGATTCCTGAAAACCTCTTCTAGAAATAATAACAGGAATGTCAGCTTGCTTGTTTTGTTTTGGGGTTTGGTGGCTGGGTTTTTTTTTTTTTTTATTTGGGGGTGTCTTTGCTTTATTTTGCTTTGGTCAGTTTTTGTTGCTTCTGATGGCCCAAATCAGCAGTCTCAAGTAGTTTCAGTATTTCAGAGGAGTATCTCAGTATTTGGGTGAAATCTCTACACCTATTTGCTTTATTCCACTGCTGCTTTTCCATGAATGCTGCAAAGAGCTTAGCTAGGTGACTGCACACAGCTGACTGTATAAGCTTCACTGTTCTTTTTCACAGCATACCTCCAGCAAGGAAAAGCACTGACCAGAATAAGACTTAAGAGAATCCTGCTTTGTAATAGGTTTATTCTGATTCTTGACCAAATTGGGAAATGCGGTTTCAAGCACCGTCATCATTATCAGCCTTCCCTCTGTTCTTCACCATCCAGCCAGTGGGCAGGATATATATGTTTAATTAATTCTGCTTTTACCTTCGACCTGTAAATAGTGGGAGTAATGTCAGATTTATACGTTACATGAATAACAAGGATTTCTCAGGAGACCCTGTCTTGGTGAAAGAGGCTAACTGTAATTTTCAGCTGTGAGTAATTGTATATAATATAATCCTAAATGATTTTTCTTCTGTAATTTCATTAGAGTTTAGAAATTTAATTAGATTTTGAATCACTCTGAAATAAAGTAGCAAAACACCCAGAGACTAAGTGCAGTGGTTATTTTGTCCTCCGAGGCCAGAATTCTTGGTCTCAAATTGGCATGTGTTCATTAGGAGGAAGTTTGCAGAAGTTCTTGATATATTATTGTCTTTCAGAACGGACTCTGAATAGGTCTTTGGAGAGCATTAGAAGAGCACACAATTATTATACAGACTCTTTTTGAGGTTTAAGATCATCTGCCTTTCATATACTTAATAAAAATACGCCTCTAAAGTTGTTTAAGAAACTGTGGAGATAGGAAAGATGCTACTCCAGTGCCTCAGTGCTCTTCCTGGTTTATTAGCAACTCCAGTACCTGTGTATGATGATACAGAGAGGAGCTGTTTGCTTTACTTTAATGATTAGGTAGGTTTATGGTTATTTTTATTGCCACACATATGAACTGTCATGGTGGCTGTAATTAGAGACACACTAAAATGCTGTTCCTTCTATTCCATCTGAGGTTCAAAAGAAATCTGTCCTGGCCAACTTTGATTCTCTGTGCAATTCATTCTGTGGGCAAAAAGTGGACTCAGATGGCAGTGAAAAGCATGAAGCAAAGACCAGTGCAACAGCTTATGATAGTATGGGGTGCCAAGGTAGTTGTGGGTTTAAAAAGGAGATTCTCTTAAGAAATGAAAAATACAAATGTTGTGAAATGAAGAATTTCAGCAGGACAAATCAGACAGACAAATATAAAAAAGCTCTCTCAATAACAACAAGATAACCTATTTGAAAAGAAAGTAGTAGGTCCAGTGCAATGGGATGCAGTCCAAAAGTGAAAAATCAAAAAGAAGCACCCTATATAATCAGAATATTCTGTTACAGACTGACCCATGCAAACATTGCTGGCTGACTCACGTCAACATCCTGTTGACAGGATTCTAGCATCCTCTGTGTTTGCCACTTCAGCTAGACAGGAGTGAAACAGTTCCTTGATCTGATCCAAGGGGTCATTTCCTTTGTTTCATTAACAGCTCTTGATGAGATCTCATCATCACACAGATCCAACCCTCAGGCTCAAATATATGCTTCAGAGTGTGGCCAAATAAATCTTGAGTCCGATTGAAAAAGATTGAAAGATTTTGTGCACTTTGCTTGATGGATACTGTGGTGATTAGACAACCTCAGGCAGCCTGGTGTGTGTGGATATGCTGCCTTCCATCAACATGTCATGTCACATCATGGAACAAATTGAAGAAAACATGTTCAGGCTGGCTACTGCCAAAAAATCAAGGTGCTTTTGCTGTGGGCATCCAGAACAAATGGAAACTATGCTTGAAAACTCACAGCTGCTCTTCCTTTGCTATTTTCTCCATCACCCCCTCTGTCAGGACTCTGAGCTGCTGGGACAACTGGAAGGGATTCCACATGGCATCAAGCAACAGAATCACAGATGTCGGGTGTGTTAACAAAGGGAAACACGCCTGCACCAGTTATTTAATGCTTTCCTCCCTTGGTGTAAGGAATACTGTGGGAAACCGTTCGGCATTCCTGTCTTGTTGCTTTTTTATTCCACTCCATCTCTCTTTCCTTTTCCATGTAAAGTAATGTGTTATGTTACAGAGATGCTGGTACATTTTAAAAATGTGTTTTCTGGATTTTACTTAGGGACACTATAGCTTGTCTCTGTTACCAACTCAGAGAAGTGTGAGGAGGCAAAGAAAAAAGCCTTGGGACATGCACTCAAATCTCTTGTGTACATCAGGAAAGACAGTGCTGAAGTAATCTCTACATTATTTGTCTCATTGATGAAATCTCAGTGAGCAACTGGAGGAGGAGATTTTTCCACAGGTTGTATATTTTCTGAAGCACTGTAAGTCCCAGTGGAGATGCTGTACTATTTGTAAAAGTGCCAGAGGAACTGGGATGCTGCAGGAGGAAGAAACAATCCCACACAGCTCATGAAAGGAGTCATTGTTGGAGAGTTTGGCTCTCTGAGCAGTGAGTTTTGGACTGGGTGACCCTAAATGAAGGGTTCCAGTATTCACTGGATGATATTGTCTGGTGCTCTGGTTATCTCGGTCACTGGAGGGGTGTTTGTTGATAAAGTTCCTTTACTGAGGCAGCACTGCTGGAATTTTTCCTATGTAGGAATTCATACGGCATGAACAAAACATGCCAGGCAGCCTGGCTTTGTCATTGTTGCATATTCTGATACACTCAGCTGTGTCTCAAAATACCTTTGACATGTATGATGATAATTTAGAAAGCTCCTAAGCAACCTCTGAAAATGGCTAGGTGCTTACTGTCTGAAGGTGGAGTGTGTGGAGGAGGAGCAAACTGCATTCAGAGCAAGAGGAAAGGGTAAAGTATGTCCACTTTCCATCCAATATTCTTGCATCTCCTGTCCATCTGTATTCTGTATAAGCATGTTGGACTTTACTAAAAGGAAACCGTGGTGAGTTTCCTCCAAATGATCTACTAAAGAACATAGTGGAGTAGAAAAAACTTTTTTTGTCTTTCCTGTTTCAGGTGTAAAATAGGATTTTCAGCAGACTAAATCTTCAAAAGAATATACGCTGTAAGAGTGGAAAGGTTGAGCATCTTTATGAGGAATGAACTCCTGAAAAACACCAGCTGTTCCTTTGTGAAAATGTAGATTCAGTGCTCCATAGGAGTGGTAATTCAGGTAGTTCATGTCCCTGTTACCCCTTCTTGGCTGGGTCACTTGCTGAATTGCATTCTCATGATGTGCTGTAACCAGAGAACAGAATGATCCATTGCACTGGCACAGCAAAAATTTGGTGTATCCACGGATTTTTTTTTCTTTTGCTAGTCAGTTCAACCATCAAAAAAGGGGGTATGAAATGTGAAATATGTAACTTCCACAGGAAAGCCTGGTTAGTTTTTGGGTAGAAATGTTCAACTTGTGGTTTTGGGGGTGGGTGTGTTTTGTTTCAATGATAAGGAAGCTTTTGCTCTCAGACTGCTAGTCAAGGGCAGCTATGCCTAGTGAACAGTGGACAACTGGGCTCCTAAAGCTCATTTGTATTATTCCTTGCATGTACAAACATGTTGCACTTTGCTTTTGAAATCCTGTTGTCAGAAGCCAGTTTGGAATGTACATAGAGCAGAGTTACTTGAACAAACCATGCAGTTCCTGTTCAAAGGAACTGCCACTTTCTTTATAATATAAGCAATACTGGTGACATGACATTGGACCTAACTGTATCCCATTTTGGTGCCAGCTAATATTTGCACTTACACATGGCATTAAAGAAGCTGGGACTTCTCTTGACATAAAGCAAATGTTGCATCTTTAATGGAATACAAGAGGCGTAAACAACCTAATCCCTTTTTTGGGATTGGAAATGTGGTTTTTTCCTCTTTTACATTTAAAAGGACTAAAAGTCTTTAGACATCTTCATAAACACAGGTTAAAGTTAAACAACCATTCAGCATTCATTTCCATGCAGATCCCCCAAAATAGATTACATTATCTGCCTGTGAAACCAGCTCTTTTGCTCACGTGCACAGTTCTGTGGAAAGCTGAAAGATTTCAGCCTCTGACAAAGGTGTTCAGAAATCTCATCTGTGCATGGTAGGGCTGTGCCTGCCAAACTGAGTGAAAAGACTTTTATAGACAAGGAAGAATGGCAGTAAAATTCAAATTTAGATACCTGAAGTAAGAGAGTTAAATATGTTACCTCCCTTCTTTCTTTAATCCTTTATATATAGATACAGGGATGTAAAAACCTGTTTTAACTCCTTCAACAGGAATTTAAGTACCTACATTATGGTTTAAGACCATTGGAATATTAGAATCTTATAGGATCTAACCTGTGTTATCTTTCTGATGGATGAGGCCTGAAGTCTTTCCTATGGGGGTAGTGTTAATGATAGGCAGTTAGCAGAAACAGCATCTCAGTGCAGAGGCACTTTCCTAGTAAAATCATCACTATGCCTGATCAAGTGACAGCCAAGGCATTCAGCTTTTACTGTGTACTAACGTCTGCCTGCATCACAGCCCAAATTAATCTTATGGGAGGATCTGAAACAAGACTGCCTTTCTCACTGAATCCTTGCAGCACCACAAGTTCTGGTAGATGCCATTCCCCTGCACTGTCTATCTCTATTGAGCTTGCAGACTCCTGCACCTCTGCTTCCCCTCACACAGAGCCCTTATGAAGTAGATTAATTTGAAGATATCCTTAAAAGCTTTAGATGGTGGACAACAAATGTGAGGTGATTGCTGATTGGCAGCTTACGTAAATGTGGTCTTCATTTCTCTGTAGAAAGCAAGACCTCGGCCATAACATGTTTCTTGATTTCCTTCCCTTTTGTTTGTCACTGTCCTTGTTTATCAGTCTAAAGCATATCAGATGAACCAGGCCAGGGGCAACATGGGGTTGCTTGATGGTGTTGATGCCATAGTGGGAAGCAGCAGAACCAGCATGTGAAGTATTCAAGGGCTGACTTCGAACTATGTGTATTTGTGATATGCAAGCTGCACCAGGAAAGGGAATGTGAGGTTACTGCAGTCACTCAAGCCTGTGAAGATATTTGTCATTCCAAAACTATGCTATTGAGGGCTTTGGTTGGTGGGGGAACATCAGGGAGGGTAAAATAGTAAGTGGAATGTAGGTTCTCAGGATTGCTATTAAAGAGGAACAAGTGACATCATGACAAACTCATCTATTTCTCCCCCAGGAAAGTGATGGAAACAGCACACATAACATTACCCCTGATCTCCTGGTGTGAATTTTGCAGGGTTTGTATAAATCCAGTGTACATGGATATAGCTTAGGCTGGGACTCCTGTGTTCAAGGGAATTCTGAAGTGCAGTTCTGCCCCTCTTGGGCTCTTATTTTCTCTGTGAGCTTGCTGGCACCTGAGCCTGGCCCATGTACACCAAGTCTCTTCATGGGTTCAGCTAAGCAAGGGTTTGCAGAATGAGGAGTGATGAAGAGACTGCATCTACATGTCCCTGTTTTGGCTGCAGAAAATCAAAACCATCCCCTTTTGGTGATGAGTATCCTTAAATGCCACCATCCACTACTGGGATGCCAGGGGGAGTGGTCTTTGCATGGTGCCACTGCTGCAGCCTGTGGGGCTGTTTCTGCCTATAGCTCACAGCTCTGGGTTTGCCTAGACATTTCCAACGACAAGACATGTCCTATGCCTCTGGACATATTTCATGTCCAGCGATTAATTTTTACTTTTATAGCATTTTTCCATTATTTTCTTCTTCTTGGCTGTCTAAGGAAGTCAAGCCTTGATAACACCTGCCTGGAAATGCAGGCTGGGCTGGAACTGATGTCCTCCTGACTTGCTTGGATCTGTTCTCATCTCTTGGGATCTTCAGTATTAATTGTCTGTTTTCTACTTTTTTGAGCTTTTGCCTTTCTCAGTCCAGTCCTTTGGCTGTACTATCACCTAGAAGTCAATGCAGATGCAGCAGAAGGTTTTGTTCAAAATTTATTTCCCTGGTGCCCAAAGTAGGACAAAACTGAGAAGAACCTGAGCAAGAACCTGCTGTAGTGCTGGGAAATTTCTGAGTGGAAAATGGAAGATTTTTCAGTGATCCACATGTTCACATGGTCTGACATTTTGATTAAGGGAGGGAGGGGTTAATTTGCTAGCATCATAGAATGGTTTGGGTTGAAAAGAACCTTAGAGATCTTCTAGTTTCAACCTCTCTGTCATGGGCAGGGGCGCTTTTCACTAGACCATATTCCTCAGAGCCCAAATCAGCCCTGAACACTTGCAGGGGTGGGGTACCCCCAACTTCTCTGGGCGGCTTCTTGCAGTGCCTCACCAGTTCCAGTGCCTCACATATCATGTTCCTTTGGAATCTGATTGTCTAAATCATGTAGGAAAAATTCTAGTCTGAGTTACATGTGTACAGTTTAGTGCGTCACTGCTTTAGTATCTTATTCTGTTTTTTCTGTGACTGAAGGATTTCTAAATTTCTCAAGTCACCTGTAGGACGCCAATCCAGCAAGGTTTAAACAACATCAGTAAAATTACAAGGTGCCTGTTTTCTTTCAGGACTCTCCCCCGTGAAGATCCTTTATGATCAGCATTAGCAGGTGATTCCTCCACCCTGGCAGCCTCTACTGGAGTGAAATACAAGCACTTTTACCAGCACTTACCATGGATAATTAACAGCTTAGTTGGGGCTTCAGTATTTACTTGAATTTGCAAGGTTGCAAGACTTAGGGAAGCCCAGTCTGATCATTATTCACTTCTGAGACAGATGTCGTGGAAGAGGTTAGTATAGTCCCTGGCTTCCGTGTGAAGCTGGGAGCAGGATTTGAGGGGGTAGGGATGTAGGGAGGCCATGGGGAAGGGAGGGAATGACAGCATCAGAAGTAAATAGCTGCAGGAGGATGCTGATGGCCACAGAAAAGGGGCAGAAACACCTTTGGCTACAGCAAAAGTGGCATGACATGTTAAAGGAGAAAGGAAATGTAAAACTGAGAGTCATGCTTAAACTACAGACTATGAAGTGCCTTGTCTGGGGGTGGGCATGTAGGGACTGATGCTAAACGAGTAGGTATATTTTGTAAAGCATATTTGAGGGCTCTTAGGCTAAGGAAATTTTAGATGAATTTCAGATGTCAGGTCAGACAAGGGGACAGAGATATAGCATAGCAGCAATGTCAGTCTGAGCAGAGAGCCAATAAAAGGTCTTGGCTTATTCTACAGAGATACAAAGATCATGCAGCATTTTCCAAAGCCCTGTAGCAATCAGGTACTCTTGCAGTTGATCCCATGGACTGGGCATCCATATTCCCTTGGCTCTTCAGACCATATCCCCTTGGCTCTTCAGACTATCCTTGTCTCTTCAGTGAGCTATTGCTATCCCACTTGGTGTGATAAAAGAAACTGCTAAAACTGGAGGCTGCTGAGTGCTATGCTGCCTCTATTCAAATCTCTAATGAGCTCCTCCTTGTAGCTCTAGGTTTAATTAGTTTTCATTGCAATATTAATGATCCAAACAAACCATTTTAACTTTCCTGTTGCACAGCTGGAATCTTCTTATTTAGTATTGTACTCTATAAGGGAATCACACCAACTTCCTTTCCCCTCCCCCATTTCTGCCATTAATATGCATTAAAATCTCAGTCTCACCGGCATAGAATTTCAGACCTGCTATAAAACTCTAATAATATCTAAAAATGGCAAGACTGAACTAGTGACAGAGCCTTATCCAAATAATGCAAAGATAGATTTCTCCTAGAGTTTGATGGAAACAATTATTAATATTTCATTCTTTTATTTACAGTCTAACAGCATTTACAAAGATTTGTTCATTCCTTTGAGCATACATAAAATCTCTCTTGAACTCCTTAGTATTAGAGAAGAAATGTCTAATCTGTCAGTCTCCACCAAAAATGCCTGCTTTCTCTCTTTATTTTCCCCTCAGGAGAAGGGCACACCCTGCCCTTCCCAGTGTAGGTCTGAAGACTGCCTACCTCAAAGTCTTCTCCTATCACAATGGACTAGATGCATCTCACATTTCCCTCTGAAATCCCCAGGAGTGAAGATTTAGAGGAGAGCAGAAACCCCCTGGTGTGTTTCAGCTCCTGGACTCACTGTGACTTGTGAAGCCTTAAATAAATTGGACTGTAGATATTCTGGGCATCTTCCTGTTGAAGGATCCTAGAGAAGACTAGACTCTCTGAAGGACTGACATAGAATCTTGACAGCACCTTCTTCTTTCTAAGCCACAGAAATAATGAAAAAGTTGGTTGCAAGAAAGCTCAGAATTTCTTGCTTAAACTCCTCCTCAGAGCTGGTCTGTTGCTGTCACAAAATCTGGTCAGTTTTGGCTTTTTCCTGTTTAGAAATGGATGCTTTCTAGGAGCCTGAAGAGCTGTGCTCTGCTGAGAAGCTGTCAGCAGCTGGATAAAAGGATTTGCCAGCTATACTGCACAAGGCAGGTCAAGATACAACTGTGAAAGTGCAAAATAGATTCAGCACCACTTGCAAAAAGTAATTTCATTGGGACTTACTCTCATAAGTGCTCACATTGTTTTTGAAAATAGGACTTTGGAGTGTGCCTGTGAAGATCTAGAAATGCTGTGTGATTGCTGGCTCTGTTGTTGCCTGCAGGGTCTAAGTTCAAGAGAGGAACAAGTGACTTGATTGCAGAGCACCATCTGCATGACCCATGTAGTGGAGAGCTGGAGGTCCCTCCCCTGGAGCCCCTGCAGTGTTTCCTTCTGCATGACCCTAACCTGCCCCTTCTCCAAGAGGGCTGTCCTCATAGAGCACTTTTCTTTAGGAATTCATCAAGCCACATGGGAGCTAAGCTCACAATTCTCTCCTTAAGTCAAGCATTTATGGTTCTGTAGATTTTCTTGAAACCTACAGCAATTCAGTAAATGCAGGAAAGCAATTGTATCATCAAGGTCCCTGGCTGCTGCTTGTGTTGGGAGAATCAACCAGGAGAAAGGCTGGACACTGATGGTCAAGTCTTCACTCAGGGGTCCCAAGGTTTCTCCAGCTGTGTAGAACTGTAAAAATAAAAATCTCCACCTCCACCTCTGTGTTTAAATACCATTTCTTTTTCTGCCTGCCTAGCTGCCTGAATAGAGACTTTTAGTGTGTGGGTATCCTGACTTATGGGACTCATGGCCCATGGCACATTTGTCTGCAGCTGCAGTTTCTTGAATATTCATATCAGAGAGCTGATTTTGCTATTGCTGTTGTGCTGGTTTTCTTCATATTTTTATTCATTTGTTGAATGGGAGTATAACCTACAAATCACTTTGTCAAGCTGACAGGTGTTTGTCCAAAGTGCTCCTGCTGAAAAGTTGTTGATAACTAACTTATTTGCTCCCATGTAGGAGAAAACAAGAGGATGTGTAATCCCTTCAGAAATCACCAGAGTAGACGGAGTAGAGGAGCAGCCAGGGAAATGAGACATGCTGTCTCTTTGCTCATCTGCAAAAAGTGGAGGTAAGATTGAACTGAAAACACAATCAGAATCATATCCTGACAGTGTGACAGGGTGATACAGCCTGCACCCTCAGGAATGTGTGGCATTGTGGAGGATATAGGGAGCACAGCTTCTGGCTGGGCTGTGCCCAAGTTGGAAAGGACATCTTCAAGAAAGGAATATAACAACAACAGGAAGATAATTTCCCTGAGGTTTCATGTCACCAGAGTTGCCTTTAGTGTTTTGTTGCAATTGACAGTACCACAGCAGGAAAATGAGCAGTTTAAATGCACTTCTTACTCTAAATGCAACTGTTACTTAAGATTAAAAGTAGTAAGATCTCTTATCCCTGCCAGCTAACCACAGCTTACCACACAAATATCTCCCTTTCTTGGTTTCCAGGGGCTTATTGTCTTCCCTTGGCTGCCAACATAATTATGTGTGGTTTCTTCCTAACTCAGTTCTGCCAGAAAGATGAACTTTAGTTTAGGTTCTTATCGAGAGGACTTTCAGTCTGTTCTATTTCTTCAGAGTCTCACCTGAGGCATCCAAAGAGGCCAGCAAGATCCAGAGAAGGGAGATGGGCATTAAGGTTAAGCCAGAAAACTGCTGGGCACTAACACCCTCACTGCCTTGGCAGCAGTCAGCACAGCATGTGTAATTGCAGCTTCAGTGACCTGCTCTGCTCTTTCTTCAGCCAGCAGCCCCTTGGTCAAAATACTGCTGTAAAGCTCAAACCAAAGGGATTATACCAAGGGATGGATCTGCTTGAACAGAATAGTTTTCTAAATTGAATTAAATTGCTGTTCAAAGAGTGCTTCCTTCAGTGACAGAAGTGTGATTTTACCTCTTTCTATTCCTTGTATCTCTGCAAAAATGAACCACCTGAGGGGACAGCTTCATGCCTCTCCATATCTGGAAACTTCCATAAAACTGAGCCAACTTTTGGTAGCAAAATGTATATTTTTCAGTGATGTTTAAATTAAGAGCCTTGGTTAATTTACTGCTCCCAGACTAAATCACATGGCTCTTAGAGAAACATCATTTTATCTCATACCAAACATGTTTTTCATTGCTGGTGGGGCTGACAACATCTCGTGAAGAGGCAAGACTTCAGGAGAGCAGATGCTTTATAGAATTTTTATTTACTTGCCATTTTGAATCTGTGCACCACCAGTTAGATTTTTCTTTAGCAGCTGAACATAACTCGTGGTTTTGAGAGGCACTGAGGACTGACAGCCTTATGTAGAAACCATTTAATGGCACTTTTCTCCCTTTAAATGAAAGAATAATTTCTTGTGCTGAAACAAACACAAAAATTGGTATGTTTTGGGCATAAGTTGGTGTTGCTGCATTAAATACTGAATCTTCTGTCTCCCCATAGAAGCAGGAGGGCCAGGAACCTTGCCTTAGGTACAGGCACTCTAAAGAGAGAATTACAGACACTCACCTGCAATTTCAGCAAGAGCATTTCCGAAGACAAATAGTACTGTAGAAACCAGGTGCATTTATGGTTGGTCATGAATAAAAAATAATTATATTAAAGGTGTAGGGTTGGGCAGGCTTCCTATTCTGGAATTGGAATCTCCTCTTAAAATCTTGAGCCATTTGGCTTGTGATGGAAAGCTGCTGGAAATGATATTTCCACATTGGAGCTCACTGCAGGGAAAACTTAAAGCTGTCAGTTGTTCCAAAAGCTAATGGAGACATTAAAAATATAGCAGCTTACTGGGGAGAAAACAGGGTGTGTGGGGAACACGTGTTACTAGCATATGCTGTAACTGGACTGTACGTGGTCTCCACATATTCATGAATGATGGCTGACCTCTACTCTGCTAGGGCACATGTGTGCATGTCCATCATGACAACACACTCTGAACTTACTCTATCAGAGGCTCTTGGGAACATAATCCTGATATCTGTCTCCAAATATAACTCTGCTGGTCTGCAATATAAGGCAGTGAGGAGAGCTGCTGCACCCAGGAGCCATTTGGAAACTGCTGCAGTGATATTCACAGAGATCTCTGTGCCTGGTTGATGACCTTCTTCGCTAAGAGGCAAATGTCTGCAGCTTGTAAAAGAAAAAGATGCCTCTGAATGCCTTTCCACTTTTAAAAGCTCCTCAATGCCGGCTCAGCAGAGCAAGTGAAACCCACAAGTGGCAGTTCTTGCTGTGTCTGTACTGTAAGAATGTATGCAGCCATGCATCTGGACAGGGAGGCTTGTCCCAAGCAGGGGACTGGGAATAATTCTTGGAACTGCCTCCAACTTAGAGCTAGAGGTTTGACCTGAGCCAAATCACTAACTAGGAACTGTTTCAGTCAGTTCCTGAGAAAATAAGTCAGTGTTCTTCTTTTTAATCTGTTTGTAAAACAAGACTGCAGAGCAGTACACAAGGGATTGGGAAAGACTCATTCATTTGTATTTAAAGAATATCAGGATCCTTGGAGAAAAGTTCCTTATTAGAGCAATAATGAATACAAAAAATAAGAACAATTCTGTTATCACACGGAAATTGCAGAGATCATCATCACTTGACTATAACTTTATTTGTCCTGTGGATTACAGCAAAAGAACAAATCATCCTCTCTAAGTGTTTTTGAATATGGAGGATGAAAATTATATATTGAGATCTTTTAAAAGAAAATTAAAACTTTAACTCTGAGGTGTGTGTAATAAAATGGCACTTTAATTCTCTAGTGAGCCATGCAAGCTTCTTCTGTTAATTTATTCACTTCTTTTCTTTTTGTGCTTCATGTAATATTCTGAAATTATTAATGTGGCAATATATTTGACCACAAAAACCTGCCTTCTAGTGTTGTTAAGATTGTGAATTAACTCCACAATGGAAGGCATTTCTGACTTCAAGGCAAAGAGATCATGCTTGGGATAAAATTATTAACAGCATGAACAGATATGCAAGAACTTCTAGCAGAGGTTTTCTCAGGTGTCTTGCCATGATGTGTCTGCAGGCTTAGGTCTGTCCACAGTGTTGCTGTGTTGGCTCTGGGATGTGTGTCTCTATGCTGGTGAGCTACACTCATGCCTCCAAAACATCTGCTTCATGCTCAGCAGTTAGAAAGGCAGACAGAAGACTGGGAAAGGGACCAAGAATAGTATTGTGTCCCACATAAATCCATTCTGAATAGTCTATGGTGATTGCTGTCACTTCAAAGCAGTTGTAAGAGCAGATTAAAGAAAGTCCAGGGATTAGAAGTGTAGAGAAATGCAGAGTATATTCTTCCATCAGAAGGACCATCAGCTCCAGTGCTGTTGTGTGAGCCTTCACTTGATACTTGAGCTCCCTGACTCTTGGCACAGGCAAAAGAGTGTTTGGTTGGTATTGTCTTTGCCGGAGGCTGGGCAAAGGCAGATTGCATCACCCTAACCCTTTTCTGGACTTCTTCTGAAGAAGAATGAGGTAAAGTTAAGGTGAATTTTTCACTCAATGAAGAAGTGTTGAACTATAACTACTCACTCTCCTCACTGCTTCCAGGCAGAGCAGAGAGTGGGGTCAAGCCATGGCCATGCTCTGCTCTGTCCTCCAGTTCTTGTGCTCAGCACACTGAGAGCTGAGCACATTCACTTTTCACAGGGCTGTCAAATAAACAGTGAAAGGAAACAGACTTCAAGACTCTTTTGACTGGAAAAGAGCACGTGTCTTTTTAGGCAAAGGCAGTGTTTGCTCATCACTGCTGTCAGCAGCAGGGGCTCTGCCCAGAAGGCCCTTTAGGCACTTAATTGTGTTAGGGGAGCTGTGAGGTCACGATGCAGCACCCATAGTGCTGGCAGCCTGTGGCAAGGGGAGGTGGGCTTGGTGTCAGCCCTGGAGTGTCACTGCCAGCACCACTCAGCACCCCTGGCTCCCTCCAGCCCATCTCACACTGTCCCAGCCACGGCGGGGGAAGGACGGACTTGGTACAGGCAGATTCCTCTCTGCAGACAACTGGGTATGTGTCTCTTTAGTTTTTCTTTCTGGGAGAAATTCTGTTTCCTGACTGATTATGAAATAAAATGCAAACTGTAGGGTGACAGCTCAGCATGGTTTGGTTTGGAAGGTTGGAAGGAAGTCACTTAGAGGAGGATACTTAATTTGTTTAGGTGCTTTTGATTTGATCCTATTCAATCTTAATCTGCTCATATTTCTTGCTGGAAAATTCGCAATTAATATACAGATATATAACCAGACCTGCAAATTTTAGAGGAAAACAATGACTGTTTGTACTGCTGCTTCTAGTTTCCTCTTTATTATTTTCTCAAATTTTTAGGATTTTCTCATTTATCCCTGCTCCCTTTGAATCTCCTCTCGTGTGTATTTCATTTGTATTTGCTTGCTCAGGGGATCTCAGTCGTTGTTGTATTTCTGTCCCCTTTCTAGGGCCAAAGTCCTGCCACCTCTCTCCAGCTGTCTCAGCGCTTGGTGCCTGGGCTAAGCCACTCAGGAAGGTTTCCTCTCTTGTCTGCCAGCTGTCCTGAGCTTGTGATTCTTCCTTAGAGGAAGAAGGGCATGTCAGTCATCCCAGAGGTGTCTGCTAACCTCCAGTGATGAGGAAAGGAGCCAAGATCAGTTTAAACTTGTAAAAGATGAGCAGTGGGTGTGATAGATTTTGTCCACTGATCTCTCCTTCTTGCTCATACAGGATATTTGGCACTAGAGCTGTTCTCTGCCTCACATTGTGAACTATTTCTGCATCCAACACTGAAACAAGCGTTCTTAAGTGTCTCTGTCCCCTGGGGGTGAATTTGTGCATTCCTGTGCCCTCACAACAATAATAAATAATATCTTCTATTTATAGAGCTTCAAAGTTTCCCAAAGAGCCACATTTGGGATGCAACATACCAACAGTTAGTGCATAGCAACCCTAGACAACTTAAGACATATGAATGTATCCAGTTGAAGCTGAAGCTGAGATTTCTTTTGGCAGAAGATAATTGTAAAACTTATTAATTATTATTGGTTTTGTTTATGCAGCTCTAGACTCAAGAGCAACAGGTGTTTTTAAAATATGACCAGCAGTTAGAAAAAAGCACAAAGGTATTGCAATCGTACCACAGTAATTTTCAAAAGGCAGAATGTCCTAGTAAAAATCCTCCCTTGGAGGTTTTTTCCATGTAGGACCCAGCACAAGCTATTGAGTAGCCCATAATGCCAGAAGAGGAGAAAGATGGCTTTTTCATAAGTTCCCAGTACAAACTTGACCATATAGTTTGGTTGCTCTGAAGCTAGCAACACATCTACAAAGCATCTTGTAGGTGTTTAAAGGTGACATCTGGAAAGAATACCAATGCAAGTATTTGATATGAATCCCTATGTATTTTGCAGGGTGATTTTGTTCAAATTGACAGTGGGATTGACAGGGACGTTGTGTCTTCAGCAACAGGACCATGTGTACATAGGCCTGGATTTATAGATCATCTCTAATTGCAAGGTTAGGTGTTTGCTCACTCTGGTAACAGCCACAGTGGAAACCATTAAAATCTCCTGGACGTCACAAACTAATGTAGCTCAAATAGTAAATAAAAGGACAGTGTGATTATATTGGAAATATTTTGTAGGAGCAGTGAGTCTACAAATGATTTTTGAAAGAACTATGAAATGTCCTGTCTTTAGGTTTTTTTGGTTTTTTTTTTACATTGATGTCCAAGTAAATGGTAAAGCTGTGAAAGGTGCAAAGGAAAATGTGAATCAGAACACTGGAATTAACCATTCATCAAGGCATCTAATGCTGAATAATATAAAATTATTCTTTGAGAAGAGTGTTCCATTTTTATGCATTTTGATGCACAACACCCATTCCTTGCTTTCTTCTGAACTTTCATTACTAGCATAGAAGTTTTGTATTTTTTCTTCAGTTGTTTTCCTAAAAATCTGTAGTCTTTCAGAAAGGGTAGAGATGTTTTATTTTCAATGGAGATGTTTCATGCTTGTCATGCTCAACTAAGCTTGAAAAAGACTATCCAAGTTCTCAATAGCATCCCTCCTGCTAGGACAGCACAAACTCTGTCTGAAGCAATAAGCAAGCAGAGCATTTTCAGCTCCCACTCATGTCTGTGGAATGGTTTCTAATGGTCGATTAGAGCTGGCTCAGCTGCATATGCCAGGCTGCTTCTGCAGTAAACATCAATTTCCAAAATATCCAGGTTTTGTGCACCACTTTGAAATGTGTGAGATGCTGCTGTCCTTCAATAGGACTGGAATATTGAAATCAGAGGGACTTGTGATCCCAAATGACATGGGCACTGTTAAAAGTGTTGCCAAATGGAGACATCAAACCTTGCCTCTTTGTTCAGGCCTGCCTGCCTATGCAGTCATTTTCTGAATGAATGTGGAAACATTGGATGTAGGAATTGCTGCTGTGTTTTGAAATAGCAATACTTTCTGTCACTAACTAAAAGACTGCAATGGAAATTCAGTTTGAGCTTGCAGTGCTTAAACGCTTCAGTCTGCTTCAGACAATATCTGTATTGAGTGTAAACACTTCTGAAATCAAGGACAATATCTGTATGAGTGTCATTATGGATCAGCTAGAAGCCTTGATATTGTGAACATGTTTAGTTTTGTTCCTAAGAGAAGAGTCCCTAATTTCTGAAGGAAGATAATTAATCATGTACCTGTTTGCCGCATTAGAATTTTCACCAGTAATAATTTCATTATTGTTTTATGTTTATCTTATTTTATCTAAAACACTTTTGTAAAGTTTAAAGGAAATCAATTGTGACTTTTTTGAAATGGTAGTATTTATCTCTTTATCCCCACTATATTTTTATTCAAATATTTGACAGTGTGAATTTTCTAATTAATTTAGCAGACTAGAAACATTAAAAAAATGCCTGAAAGCAGTGGTTTATATGATCATAATTCAAACCACATGCCTTTTCCTTAATGGAATGAGAGTAAAGAATTATTTTGTTTGCATTTGTCTCTTTATTGGTACCAGCCACTTCAGTACATTTTGTATGGTGACTTTCAGTCCCAGAAATCACTTTACTGCTAGGAATAGTCTCTGATTACCTGGGACTCATCTAATTAATCATCATTAATGGGTTGTGACATAGTTTTTAGGCCTGGGGGAATTCTTAGTGTGTTCTCTGATGGCATCTTCCTATCTACTCCGCTTAGATCACTGACTCCATTCTCCAAGTTCAGCTACAGGAAAAGAATGAAAATCCATCCCTAAGCCACCCAGTTCACCCAGTTCCCTGGGCAGGTTTTGCCATGTACCTCTCAGGTGGTCCTGGGCAGTGTCAGCCAGCCCAGGTGTGCTGCACACGGAGGAGCTGGGACGATTCCTGCAGCACAGCAGCACCAAGGAGTTCTGTCTCTGAGTGCCCTGTTTCCGTTTCCTTGCTTTTCTGCAGAGGTTGCTTTTCTGTTCCTCATTTGGCTCTTTTCTTCTCAGTCACTATTCAGCACTGTTCTGCAGAGAAGCACATTTGCTATCTTTCAGGCCAGGTTTTCAGCTGTTCTTGGCCTTGCTGTGTTTGCATGAATTCCTCCCGCTAAGGCTGATAATCTCACTCCTTGTTAATCTTCCATTCCTGACATTCAGCAAAACCTTGAACAATTACACATTGGCTGTTTCTGAAAAGATGGGCATGAGCTTCTCATTCTCTCTCTAGTTCTTTCTGGTTTACTGAATGCTGATTTTAGACTGCTTACTTTTCTTAAATGTGACGTAAAGTCATATCATTTTGGAGAGACAGTATTATAATTATTCGGATTACTGGAATGAGAAATGCAAACAGCTGTGTTGCTTCTTGCAGTTAAGGGGTGTGCTCTGATCTGCTTGTGGACTGGAAGCAGGTTAGGTTAGGAAGGTTAGGAAGTGTGTTTGCTGTGCCTGGCATTCTCCTGGTACATGTTTTTCTGTCAAGACATGCAAAAATTGAATTTTTTTCAAAACCTTTGTGGTTTCCAATAATCCTTTCCTGAGAAGCATTCTGAACTAGGAAGATAGTTGGTTTGAGAAGGAGGAAGTGCAAATTTAAATTTCTTCCCTGTCTGATTCACATCTTTCTCCTAAACCAGCTGGCCTCCCCTTCACTGTCCACTGGTACTCCAGTACAAAATCACGCAGGGAGATATTTTGCACCCCAATATCTTCTGAACCCATTTTGCAGTACTCGAGTTTTTGAGATCATGCAGGCATGTTTTGATGCTTCATTGAATTCTGACAAATAAAATTGTACCATAAAATTATTTTCCCCTGCTGTTCTTCACTCTTTCTTGTTCTTGGCCCACGGAAAGTGTATTCTACAAACCGGAAAATGAAAACCCATGTAATTCAGGCAACTCATTAGACTATAACAAGTTTTGATGTTTTATCTTTTCTTTCTTCACCTCTCTTCACTTCTCTTCTCCCAGAGATAAACACGCATTTGTACTGCAGTACCTCTGCAGTACCAGCTGAACTGCAGCATAACACAACTTCCTCTTCTAGTGCAGCACACCACAACTTCCTCTTGTCATTTCCCAGCACCTGGGGGGAGTCAATCCTGCCCTCACTGCCCAAACCCCATTTCTCAGCTGTGTAGGAACCTGGGACAGGATAAGGATGGTGATTCTGTGGAAACTTCCATGGGAAATCATCCAATGTGTTGTGTGAAGTGCAAAATACTGCATGAAATCTGGATGGAGGTGTGTGGGGCTGAAACAAATATCATACTGTCTGGTTCACCTTGTCTGTGGTGGGGTGAGGGAGTGCAAAGGACTGAGAGCAGCCATGTGGCACCTCTGGATTGACTGGACTTTTGGCTGCCTGGGCTCTCATACGATCCCCTAAAAATAGCCCCTTAAGGTTCCCATCATTGTTTGGCCAGCTATTTTAATTAGCCTGTGGTCTCTGGTTTTTCCTTTGCAATTTGTAAATGGGAAATATTTACACTAGGCCAGTGACCCCACATTCTTCCAACCTTTTCTTAAATTAGATGGATTATAGCTATGTTTATAAATTACCTAATGCATTTGGCCGAGCATCTCTAAATGTCGCTGGCTTCTACATAATGTTTTTAATGAGAACTAATTTTAGATCACTCCGACTATTTACTGGTATTTTTTCCCACATCTGATATGCCACAAGTGTGCTCATTTCTTAAACTTTAGTTTAACAAAGACTGGTTTATTGCATGTCCTGGCACAGGCTGAGCCTCTCCTGCAAATTGCAAGGTGCTGTCAGCTTTTGCTGGCATATCCTGATGAGAAGGGAAAGATTTCCAAGAAAAATCAATGCCCAGAAGGCAGATAGGTATTTAGCATGTTTTTTGGCTATTTTAGGTAGTGCAAACACTTTGGAAAATGGCTTAGGTAGAAGAGTGCTTTGCAGGTTTAATCTTTATTTGTAGAATAATTTAGCCCTCTTCTGCTGTTTAACATTCTCTGTAGTTAGTATCTTTATTGCCACATTTGTCTTCCACTCTTGGCAGAGTGTTTAATATTCAAGCAGTTATGTAAATACATCTTTCTGGGGTTCCTCAGGTGTGATCACTGTAGTGAGGTGGCTGTGGTACTGGTAAAATGTGACTGCTCCTGACTGAAATGCCAGTTTGATTTGGGGGAAATATGCAGGATGAGGTTGTGACTGGCATCCTTGCCAAAAGTGTCCCTGAGGCTGTGTTTTCAGAGTCCTTCTAGGCTACATTCTGTCCCCAAAAGCCAAAAGAGAGATGCTGAGCCCCAGGCTGGTGCCATGGTCGGGCACTTCACAGAGTTTTAGGATGAGTGTTCCAGGCTGGAATCCAGACAAGTTCTTTCTGAGTCAGCTGAGTCTGGTGCTATTGATGGCTCAGCAGCAGGGACAGGAGATCAGGAGATCAGAATTTTTTTTTAAATTGCATTCAAGGTCTTAGTCACAGATGGACAAAAAGATGGTGGAACCAATGTCTGCCAGTGATTGTAAATGCAGTCAGAGTCAAAATGTTAGAAAGTTTGTTGGTTTCATAAGAAATCTGATTTCAGAGAAGAAACATAGCTATTTTTTTAGGAAAGAATAATTTGTACTACTTTCTGAGGGGAGGATGAAAATAATTTTGACATTTTATTTTATTAAACACCATATTATAAAATTATGAGAGATGAAATTAAGGAAATATTTCTTTTTCTTGAATCCTTTTCAGATTTCTTCCAAAGCTTCCTTTTGCAGAGACTTTTTACTTTGCTAGGCTTCATTCAAAACTTCAATAAGGACAAATGGGAAAATTATGCAATGGCTTTAAAAAGTTCTCTCCTTGTCAGAATTCTAGGAGTCTCTAGAGCTGGGACCAATGAACTTTATCTTCTGGCAAGGTTTGAGCTCTAAGGAGTAGGCCTGGAGAGACGCTGGGGATGAGTCCTCCATCTGTCTCATTGCACAAATTCAGCATGAAGGCATAAGCAGCTCTTCCAGAAAGGTGGAAAAATGTCCCCAAGGAAGGAGGCCGTAGGACTGCCAATGGTTCTCAGGTACTGGGGATCTTTATGTCCCCACATACATCTTCTCAGCTGGGTTTGTCAGGACAGAATCTGGTTCAAACCAGGATGTGTAAAGGGCTGGGCACAGACAGAGAGGAATATGACTTGCCATTTCCCCGGATGCCACGTGCAGCACAGTCTGTGCTGGCTAGGAGGGGGAGCTGAGCAGAAAATGCACCCTTGATCTTGTTCCCCCTTGGGAGAGAAAATACCTGTATCAGTATTTCACTGCTTCACTGCTTTTGTTCAGCAAAAAAGTTTTGTTTCGTGACCCAGAGGCTGCTCTGTCCAGCCAATGTTGTACACTCACCTACACTCCTTGTCCAGTGCCCAGATATCAAGTTATTCCACTCACTGTGATAATAGTCAATAAATCATTCAATCTGTGGCTGACAGGTAAGAACTGAACCTGTGTTGCTCTGCTGGACAAAAAGTGCTGTAAGCAAACAACTGAAAATTCAATATAGTCCTATTGCTCTCATGGGTTCCTAAACAGACCCCTTGCTTGTTAATGCCTTGAGAATTATAAAACATTTAATTTCTACAACCAAAACAGTTTGATGCTTGAGTTTTCCTAGTCCAGGGTGATGTTTTCATTTCTGTTTATAATCAGTTCCACTCTTTGGTTTCCATGTACCAGGGACTTTTTGGATGTGATTGGTGCATTGACCCCTTGGGATCTGCATACTGCTTCTCTGGGATTTGCAGCTAAGGTAACAAAGGAAAAAACCTCTCTCTGTCAGTAGGGCAGAACCCCATTTATTTCCCAAGAGAAAGCATTGTGATGGGATACAAATCAGAAAAGGCTGAAAGCTACTGCTCTTGCATGAGGCTCTCTTGTCAGAATTCTCAACATTGCCAAGCATACAAAGTTTCAAGTGTGTGTGTGAAAGATGGAGTTCATTATGCATACAAACATACATACATTTTCCACTGACATATTTGTGCAAATTGCATACTGTTTTCATACAAGTTTAAAATTTCAGTCCAAACTGCTGTCTGAAAAAGTTCAGTGTGATCTGTTATTGCTTGACACTCACTGAAAGAAAGCAGCAGGAATTTCTGGTTTTTAAATTTCCTGGGAATGGGATAACAACAGCTAAGTGCCACTGGGTTGTGTTTCCTGTGTGTTATTCAGTAATTTTTCCCAGAAGTGGTTTTATTTTAATGACAGCCCATCTGATCCCAGAGTCTCATCTGAACACTGAATTAGCAAATATTTACTACCACAGTATTTCAATAAGCTTAATGCCTATCCCAAGATTTGAGTCCTTTCAAAGCTGAAGTATGTGAATCACATTTATCCTAATAAATATTGTTAACCCCAGTTGCTTTCATGTGAGAGGCCTGTTTTGGATTTTCCAAGCAATCAGCCAACCTTCCTGCATTAGCAGTTACCATTTCCATAGGGATCTTTCTAGCTGTGATTGAGCCTCTCAGCAGTTCACAAGTTCAGGGCTTACAGAAAGCAGGGCTATACCTGCCTCTCTTCATAGACAGCAGAGATGGGTTTATTTTTAGCACAAGTATTCCAGAAATACATTCCTCCCCTCTTTAGAAATCTGTGGGAGAGACAGACACACATATAGACAGTTTTGCCCACAGTTTTGCCTGAAAACTACTTTTTCCATTGTCTCTTGTAATCCCAAGCCTTTTTTTCAGTGTGCACTAGTTCTCTCCTATGTCTCAGTCCACAGGTGCCGTGACTGATACACCAGACCTCTGTGCATAAGTGCTGTTACAGGTGCAGAGCATGGGGAGCTGCTGGACCTCTGTAGTTCCAGGCCAGAACTTAGCACTTAGAAGTGTCCTGATGTTTGGCAAGACCAGCGTCCAGTTTGGGATGAGTTAGAAATACTTGAGCACAAAAAGCCCTGACTAGGACTTCAGGAGAGTCATCTTTGCAAAATCTTCCTGCTGGAATTTAAGGTGAAAAATGCACCTTCCTCAGGTGGGGAACTCAAAGCTGAAGGTAGCTTTGGAGAAGGCAGGTCACTGTCCCTCTGAAGAGGGGTAAGCCTGGGCTACTCTTGGATCTCAGGGACAGTTAGTTCATCACAAGTGTCCTGGTGCTTGGAGATTCTCAGGCTGCAGAAACTTGCTGGTGCTATAGCAATGTAATTAGCAGGTCTTTTTACTGTGTAAATGACCACTGGGCTCATGTGGAGTCCTGCTCTGCTATGGAAGCAGGAGTTGGGTAGTAATCACAGGAGATCCTGCTCTTCATTTTGCTGTAGGCTGTGGTTCAAGTCCAACATGATGCTGAACCCCAGGAGGGTCCCATGACTCCAGTAAGAGCTGTGTGCACTCAGCATGGCACAGGGTGCCATCCATTGTTCAGATCTGCAGTACAGAAGTGTAGCTTGTTGACTTCATGGCATATTTCTCCCATTATTCAACATCCTATTGCAGTGTGCCAAATGAAACCCAATGCTGGCATGTGCCTTCCAGCAGGATGGCTGATCTTGTTTGCTTTGGAGGGACAGTGGAAGAGGTCCTTACTCCAAGAAGTCCAAGAACACTGGCTACATGTGTCCAGCCTTGATGATGAAATGAGCTATTTATGAAAAAGCACCCACAGGACAGCAATGTGTTACTCGTGTGCATATGTACGCAGTATTTTTAGTGGTGACCCTAATAAACACTTTGCCTCCCACCTGTAGGTACAAAACTGCAGTGCCCTAGGGTTTGAGTCACTGGCAGCAGCGAGCCCATGGCCCAGCATTGCTGTCTGTATTAGTTATCTCTGAAGAATTACTAATGGCCAATGTGGATGTAAAAATAGCTGATGACTGTTTGTTTCATCTGTCTGTTACTCGACACCGCGTGGTTATTCCAATACGTATGTTTGCCTCTTCCCCACCATGATCTCCGCTTGGTTTCCCCTTGCCTTATAACTATTTAAATACATTTTACTAACTTCGGATTCCTGGCTCATTTCACTTCACCTGGCTGGGCAGGTCTGCGAGGATTCAAGGGTTAGCTCCTCCACTTTTATTGTTTTTGTTTATTTTTCAGTCATTGTTTTTATTAAAATAACCATGTTCCGAGGAAGAGTCCGACACACATAAGTAATGGGAACTGCTAATAGCAAGCAGGCTGCTCTAAAATGTGCTGGGGCTTTGACTTAAGGGAAGAAAGCACAGCCCTGCATTGTCCCTATCAGGAAGCTGGAGCACAGAAGGTAAGGGGGAAGCATCTGGGTGTTTTAAAACAGGGAAATGGTTTAAAATGGTGGTTTCTGAGTGTGTGAATGTATGTGCACTCACAGATCAGTAATGTGATTGATCAGATATGAGAAATCAAACATAATTTAAATCTTTTCTTCAGTCCTTTCCTTTTGTCCAGCTTTTTTTTTTTTTTTTTTTTTTCTCAGAGAAATGCAGGATTGTCTCTGAAAGTTTGTGTGTGGAAAGAGACATACACATAGATTTTCTTGCAGTGAATACTGTTTATGACATGTAATTATTTTGCAAAGGGGTGTAATCTGTTTAAAAGAATATTAAATTTATATGAAGCTCCATTTAATTTTTGTGCATTGTGCTGTAAACAACTTTAAGGAAATATATATTGTTTTTATTTTTCAAGTGATAACTGCCTACAGATAAGCTACTTTTTAAAATTTTAGTGATTTCTATAGGGTTTGGAAGGCTGTTGGAAGTTTCTTTTTTTTGGAACAAATAGGAATCGAATAATTTAATTATTTTATAAAAATTAATTACTATGTTAGAGAACCTGAAAAAGTAAGAGAGTTCAAATACCTATGCAGTGCCAAGAGGCCACTATAAATGACTGCGACTATGACTTGTATCCACTTTTAATTGGGAAGATTTCTTAAATGGCACAGGTTTTTCTTGCTCCAGTTGTTGCAGAACTTCTTAGTCTGCTATCCTAAGGAACTGCATTTTATTAGTCTAGCTGCAGAACTCAGTAACAAAAAAAGAACAGAAATAATTAAAACTGAGCTTGAGAAGCCAAACTGCTTATGCTTTTTAAAATAACTTGTAAACTGGTAATCTGATTGAATCTGAATAGGGAAAAGTTTTACAGCAGCAGAGCAGAGTGACTGGTTCACACTGGATTTGTACAGTACCAGCTAGGGGGTCCCTCTCTAGTCCTCTGCTGTTTCTGGGAGGGAGGCAGGGAAGAAGGAGAAGGGAGAAGAGATAAGAAGGACAAATAAGCTTTCTGGTCAGGATTAAAGTCTGTGGCTCTCTTCCTCCACTTCTTCAAAGAACTGACCACTTAAAAAGCAAGTGTCCTCAGTTAAATGCTTAAGGATGAGGTCTGTGACAAACACGAAGTCGTAAAAGATTGCCAGTACACTGGAGCCCCAGCTCCAATTCTCCATCTTCCACGCTTGTCATTAGGAAGGTATTTATGTACACATTCTCAGCTTAGTTACCAAAACAGCTGTAACTTGAGGGCCGCAGCTGGGTGGAGGTTTGCAGGTGTAATTGCATCCCTGCACTGCAAGCCAAAAGCACACAGCAATTTTGCTCTCTAGCCTCTTATTCCTACCTACTTCTCTGAAATGCTTGTCTTAGCTGTACTTGCATTACCAGAGCTGTGGAAAAGGTCCACAAAACTGTTAATCCCTCCAAGACCAGAAACAAAGTCAACTAACCCTATGAGCCATGCTGAGAGAAAATTCCACTCGTCTGTACCAGTCTTTCTTTAGTCCAGCTGAGTTACACACAGGGAAAATTGCTGGCAGAGGCAAATTCTGCAAGTGGTTTTTAGCTGCAGGCCTGCCTGCCGCTGGGGTGCCAGGTCACACGGAGCTTTGGCTGCTCGGAGCAGAGGGTGAGTTCACTGCTCTTAGAGGTAACTGTGCATTGCTTGAGGTTGTGTTGCATTTTGGGATCAGCTGTCTGTGAGCCAGCTGACAGGTGTGTGGGGAAAGGACCACAGTGGGAGCTGCATGTCTTCACTCAGAGGGGAACTTTACCCTTGAGATAAGGTTGTTCCTCTTTAATCAAGCCTGCATATGCTTTTGGATGGATCAGTGATTACTTACACATATCTGAATTTGTGTGTGTATGTATAGGTATATATTACATATGTATATTTGTGTATGTGTGTGTTGACCTTGGTGTGTTATGACTCTCTTGCTGCTTGCCAGGTTTTATGGCAAGTGTGTGTGGTGGAAGAGACTGCCACCAAGACCCCTGTCCTTTAGCAGTCTCAGAGAAATTAAGGCAGCATTGAAGCTGTAAGAGGACAACTCTTACCTAGAAGTAAGGTTTCCCTTGGGTTTCCCTGCCAAATGATCCTCTTTGGACAGGAATAGAAAGCAGATATTTAATTATAGTTCTAGATTTCTTTATCATCTATCACCTGTGCTTGCAAATAATGATATACAAGAAGGCAGTAGCTAGTAATGATTAATCTAAATCATCTGTTAGCATTCAGACCCATCTTCTTATGAGCCAAGGTCAAATAGGGATGCATCTTTATTTTCAGCCTCTCACATAGCCACATCCCATTAGTTTCCAGGATGCTTTCCCTGTTACCTACACACTGTGTCAAAGGCTGTTTTGGGGACTGTGAGAAGCCTATGACAGTGGGGTACATAAAGACCACCTAATTCATACTTTCCACTTGCAATTTTTTGTAAGAATCTCTCAAAGAAATGTATGTGGTTAACATTTGACTACACCTTAACATGCAAAGTCAGCAAACAGCAGTCTCTGGCAATTTGCAGCTCCTGCAGATCCTCAATCTCAGATGTGCCTCTGTCTGTCAGCTTCACCTAGATCAGACATAAGCTGTCATACCTCAAGGCCAGCTTGGCTTACCTATCTACCTCACTATAGACCCATGTAAAATTTTGCACTCTGCTGGTGGCTTTTGTTTTGCTGAGGTGTATTTCATGTGTCCCTGTCTCTATCCTTTGCATATTTCAAAGCACAGAGCTTCATTGTGCAGAAATTGGGATAAGTGCCCAGGACTACCCAGGATGCTGGCACAGAAAAAAATATCATACTCAGAGGGAACTGACTCCTGCAGGCTGTGTCAGGGTTTGTGCTGGAGCAGTGGAGCAGCACCCCTTATCAATATATTGTTCACTGAGGCTCTATTTTGACTGATCTGCTTTGAAGTAGTGATATTAGGACTTGGTCTGTCTCTCCAAAACTGAGAAATTAGTCTTTGACCAGGCTTGTGAATTGAATGAAGCCACAGACAAGTAGCTAGAGTTGCCACTTCTGTGGTATATGGAGAATAGAGAAGGGATGGGAAAGAGAAGTAGCTGGTGACAGCACTAGGCTGACTAGGCTGATGCTATTGTTTGTCTGCAGGCTTCTTCAGAGCATCTAGGGAAGCCCCATGCTGACAGCATCACTGAAGTTGCTGAGGGACAGACTCTACTAGAGTCATCAGAGTCTATCTCTTGGGGAACAAGTGTGGATTCTCCTTAAAATTCTTGATGCTTCCTTTTCTGTCTTTTGCATATATCCTTTACAGAATAATCACAAGAAACACCTAAGCAAGCGCATTAACTGTGAAAGGTTGAAGGATTGGCTTGGGGACACACCATTAAATCATAAAAATTAATCAGTCTCTGAATAGGGAGTCTGCATTTCCCAGGGCAAAACCAAAACAACTCCTGTGCACAATGCAGAAAGAGGGAGCTGGAAGGAGCTGTCATCTTGTTCAGGGTAGGATTTTTCTCCTGGCTTTTGCTCCTCGAAAGGAGGAATGTAGTATGGCCTCCAGAGATACCTGGGACAAGGGTGAGGGGGTTCTCCCCTGCCCTCCCCGAGGCCTCCCATAGGTGTGTAGCTGTCCCATGGCCACGCTCCAGATAGCAGGGAGAAGGCAAATGACAGCTTTTGTCCTTCAACTGGAATGGCTCTGTTGTAATCACAAATGGTTGAGGAGCAGTTTGTCATTGGAGGAGAGATGTTATGTGAAAGGATGGCTGTGTGCGTGGGTCATGTGCTCTGGCATGCATGGAGTATCACCCTCCCTGCCACACTGCGTGCTCAGGAGCAGAGCTCTTTTGGCTGCATTTGAAAGCTACAGCAGGGTGTAAGTGAGAAATAGCTCTGTTCCTGCAACCTGAGCCAGAATTTTGAAAACTCCACCTTCTCCCTCACCTCTGATACCTGCATCTTTTTGTCTGTGGTATTTTGGTATATTGCCTGTCTGTAAATCCTGTGGAATTCAGTGGGGAGAAAACTGCTTAGAAGTTGGAACAATTTTGAACCTAGCATGTACAAACATTTTAAATTATCTTATTAAATGAAAACAGATTCGGCAAAGTCTTTGTCCAAATCTTGAAAATATCCAGAAATTATAAAGAAAAATAGCAGATGAGACTACCAGTTCTCAAAGAATAATCCTTTTTTTCTGCAAGCCTGTTATTTCCTGAGATTATATCCTGTGCAGTGGGTGTGGGTCAGACTCTCCTTGTCAAGAAGCTTATATGGTTTAAGTGTAAACTTGACAATGCTGATGGTATCAGTGTGTTGGGGCTGATGAGCAGAAGGCAGTGTAAGTGGGGGATGGTTTCAGGTTCCCCAGCCTGGAAAGAGAAGTGAGGCGTGGCTTGTTGCTAGCTGCAGATTTCCTCGTGTAGGTCACAGAGGAGAATACACCTGTCTCCCATTTGTGTCTAGCATACTTTCTGATATGGTTACAATTTTCCCATGACAGGGACTGGGACTGTCTGGTGTTCTCCTGATTACAAGGCATCCAAAACATTATATTTGTTTTCTTGACCATATTTTTAAAATATATTATAAAATTATAAGTACATAATTATAAAATTATATATTTTGATTATTTTTTAAAATATTTTATTTCCCTTCCCCCTTTGTCATCTTCCACCTCTAGCCATTGCAATGCTGTGATGCTTCATAGCTTTCCCTCTGCTGTGGGAAAACTCCTTTCTCCTATTCAGGAAGAGAAAACTCAGAAGCTTTCATCATCTAACTCTTCTTGAGAATGGAAAGAGATGAATACCTGTCTCATCAGCCAAAATCCTTCCAGTGCTCAGTGAGGGTGCCGTACCATTGTAATGTCAGCTGTCACCACCAGCTAGTGAGGAAGCCTTGAGTTTTAACAATCTTAGCAAGATATAGGTATCAAGCACCTGAGATGAAGCAGAGATCTTTGCAGTCAGTCTCCTCCAAACCTGGTTGAATTTCACTATACAATGTAATGCCAAGCTGCAGCACCATACTCAGTTACAAGGGAGGTGGTGTGGGCTCACAGTGATTAAGTACCATGAGTTAAGGGCAGTGAAAAGGCACATTTTTGCCTTACCTGAGAAAGGTTAAGCTCTTCTTGTGCAATTCAGAAAACACAGATTTGGTTCCCTGCCCTGCCACAAATGCCCTCTTTCATCTTGGGCAAAACAGCCAGTCGAAGCTGGGCCTTAGCTGCTGACCTGGAGATGGGACACAGATCCTGCTCGCAGTGGGAGAGTTTGCAAAGATAAATAGCCACGAGGTGTTCATGTACCATATTGCTGGGGAGCTGTATAAATATCTTGGTGTACAGTGACTGACCTAGTTACAGACAGTGGCCTTTTCCAGGCAGACATTTAATGCCAAGAAACCCACTGTTTGGGTTCAGTTGCTTAAATGTCACTTGTCTGTGCCGACTGCAGGTCGTAGGAGGAGCACCATCCCTTCTGCCTTGTGTCTCTCATAGACTCATGCTGTTTGTCAGGTGCTGTACCTGCCCTTGGCTTGTGTCAGTCATGTGCTCTGTGCCTTTGGCTTCCCCTGTCACGTCTGCATGATACTGGCTCTTCAAAGGCAGTGAATCAGGAGATGGAAAGGATGAGCAGCAGTTGCAAGAAAGCCTCAGTCCAGACACAACACTTTCTGAGAGACATCTCCTTCTTCCAGACGTAACAGGCCTGGTGGCAGGATGGGGCATTTGGAGGACATTGGGAAAGGCAGTCCGGAGACCGTCTGGAAATAACTGTTGGGTCTTTGCCACTGAACCAGAAAGGGAAAGGTAGAGACACTTGCAGTCTCTGTTCCTCCCATTTTTCTTCATGTGAGGTCTTCATCTTCCAGTGTTTGAAGCTTTGTGGTCTGAGCTGGAAAGGCAAGCATTTCAGCTGGGGCTGCAAGAGGTTCACCTCCTTTGAGGAAAGGACTCAGCAGGATACAGAACACACAGTCATTAACCAGGTACATTTCTTCCTTGTGTTCGTACTTCCACCAGCCTACACTGACCTTCCTTGAACTGATGATTCCCTGGTTCCAGCTTCCATTGGAACAAATTAAGTAGCTTCAGTAGAGATCACTAGAAGAAAAAGACTTCAGTTCTTTTTTTCAGAAAAAAAAATGAGAAGAGGTTTGATTAAACAAATAAAAACACAATCATATTCATTTTAATGACATTTCCCCTAGAAAGATAATTCAAAATTTATGGGCTTTATAATTTAAAATATTTACTTAGGGAAATTTCAAAACAAGATCACACTCTCTGTTGCAGTACCATCAGAGTATTTTTTGACATCGAAAATAAAATGAAAGATTTCAGTTAATGTTAAATAGCATACACCCTCTTTGATTTAAGGACACTAATAACATAACTATTATAGCTATTATAGTATATATATACATGTTATTTCTCACATCCTTTTTTCACTGAAAATGGTGAAATAATCTAAAAATTTTAAAAAAGGTTTTTAATTCTAAATGAAATTTTGAAATTCCCAATTTCATTTCTCTTCAGAATCTTTATTCCATGTGAAATTTCAAAAGCTGTCTAAATGAGAACAACTTCCCTTAACACACACACAAACATATTTCCAAAAATTAATATTGTCCACATGATGACAATTCAGTCTGGCAGTCAGCTCTGCTGGTGCAGTCTGGAACTACACCATGCCTGCCCTACCCCTCTTAGGTCTATGTATTCTAGTGAATATTGCAGAAAAGAGCAACATTATTTTATCCCAAATGTACTATTTTCAGTGATGAGCAATACAGGTTAGAAAATCAGAATTGTCCAGAGGGCACTATTTGGTGGCATAACAATGTGGCATTGGTTCTAACCCCTTTCCTTTGCATGCTGGTCTGAATACCTCGTGGGGGTGAGGTTTGGCTCTTCGCAGATGAATTTCACTTTACTGTGGTTACAGTTGCATATGTAGCTTCTGGACAGTGCACCAGTATTGGCTGAGGAAGTAGATGTATTCAGTCACCAATTCTGTTCTCAGTTATTCTACTGACGTCTGTAAAATGACTCTAGATTTATACCAGTGTAACTGAGAACAGAAGCTGGCCCAAAGTCAAGAACAGTCTCTCCTCTTCTCTGGCCCAGAACAAGCCGTTCAAGACATAATTGCCAGGCAAAACCCTCAAGGGGAACGGACCCAGTTTCCTGCACTGGTTCGGTTCAGACACACAGTTTCTTTGCCTTGCTTTCCACAGCATGATCAAAGACCTTGTTCTATGCTAGTCATTTCTGCCAGTCTTTGGGATTTTCACCTTCAGCTGGAGAGATCCACTTCTTCATCTTCCATCTGCTGTGGTGGGTATTTGTGTTTGAGTAAAGCTGTTCCCCTTTCCCCAAGCAAGAGAATTCACTTTGGTTTTGTGACTACAAAGAATTGGTGAAAGTGATCTTGCTGGACGAGGGAAACAGAAGCTTGTGCCAATAGATTTAGTTTTATGTCCCTCTCAATTTAGAAATTGCCTTTCTTGACAGTTCAGGGAAACGTGGCTTGAGCATTACTGCCTCTCTTGGAGGCAGCTCCCCTGCTCATTGAGGGTGTTGTGATCCTCCCCGGGTCCACATGTTAATTCCCTGACACCTTTTTGTTTGTTTTCCTAAATGAGCAATGAATCCATCAGTGCTGTGATCATTGACCAGCAGCAGCACACTCCGTACTCATTCATGTGCTGATCACTGCTGCCACGCAGGATTTTCCAGCAATATCCAAGAGACCTCACTGAGCCAGCCCCACGGGCTAGGGAGAAGCTGCCATCGGCTGGGAGCGCTGCCTCAGCTTGATGACACAAAGCTGAAGAGACCTTTTTCCATCCAGAGCTCTCATCTTATTATGAAGTCCTGTGTGTGCCATGAACAAATATGAACCTATGCAAGACAGTCATCAGTTCATTAGGGATTCTCCTATTTCCCATGGTAAGGAGCATTAACTATTCATTGTCATTATGAGTCCCTGGAAACTTAAAGCAGCATGTGTGGAAGTAGAGCATGCCGCTGAATAAACGCCAGCCAGCAGTCACCACAGGGCTCTGAGTTTTGAGCTGGAGCCATGGATGGATGCTACAGAGAGAGTGCCAGATGAAGAAACCAGCTCACAAAGATTGAAAAAAAAAAAAATCTTTCCTTCTCTTCTCATTCTCATAGGTAATGCAGTGCTGCTGACTTCAGACTGCTATGCAACTCCCAGAGGGCGCTGCCAAAATGCCACTGTGATGTCTCATGGCATAACCCTTCAGCCAAATACCAGCCCAGGGAGGTGGGGGAACCAACTGGCCCTTTATATATTGCAGCAGCGGTGATGTCATACGCTCCAGCCAAGTTTGCTGGTTTACCCAGCTCCTGTCTAGTGAAAAAAAAGGCTGACATTCAGTCTGTGCCAGGCCAGGAATAGTATCTGTAATTTAACCTCCTCATCACAACTTGCTAGGCACTTAAGAGAGACACTGAAAAAAGCCTCCTATTTAAAAGAGAGGGGAAGTTGGTTTCTGGATTGAACTGCTTGAAAGCTCTTTTCATGCAAACTTTTTCAGTAGCTCATATCAGATGATGCCTACTGCTAACACCTTACATGTTTCTCAGCATTTCCAAGTGGTTTCAGATGCCCAGCATTGCCTTACTTTTTCTATAACATAGACTAAATTCAGACATCCTTAAGTGTTTGAACTAGTTGAATCCTGACCTAAGCTCAAATGCTGCACCTTGCTTGTTAGTGGCCATATTTGCCCAAAAAGGTAAAGAAATGGGACTTCACCAGGTTATTAAACCAGTCAGAAACAGCTTCTTTGCCTAAGAAATTGTTATCATATTTATACAAGGAATAACTACAGCAGTACAACGCTGGTGTTTCCATCTAGTCCTGGTCTGCACCTTGAACACTTGGTGCAGATACAGTTTTTCCAGCCTGAAACATTACACTTTACAAGCACCCGTATTATGCCCAGGCAAGACAGGGATTGTCACAAGGGTTTCAGAGACAGTGGCAGTCACTATTCTTCATCAGTGGCGCCGAGTTGTTTTTGTAACTGTGACTCCATCTAGGAAAATAATTGCTGAGATTACATCATGATCTCCATGCTTATAGTTACTCTACTCACTTTTCAGCAAAAGTTCTCAGTTTACAAGGGACAATATATTTCTCCAGATCTCCGTCCATGAGGTCTGAAAGCCAAGATTCCTCCTAGTTCAGGCTCCACCACCACTAAGTACTGATAAACATTGTGCCACTGGAATGTACTCAGCAGCCCCGTTAATGAGGGAGACAGAACTTAATCACCATCTCCCATGTCTGTGCAGGCTTTGCACAGTTAAGATTACCACAGAAGCAGTAAAATTGTAATTTAACCTCTGAGCAAATAGAGAACTGACTACACATCTCTGGAGCGAGGATACCTTTTACATCTGGCTGTAACCAGATGTAACACTGTTTGTTGTTTGCTTGCTTTTCCTTTAGTTTAACCTTTTTTACCCACACATCCTAGACAACAGAAAGCTGTGATTAGTACAGGCTTATCCCTAAACACACAACTGGTGTTCCTCAGGTGAGGTGCAGGACACAATCACAGTGGGTGATTAACACTTTTGCCAGTAGGTTTTGAATATCACCAGCTGACTCAAAAGTTTCCTTTGAGAAGACTGTGCTATCTGCATTACCTCAGGGCCAGACAGTTCTCCTTGTAGGAAATCAATATATTCTTGCAAAGATTAGGCAAACTGGCCTGAGCCTTGGGGGTTTCCACAGCAGAAGGATGGCAACAATTCATGTTCACCATGGCTGAGCTTTCCTTTAGCATCTCCAGCCTCTGGTTCATGCATGGAAGTAAAAAGAGATTTTGTTTACTGCCTTATACCATGCCAGGTGCCCACCTTTCATCTCCTTTACCACAGGAACTGAAAACTAAGGACTTTCACACCTCAGCTTCTTTAGTCCCAAGTCTACCAGATTGACATCTGTATTTGTTGACAGTAGAAAGCCATATACAGGTGGAGTGGGGGCATATATTTTCCTCTCAGTCCCTCTGAAAGGGTGGCACAGCTGGTAAGAATTCTTCTTTTTAGCCTGGAGTCATCACCCAGCCTTTGCAAAGGGCAGAATGCCAGGAAATCATTGCTCACTCAGCTGCCAGTCTTTGCTGGGGCTACCAGAGTGTGCTGGAGATTGTGACACTTGTTTGCTAGGAGCCTGACTGCACTCCCCAAGCTATCAAACCCAACAGGTATTTGGTTATTGTCACTCTGGGATGGACAGCTGTCTCTTTTTGTAAGAAATCCTGTAAATCAGCCCTAAAATGGTTGTAAAATGGGAGTGAACAAATGAACAAAACAATCTTCAGATCATGCAAACAAAAACCTTTGTTTTCAAATTGCAGGGTTCACTTAGGATCAAAAAAATGCTGAAGGCCAGAAACGCCAATAGCCTGGGACACTACTTCTGTAGAATATACATCACTGGACTATTTCTACCTCCTCACTAAAGATGGTCAGAAAAGAAGCCAAATACAAGTATGAGAGTGAGTTCTAAAAACAAGAAGCAAAATTATAAGGCAGGTATGTACTTGTATTTCTCATTTATATAACAGTTAAGAATCAAAACCAGGAGTAGGATGGCCTTTCATTTGTCTTCTCTTTTTTCTTGCTGCATTATGCACAAAGATGTATGTCTGTGAGCGGAGTGAAACTCATGTTTTAAAAATCTTTGTACAAAGTAAGATGGAGAAGCTCTGTTAGGCTCATTTTATTTCTGGTGTAAATCTATTGTAGTTGAGCATAAGTCATTGGAATTGCATGGCTGGAAGGACAGGATCTAAATTCACTATGAAACTTGGAGTCTAAAAATAGGTTGGCTGAGATTCTTTTAAATAGAAAAGGAAGGTGAGGAGTGTTTTCATTTGAAGAAACAACTGAGCCAGAGTAATTTAGCTGATTGAACTCAGTTCCTCTTACCTTTGATACTTGGACCAGCACTGGTTCATCATAGAGAAAAAATAGGTCCTTTCCAAGAGTTTCACTGAGATGGACCAAGGTGGAATCAGGGATTTGGACACCTGGAGAGGCTGGAATCTAGATCTGAATTTCATTGTTCAGTTCTACAAGCTGAATCAGTGGATTCAAGCTTGAGATGATCTTCTACTTGTATAGAAGCCACTATAGATGTGAACTGTGGTGTTTCAGCTCATCACAAGTTCATAATGCCATTGTAAGGAGGAGATGGAGATACCGACCAGACTTTAGTTAAAGAGTTTTAGCCAGTTCTAAAGTATGCTTTTAAATTGAGTCTCCCTGCAGTTAGTCAAAACTCTGCTCAAGTCCTCTAATGTGAGAATAACCATCTAAAGAATTTACAGAGAAACTGTGAAGAGTTTTAGTATAGAGATTTCAAGCCAAATGATCTATTTTGCTTTTACTTGTTCAATTAAAAGATTCCCCCGTCCTGTGTTCAGACAGGAGATACACAAAAACCTCAGTACTGTGGGCCCTGACTGTGTGTCATAATCAGTCTGTGGTGTCTTGTGTTGAATGGGTTACCTTTATCTGTCAGCAGCGCTGGAACTGAAATCAAATGTTCCCTGTGCTACTGTAGAGGGTCTGCTACAGTCCCCGAGGCACTCCTGCCTTCTGCTGGCTAAGCTGATGTTAGCAGCCTCTTCAGTCCAACAGACCAACACAACCCAACTGTATCCTGCTGTGGGTGGCTAAATTGTACTCTAGCACTATTTGTCTGGAACATGCACAGTAATCCTTTTTACATGTAGTGCCACCCTGTTTTCTCAAACAAGGGTTGTGTTCATGGCAATTATCATGACAAAGCTGTGACAATTAAGTTTTATCAACTTTTTTTTCATTTTGGACTTAGCGTGCAAAGATGTACTCAGTGACAACTTTTTTAAAGCAACTTTTGTTGCTAATTCTTCCCTGCCAAAAATGGCTAACCTTCTTTTCTAAATGGATGCACAGCAATTGGAAGTGTTTATGGTTGGAGGTATGGAAAGGGAAGTGCTTGAAATTTTTTTCTTGTGTCCTTGTTTAAGAGCTCAAGTAAAAATATGAGGTGAAAACACCTTTTTTAATGGCTCTTTCTGGAAATTAAAATATCTACCATGAGTGGCTTGACTTCATCAAAATAACTGTGTTTTTATGTTGTTCATTGTGTTGCTAGCATCACAAAATTAGTCAGTGACTGATACATCTGCAAAATGCTCTCTGTCTAATGGTGTTAATATAGAAAAATGGTAATTTATATTTTTTGGCTTTGCAGAGAAGAAAGTTTCCTTCAGCTATTTTGTAAGATGAGTCAATGCACAGCAGCACCATCTGGAAGAATGGCTTTGTGCTTGTGAATTGCAAGCAGCTGGATCTGCCTCACAAAGTCATCTGCCTACTCAACATCTGACACTAATCCTTTGGATACTTCACCCATGACTTTCATGAACAATGCAGGGAAATAAGAAACATACAGAAGGACACAGTGATTCCTCAAGTATTGGGAGTCTCCTGGATGATGCAGACAGAGAAGTGAGCAGCCTCACGGCTCGGGCTTTCAAAAGTTTGTGTGTAGCAGAACTTGAAGACCCTTACAATGAACCAGAACTTTCCATTTCACCTGATTTTGCCCTCCAGTTGTCTGCTAAAATTCACTCAGGGACGTTAAACCATGACATCAAGAAAAGCAATGTATGTGACAAGTTAACAGCAAAAAACAATGAACATACACTATGGGCTTCTACATTCCAGCAGTTACCTAAGTGTGCGTCAGAGGAGAAGATGTTTGCTAAAAACAACACCTTTGCCATGGAAAGGAAATTGAGCTTGCCAGTCCCTGGTCCAAGAAGCAATAAGCACGTTTCAAAAGTGTCCTCATTGATTAAGACATTTGATAAAACTGCAGACCAAGGGTCAGGAAGTTCTCTGATAACAAATAAGCAGCCCATTAAGAATAACTTTCAAAAATACAAAATAAATCATGGCAATGATACTGCTTCCTGGGATGATACAGACATTTTAAGCATCCACAAGGAACCTTCTGAATTTTCTGAGGCTAGTCAAGGTAGGCACTGCCTCAGTGGCAAACATGAGCCACAGAGAAGACCTAATAAAATAGACCTGAGTTATGGGGACTCTGATGGTTATTATCCTGTGCTGATTGAGATGTCAAAAGTCGCCAAGTCAAATTTTTCCCATTCTTCTAAGAAGGCTTTAAAAAACAGAAACTTGAAAGTTAGTGAGCCAGCAAAAAAAGGTAGTTTTCTTCACAGTGAGAATAGTGCTTTTGAATCATGGAATGTTCATCATAAAAAAATGACAGAAAAGGAGGAATTCATTGACATAAAAATGGAAAAGGAGGGTCTTGCATACCGGGAAGAATCACCATTTGTTAAAGGATCCCACACAGGTGGACATAAATTGTCACCTGCCATGACCACTGTTGCTAAGAAGAAAGAGAAAGATTTTCAGATGAAGCCAACTCTACAAGAAGCTTCTTTCTCTCTCCGAGTTGTACCTCAGGGTCCTTTCCCTTCAGAAACCACATTTCCTGTTGCTTTCCCTCCCACTCCTCCCCCTAGGAATCATGTACACCAGGGTCCCCCTCGGCCACCCCCTGCCCCACCAGCGCTTCCTCTCCCACCCCCAGCCTGGCCCAGCCATCCCCCAACACCCCCCAGCCCTGAAGCCCCTCCTGTGCCACCACCCCCAGTGCCAGCTCGACTTTCCCCCACTGCCTTGTCCCAAGCCTCTGTGTCACCCCAGTCTGTGTCCTACAGGACAGTTTCACCCTCACTCAGGTTTGAGACACCCAGTCCACCTCCTCCAAAACCCCAGGACACCTTAACTGAGGAGGAATCCCACAGCCCCCAGCTGGGCAATACCTGTCCACCCTGGAGGAGACAGAGGGCTACAGAAAGGGCATCAGGGAAGAGACAGGCTGCAAAGGAGAAGGTCACAGACAGCCACAGGACTTCACTGTCTGAAAAGGCAACTAGTGCTGACCCTGGTCTGCATGTGACTCCTCTGGCTAAACAGGCAAACTCCCCTGGGTCCGTCAGTCCCTCTTTCAACATCACCGAACTCCTAACACCTGTCATACCACCGAAACAGGAGGTGGACACTGCTGAAAAGGAGCTGATCCCACTGACACCTCCTCCCACACAGAGCACAGCCTCAAGAGACAATGAGGAGAGCACTTTAGAGGATTACAGGTCTTGGGATAGTTGCAGGTTGACAGCATCGAGTCTGTTATTTAACTTAAAGGATGTGCGCAAACGTGTTAAAAGCATTTATACCCCTTCTCCCCTGTTAAGGGCCTTGGAGGAGAAAAATAAAACAAGGGAAAATATGCAGGAGAGTACAAAAATGGATGCCTCGTTCTCAATTTCTCATGACAAAAGTGAGAAAAATATTACAGAGAAAGATGAATTGAGTGATATAGCTTATGTATTGTCTAGCAGTGTTCATGAAAATGACAATAAAACTGGACACTTCACAGGCAATTATCTGAGTTCACCCCAAACAACAGAAGACCTTCCATTTTACCAAACTGGAGACAGCATGAAGCAAGACAATTCAAAACACCAAGATCTGGTTAAAAACACAGGGGATAATGAAAATTTCTCTTCTTTCAGACATGAATCAAATGAACTTGACTTAGGAAAACATCAGCAGTGTACAGCACAGAGACCATTCAGTAGAGACAATGTAGATAAAACCGCTGGGCAGCCCATGCAAAATCACAATGTGCAGGGTGAGGAAAATGAAAGACAAGCTGCTATTCAGAATGAAAATTTTGCCTTCAAAACACTCCTAAATCAACTCTCACCAGAAGAAGATGAGCCTTACAGTGGCACCCAAACCAACATTGTGGTACCTGGCCATGAAGCACGAGGCAAAAGAAGCACTAGTTCCTCAGAGCAATCCTTTGTCTCCACAGTGGAGCAGCCACTTCAGGAAGAGCCATTTCTGCCAGTGCCCCTGATGGAGCAGACGTGCCTCCAAGAAAGCCAGAGGACTGACAGTGAAACGGGTTCAGAAAGTAAGAAAAGACACAAGGAGAGAGGGAAAGAGGTTGGGGAAGATGAACTGCAATATTGTGCTTGTATCAGCCCTGGTACTGATGCAGCAGAGAAGAGGGAGGGAAGTGTTACTGGGAATGAACAGAGGAGCTTGATGAAAGAGAAACTAGGGAGAGAGAAAAGGGAAGAGGCCAACAGCACAAATTCTGCATCTGACAGTATAAGAGACATATCCATCTCCAGGTCTGAGGAGCCACAAACACCATCATCTTCAAGCTCAACCAAACCCAGTCTGTTTATGATTAAAGATAATACATTCAGGTCACCTCAGGTAATAAGGGCCGTCAAGCTGCCCCTACTCCGGTCATTTTCCCTGGATGATACAGTGAGCAGCAGTTATAAGGAAATGGAACGTAAGTTTATGTCCCCAGCAGTTTACAGCAAGCAGCACCAAAACATGTTGCACTCCCAGGAGGCTGGCTGGTGGGCATCAAGACACAGAGGGCAGCAGAACGTGAGGGATGGAGCAGCTGACAGAGAAAAAGAAACCAGTGAGCCTGGATCTACTTCAGTAACACTGGATCCCAGTCTTCTGGAAAATACAGAGAGCTTTTCATTTGGAAAACTGACGGAAGAAGATGAAAAGATTTGTGTGTTGTTAAATAAATTTGGGAAAATGGATGAGGAAAGCATCTGTAGAAGTAAAAAGATACCCATAAAAGCAAGACACAGCTTAGCACAGCCAATTATAGGACTGGAAAATGACCAAGCACAAAACAACCCCAGCTATTCCTCAGAAAGAAAGACAAATTACTTTAAGAATCATCATTTATCTAACCGCAAAGGGGGCTCTTGTGCAAAAAAGATAATCACCAGGCAGACAATTTCCCCTGTGACTGGCTCCATATTAGAGGACCACACATGTTCTTCTGTATCCAATGACACTTTGGAGGATATCCTGCATACAGAAGGTGCACCTTTGTTAGACAATCTTTCATGTTCTGCTGTTACAAGCCCCAGATCAGGAAGCACAATGCACTCACTTGCTACCAGTTCATTGTCAGAAAAACCAGCTGTTTCTGGCCTTAGAGAGACAGAGGATGTTACAAATCCTGCCTTGTTGAACGTGGCACTAGAGAGGCAAGCATATATGCCTGCGGAAGAGATAATCAATTCGGCACAGAGGAATCTACTTTTGGATGTCACAGGGGAAGATGGGAGACTGGAGCCCAGGGGACTTGGTGGGAGACCAGCAGGCAAGCCACCCACTGTGCCACCAAAAACAGAAAAGGCTCTGCGTCGGGCCAAAAAGCTGGCAAACAAGAGGAAAAAAGTGCAAGAGCAGCAGAAAAACCACCAGACTGAGCATGCAGATGCTGTAGGGAGAAAACCTACTCATTCTGGAGAGACAACAGTATCTGCTTCACACTTAGCATATTCTCCCCTTCATCCTCCCCTTCACTCAACATTTACTCCCACAGAAACCACTCCTGGGAAATCTAGACTTGCACCAGCAGCAAGCTCCTCACCCTCTTCAACCCAGCGGAAACTTCTCCAGGACCCTGACTCCGGCCAATATTACGTAGTTGATTTACCAGCTGAAGTTAATGTAAAGACATTTTATGACCCAGAAACGGGCAAATATATTCAAGTCTCAGTCCCTTCCTTGGAACAGAACTTACACCAGTTCACCTCTTCAGAAATGAAGAATTCTCCCTATGCCTCCTACCCTAGAGTGCTGCCTTTACCAGCCTCTTCGGTAGCTGTGCTGAAATCCCCCTCTCAGCTCTCTGAACCTGCCTGGTCAGTGCCTGCTGCACCAGAACCGCCTGAACTACCTGAAGATGGCCAGCAGGACTACAGATACACTGAGTCTATGGACACTCAGCCTGACACTGAATCAGCCTCCTACTCCTACCATCACGATGCTGGAGAAACTCAGGTTCACTTAGGAAAGGATGTGAGCCCAACCCAAAATACTAGCATTGTCACCCTCACCAATTTAGATGATTTTGCTGCTGAAGGAGTATCTTGAGAACTGAAGCAACAGAAAGTTGCTTTAGTGTTTTAAAGAACTGTTTGGACAGACACATGCACACAAAAAGCACATGCAGATTTGATATTTGTACAACACTTTGTCTGAATCTCATTGTGGTTTGGGTGGGAAAGGAAAAGAAAGCTGTATGTGTTGAAAGATGCAAGGTAATGACCACTCTGAAGAAAAGAGAGATTGGGTAAGCACCAAATTATCAGTGAGATGAAGGGGCAATGCCAGCTAGACAAATACATTTGACAATGTAAAGCCACTGCTTGCTGCTGCTGCTGCTGCTGCTTTGTCATTAAGAAGGCTGGGATAGCCAAAGCAAGTGTCCTATTGCCCAGATATGTTGCATGATACAATGCACTAAATAAAACCTATGAGACCATCCTATGAGACCTAGAACTGACGCTGCATCTACTGAACTTTCCTCACTCACTGCCTTTGAACTATGTTGACAGGTAGAAAGTCTGTGGCTACAAATATGCCATATGTGTAAGATCCATTTTTTTGCACACTTTGATTGCCCTGATGTCATTGATAAGACGATTGTATGCTGGATGCATGATACAACAGCCATGTCAAAAAAAACCCTTTTCAACAATCAGAATACAGTTGCAGTTGCTCTAGATTTCCCATATACTCCTGCAGTGCACACTAACATGCTGCTGAATTCTTACATTTCTTGATAACATCCAAATAGGTTCCCCCAGAGTCAGGGTTTATTTTTAATGCAACTTAAAACTTCAGGTTATCTTGATACTTGGCCTGAAATATTTTGTTGAGGAGCGAGGTTGAATGAAATCCCACAACAGTATTTAATTGTTTGTTAGGACAAGAAGTTCTTAGCTATTGTAATTGAAATGTGTTTTGTTTTGTTTTCAGGCTCCCACTGAAACATGGAACTAACTTTTAAAAGCTGAAAAATGTATCTAAGTTTGATCTTGTGAATTCTGTGATTTAATACAAACAAACAAACAACATATTCAGAACATCCAAAGTATTAATTTCTAGAAAAGTACTTCTTTGAATTATCACTTTTCTGAAAATCTGTATGAAAATGTCACTCATCCTTGCATAAGCTCTTTTTCATCATCATAGTTAATGAGGAAACCTAGGTGAAAAGATGGAAAAATTGAATGTATTGTACCTGCTTGTAAATATCTGTATTTGGATTATTCACTTCGTTTTTCTGTCTCATTTTCATACTGTGTTCCCCAGTTACTGAAGTGCAGAAACTCTAAGGAAGAATTATGCCAGTGAATTTCAGCCTGATTCACATCTTGGGCAATTTTCACAGGATTTTTTTCAGTGAAGCAGCTCTTGATTTCCCAAAAAGAAAGGGATGAATCAGGCATTTTTTTAATGAATACAATGTGGAGACAGAACACAGGCACTGCTCCACTCTCCCAGTGTTATTATTTATGACAGAGTTTTCCTTCAGAAAATTTCCCAGGACTGAAGCCTCTCTTGGGACATAGCCCCACTATATGGTTCTCCTTCCCTAACCTGAATTCAGCTCTCAGCCTTCCTCCATCCCTGACAGGGGATGTGTGTTCACAGCCTGTTCTGGTCCCACCAGACAGTTCCTTTCATTAGTTCCTCTTACTGAGACATTTCTCTTAGGCAAACACTAAGGGCATCACTTCACTGATCACAGTGGGGTTTGGATTTAGCCTTTAATGATTTTCTGTGGTTGATTTCACCTGTTACGCATTTTGTGATTTGGTAGGTTTGATTGCAGCAGAGGTGTGGGTTGGAAATGAAGAAGCTTGTACTGGTATGTTTGAGTTTAACCATGTTCAGCCAAATGCCCATATTTGAATAAACATTTATTGTTCAGTTTTCCATCCCGGAAAGTTTTCAACACCTGACTGAATAAAGCTCTGAACAACCTGGGGTGTCTTCAGAGCTGACCCTCTTTGACCAGGAGGCTCACATGGAGATCTCCTGAGATCTTTTGCAGCCTGAATTATCCTGTGATCCTGTTCTGAAAACATTAAAATTTAAATGAACCTTGACTTGGAACACGGCAAATGCAGTCTCCCCTGAGAAAGGGCTCATTTTGAAAGAAAGTTTTTTAAAAATAAAACCTGAAAATCAAGAGTGTTTCAAGAACAAGAATTCCTTTTCCAGTTGTAAAATTAAAGGAAGTGGCTCTTACTATATATATTTTTTTTAAGTCACCAAGATTTTGTAAATCTTTGGTGCTATTCATGTTGCACTTCTCTGGTGCTGTCACTCTAAATAGCATAATATCTATCCAATATAGAGAGCATCTCATCCACGTGTTAAAATATAGATAAATAGATCCATTAGAGCTTTCCATGGTGCATTTAGACAAAACCTATGAAATCTTAAAGCCTATCAGAATGCACAAGCCTTCTCTTTTTTTTTTGTGTGGGTGTGTGGTATTACAAATTTTAATGCCCTTAACGGCCACAAGTCAAGAAGTAGGCTCTCAGAGGACAGGATAAAAGCTTCCTTTCCAAGGGAAGACTATGGATATGAAGTATCTGTGCACAGATTAAAAAATTAATGGTAAGTTGATGACAAAAATGTATACCTGTATTTTTAAAAGTCCCTTTTATTTCTTTAACTGTCATTTGTTTTGTAGACATTCACACTTCTGAACCCTTTTGTCAAGGGTCTCCTAAAACCCTTATTGTGGAGAACGGGATGCTCCATTATACTGCTTCCAGGTATGTGAGGAAAGCAGGGTGTATTTTTCCCTCTGCTTTAAGGTGAACTGAAACATGGGCATTTAAAGAGGAGCCAGTCCTAACTTGTATACCAAATACATTTCAAGTAGGACTTCTTCATTTCTACCAGCCCTTTCTGCTAGCTTCAGGAAGCTGCATTCACAGTGGACTGTGTCTCTCAACAGCTCCCAGAGGGGGTTTTGACCTGGAGAATTTGTAGGTAAATTTTTGTAGCAAGGTGAGGGTCTTCTCCAAGATAACAAGTGACAGCACCTGGTGAAATTACCTGAGAGATAATTTCCATGGAGGTTTAGATTGGACATTAGGAAACATTTCTTCACTGTAAGGGTGTTCAGTCACTGGAATAAGCTGCCCAGGGAAGTAGTGGAATCACCATCCTTGGAAGTGTTCAAAAGGTGTGGTGAACACTTGGTGTTAAGTTAACTGTTGGTCACAATGATTTTAGAGGTCTTTTCCAACCTTAATGAAAACAAACAGGGGAGTTTCGAGAGTAGATAAGAAAGTGGATTTTGTCTTGTATCCAAAGCTTTCTGCACTTTGCCACAAGGCATGAATGATATTAGAAAGGTATTGCTGCAGGTCCCAGTCTGGTATTGAGCAGAAACCCATCTGCAAACCAGCTGAGCCCATGCTGCTGGCCAACTTCTTGCTGGGCTGTGTGAATGTGTGTGAACAAACGTACCCATGCATCCATGTAAACAACCCTATATATATATGTAATATACCTGTAAAACTGCCATTTGCACATCAGTATAAGAAAGCAGTAATGTCTGTGATGGTGAACACAAAATGTTTGTGTGTTAAAGGAAGACAAATGACACTTTTTCAAATAGCAAATACTTTAAGTTCCTTGCCTGTTGTGTTTGTGTTTGTTGAGGGGATGTTTTCCATTGCTGCTGTGGGAAACACCTCTGAAAAGAGGTCAGTACTAGGCAGAAGGAGAGCTGTAAATTGACCCTTTTTGGGGGGGAGGGGTGCTATGGGAAACGTGCAATAGTCCTGGAAGCAGTTGTAGGAAAGCAATGTTTTGTGACAGTGACGCTAAGATGTAGGTGAAAGAGGTGTTGAGGCAAGCCAAGCCAAATTCTGCCTTGCCAGCAGACTGTGGTTAGGACTGAAGAACACAGCAGGCTCTTGGTATGCTCGGGAGCACAGCAGGCTGAAGGGAACAGGGGCCATTGCTTCCACTATTTCCTTCTCCTGCACGCAGCCTTTGTGCATGCTGCATTTCTTGGTGGCCTGAGGCTCCTTTACAGTGGAGATTCTTCCTTGGCAGGTGTGACTGAGGCCAAACCTGACTTAGCTAGTCTTTGGTTCTAGGGCCAGAACTGCCTCCCTCTGAATCTCCTTCTGCTTGTGGGGTGACTGCAATGCCAACAGTCCAGCTGTCACATGGCAGACTTGGACTGCCTTCCCACAGCCATGGCTCTGTCCCAGGGGTTTGAATTTCCTTGTGGAAAATGCTGGATTTGTTTTAGAGAGTTTAGTTTAAGTGAAATGGCCTACATGAATGGATTGTTGTCAGTTCCTCCTTGGGAGTTCAGTGCCTTCCTAAGTCATCTATCCAAGAAGATATATGTTCCACCAATGCAACTGTATTTGCAAATAAGTAATTATTTATTAAACAAAATAAATGGGACTTGTTTTATAATACTGGAATGACTTCTAGCTAGCTTTTTCATTGCAATTATGTGTCATTGTAATTCTATGTCCAGTTGTGCTGGCAGAGAAAGTTGAGAACAAGGAAGTGCGTGTGTGTGTGTGTGTGTGTGTGTGTGTGTGTGTGTGTGTTTGTGGTATACAATTAAAAGATCTAGGAGATGACTGGATGCAAGGCTTCATCCCTCTTCCTCCTCTTCCTAAAAAGAGGGAGCAGGACACTGAGCAGAAGCACTTTTGGCCCACGACTCCTGCCATCATTCATCATTCCCACCCTCCCAGTTATGTAAGGGCAGTGTTCTGTCTGGCCAGAGGACCATGGAGATATGGTGCCAGCACCCAGTCCAAAAGCACTGGGAGATGATCATCTTCTTGCCACCACCCAGAGGACATCAGGGCTTTGGTACTCCCTGTGTCCCATCCACCTGGGGGAAGTTACCAGGTGTGTAACTTGTCTTTTTTTCACATTTCTCCTTATTTTCTCCTATTGTATGTTGTGTTATAAAACACAGTGGAGACTCTTCTCAGAGTGATTTTGGCTTAGACCTTGTCCAGACTGGCAGTTTTATTTAGGTCTGCTCTGCCTCAATTCTTGAGTAGCCAAGAAACCCTTGCTGACAGTGGAAGTGCTACTGTAATATGAATATAACAGGCCATAAAGAGAATAGTTGGCTGGTTATGTTTTTACCAGAAACACATAAGTTTTTACCAGAAACTGACAGGTTTGCGCATCTGTATTTGGGGGATATGCTCTGTTTCATTTCTGTATAAATAAAAACTCTAAGTTTGATCCCTTCTCTCACTGAAAAACAGCATCAGAAGCTGGTGATATTGCACATGATGGGTTACACGGGCTCTAGTGAATACATACAAATGTGTAATTTGGAGCAACTGGTGTACATCAGTCATTTTTATTAAAGAAACTCTGCTTCAGAGCCTTATAGAATATAAAGAACAAGGAACACTTGAGTAAATTGGATTTCAATATGTTTGGGGTTTTTTGTGAAATCCTCATGATAACAGCAGAGGTCAGTGATTAATTTATTTTGTGTTTAGGATGATTATTCTGGTCTTATGATGATCTCACATTTAACACTGTCCCCTGATACTAAATATAATGTTGTAATTATGGGGTTTAAATGGATAGGGAATGGTTGAAAATGACCTGTGGTCTTCCCTTGTTTCTTTTTGATATTCTCAAAGTTTTCATGATGTTGATTTCTCACATTAGACAGTCAGATCTTTGGTACTATATGGCCAATTAGAGACTTGTTTCTAATATGCTATTGAACGTACTTAGAAAGCAGCATTCCAATAGTGCAGAAGAGAAATCATTTCTGTCCCAACTGACTAAAGCTCTGTGTTTTTATAAAAGCAGACTTAACTCAAGCCTTGGGGGAAGCAGCTTGCAGTGGTAAAAGATAAGCACTTTCCTGTGTCCAAGTCCATACTGAATAAATTGAGGCCTGGGGTATTTTGAAAGAAGGAGAGAAGGGAAGACTCTGTGAGAAGCAGGGACAATCTTTGAAACCCTTCTAGCAATGGAAAAAAGTGGAACTCCAGCAAAAAGCAAAAAAATGTTCAAAGCTGGAGCTGCACTTTGCAAAGCCAGTGCTTCTCAAAGGAAGGTGCCTGAGAGGCAGATTCTTCCCTGTGCTGGCTTGGACTTCCTTGTCATGGAGCTCCCCGGTGTGTTCACACTCCTGCCCCCTGGCATTCAGAGCCTCATCTTATCACAACTGTCCTTTTGCTTGCTTGAAGCTGGCATGGGGAATGGCAGCATTCAGAGCACACAAAAATGGAATTATTGCTGTGCCAGCATTGTCAGTGATGTCATCAACATGAAACATTTCAGGTGAGCTAAGGTGGCCTTCTTCAGGACCATTCTTACTTTGACAGGGCAGAGATGAGAGAGTCTGAGATAAACACTGATCTTTCTATTCCTAACACTGATAAGCTGCAAGGGATGAGAACTGGATCCGGTCCAAGAGAAGCTCTCTTTGCTTGCCCTGAGATTCCTGAAAGTCTGTTGGCAGAATCAGTTTCTGCTGGTGAGCACTGACAGCCTGGAACAGGTGCCCTGAGACTGCATCGCTTCCCAAGCAATGTGAGTGAAAACATTCCAGAATTATTCCATGCCAAAATCGTCCATGCTATTTGAAATTTCTAAAAGGAGAAGTTAGAAAAAGAGTGAAAACAGAATTTCCTATCACTTTACACAATGTTATTGTCGATAGTACACCCATACCTGTGTAGAGATGCATCTAGGTATGTCTACATGTCTCTATAAACTTATGGATACAGCCTTCATGTCCTTCTGAAGTACATGGTCTAAACAGTGCCCTCAATGTCCTTTCCAGCTCCCACTTGTCTGTGCACATCCCATTACTTGCAGCTTCACAAGGGAACTCCATTTTCCCCTGGGATTTCCATGTTCCACTACTCCAGGGAGATGAATGTTTGCTTCTTTTCACATTCATGCCAGGACTAGGGCTGGACCTGTGTGCCCCCACACCTCCATCTCTCTGCTGGAGGCAGGGTCCTCACCCACACATTGTTCCCTCTTGCTAAAGGTGGTGCAGCTGGTGAGTCTGGGGCCAGGTGGGACTGCAAAGGGGGATGGAAATGCCCTTCTGCTTACTGTGTTCCCTTCCTGAACCCCCTGCATTATCAGCCCCAGACACAAACACTCCTCCTGGCAACGGGATCAGCCCAGCAGCAGAACTGGCCCTAGCACTGATCCTGCTGCCATAAACTCCCTTCCTTAGCAACCAGATGAGCCCTAACATAAACCAGGCAGGATTAAATACCACCTGGAGTACTGGACCAAAAAACTACTGATACAGCCAAATCACATGCCTGCACCTTAGCAGGAATTTTTCAATAAAACACCTTCTTTGCTGAAAAAGAAGCTGTTTTAGCAGCACTGAAAAAAACCTAAATATTTGGAGTGTTAACTTTTTTTCATCTGCTGTCTTCTTAGATGGGAAATTGACTCAAAAATTATTGAGAAGCCCTGCTTTGCTTACATGGATATCTAAGTAAACAGTCCTCTTCCCTTTCTTTTAAACTGAAAGTATTTTTAAAAGAAATCATTAATTTAAAAACATGTATTATGAATTTGAAGGTAAAGAAAAGGGTTTCAAATATCACAAAACGTTTTTTGGTTTATTTCTTTGGAGTTTGTTGAGCTGAATACTGATTTGCCCTTTTTTCCCAGTGTTTGGGGGTTTTAGTTGGTTGGTTGGTTTGTTTTGCTGTTGGTAGTGGTTTTAGGGGGTTTTTTTTCCGCATTTTGGAATGAAGAAGAGATGTTACCGTCACCAAAATGGCTATGTGAGGGGAACAGTCTCTGATGCTCCGGCTGTCACCATGAGCCACAGCGGAGCTCCCTCTTGCGCTGGACTGTCGGTGGCTCTGGGTACAGCTGCCGTGTGACCAGCTCCACGCCCGCAATCTTCTATTAACGCCGCAGGGGGCTGCTCTGGCTGCGGGCTGACTGCGTTCTCCAGCGGGACAGGAACCTGCTTGTAGATTTATATCCTTCTGGGCGTCCGAGGCATGTTTAATGGTGTGCAATATCTGCCTCCCTGGGGTGTACTGAGAGGTTATCTGATCAGGCTCAGCAGGACACCAACCACGTGGCTTACACTTGTCAATTTTTATGTTTCTCGTCTGAAAATCCCAAACAACAGCCTGGTCCTTGGAAATCTTCCAGTGGTTGTGAGAGTGGCACTAACGTAAGGGCAATGGCACATTCACACTGCACTTGAAGGGCTCCTTCAGCAGGTAAATATCCTTCATCCTGTAAATAAAGCTGAGCTGGGGGTAAAACAAAGGGTTTATATGTGTGACTGCATCTGTACTGCAGGCATTTGCTGGAACAGCATTGTCAGCATGGTCGCATATGATTGGGCTGAGCAGGAGGAAGCCTGTGATGCTCAGAGACCACAGATAAAACCCCACGATCCCAATTTGTGTGGTTGTTATTATGGCTAATCCTTAATCCAGCCTGAATCAAACTAAACCCTCACTCATTCCTAATTCCCCCAAATTAATGCTCACATTGGTGAGTACATGCTGTTAGCTAACAGAGCACACACAGACATCATCCTCCATAACATGCTGAGCTCTTTAGAAGACTTTTTGCTCCTTGCTGCTTATTGCCAGCTCTGCCAGCACAAGTATTTCCCAATCTGCCTGTAGCAAGCCCAAAATGTTCCCTCCTGCTGATAGAAATGTGAGGAGCTGAGCTCAGGAAGAGAGAAGGCCCCTGAGAGAGGGCAGGGGGAAAGGATGCAGTGAAAGCAACGTGCTTAAACGATGTCATCATTTACAGAAGTACCATCTGGGCAATGCAATTCTCCCTTGTGGCAGGTGCTAAGGGCCTTGTTAAAGTGTGGGCCAAATATCTCCACCTTTACATGCAGGAGCTGTTTTGGTTGGGCACATGTAAGTCCCAGAGACAGAGAGAATGGAATCAAGGTTGAATTGCCTTCCCACGCAATGGCAGCAGGAATAAGGTGTTTCCAGTACCCTGGTAATTTTCTGCTCAGTAATGTAGTTCTAAAATCTAATTAATAACAAAGACTGTAATTTATTCCCTCCTCTCCTGCTTTCCAGTGTCTGGGAAACTGTGAATTGAACAACAGAAGAGTACTAGTGTCACTAAATTGTAATATGTATGTGATTCATTGAGCTGGTGAAAAAGCATAGCTCTTAACTCAGTGGATTATTTTCTTAAAAGTTTGATTTCATCTGAACTGGCTAGGAATTTGAAGATTTTCAGAGTTTCCTGTAGACAAGAGGCTTCTCAACCTCAACAGCTCTGTAGACACTTGATATTCGTACAGAGCAGCAGACCTATGACATTATTACAAAAAAAAAAAAAAGAAAAAAAAATTAATCCAACCAACCAGCTACTTCAAAAGAGAATTTCAGCCAAGACCTAGTGACCCCTTTGTGGGACAAACAGTACCACTTGCATCAGTAGCTGTACGGCTGCTCATCTCTGTGATGATGTGATGCAGACAACCCAGTGTGGCATTGAGAAGCAGGGTGACACTGAGGGGTCCCAGGTGTCTTGTGAGCCGTCAGTGAAGGGACAAGTCATCTCTCAGGCTGTGGAGACACATTCAATTACTAAAAGAGGGGACCTCTAAGCAAGAAATATCTCCCTTCAGAATGTCTGCACAGAGTACTACAGGGCTCAGGTTGGCTTCTCAGTGCAAAGGGTCCGCTAGTAAAAAACTACTGAGCAAGAAATTCTCCCCCTTCCTGTCCTTCCAGCTTGGAGCCAGGTTGTGAGCCCCATCCACAGCCTCATAGTGGAGGTGGGGATGAAACCATGTGCGGTGAGTCCTGAGCTTCACTGACAGAGAAAGGGCTCTGTGGGGTGCATGAAGCTGACTCACCTGCTCCTGAGCCCGGTGGAGGGCAACTCCACCAAAAGAGAGAGGAAGCTGTGGTTTGAATGTGTGTGCTCACACACACACACACACACACACACAGGATGTCTGGCTGCTTGTTGTCTGTGTTATTTATCTGAATAAGCAGCAGCATCAATCTGGATTCCTCCCAGGTTCAGACCCACAGGAGAAGTATTCAAGTATTTGGCTTTCTGAGAGTGATTTTGAAACTTCCTTTCTGACCCTTGCTGGATGGTGATTGTCAAATCCTCCCTGGAGAACCTCTGGCTCAGTCCCAGCTGGGTTTAACTCTAAAGTAATGGTTCAGAGGAGAAATAGGATCAGCTCTTTTCTCCTGTACATCTTCCTTTCCTGCCAGCAGCCAATTTCTTGTGCGCTGCTACAGAAATATTTCTAATAAAAAGCAACAACTCCCAGGGATGCTCCTATCCCTTGCTCTGCCAAGGCTGGTGATCACACCAGCATCTTGGTTCTCAAGCATCTGCCAAAACCTGATGGCTTCAGCCAGCACGATGGAGCGAGTGTGAGCCAGCTGGGATATAACAGGCAGAGTTTAGGTTCCTGGGGAGTCTTCTTTGCAGAGATAGGCTTCTTCATTTAATGGGCTTTGGATCTTATTTAACACATTGCCTCATGTACAGTGAGGGTGTAAAGAAGCTGTGTGCACATAATAAAAAACTTGGCCTATTTGTGCCTAGGGGAGCCCTAATAAATTTGCCACTATAGCAAGTGTTAGTCTCTAGGGCCAATACTGAATGCTGGAGTTTAATAAAAAAGAATTCTGAAACAGAAGAACTGAAAGGTAAACCGGTTTGGCTGACAAAGCAAACACAGTTTAATTAAAAATGAAGTTTTCTCCTGGCCTTGACCAGTCCCAAGGAGCAGTGTCTCAGGCTGGCTGTGTCTGGCCTGCCTTCTGATGGCTGCTCTCAGGGTGCATTTCCCTAGCACAGTGTCAGAGATCTCCCAGACTGGGCTGAAGGCACTTCTCAGAGTGTGTTCAGGCCATTGTTAGGGCAGAAGATGGGTAAATAAGTCATGAAGGATGACACATTGCAGATGTCCACCTGTATACAACATTAACAGTACAACATGTGACAGTACTTTGGCTTGTGCTGGGACTTAGAAAGCACGATAGTGACAGCCACCCTGCCATTAAACCAGCCCAGAGGAGTGGATATTTTCCCTGTACAAACAGCTGTCGCAATCTCAGGTGCTCCAGGACACTGTAGAGTTATGTAGCTGCACTGTCTGAGACCAGAAGCAGCTTCAGTAACTTCTGGGCCCATCAGAACAGAGTTCTAGAAGCTTCCTTTTCACTCTGCATGTGAAAACTCTTCTTGGTAAAATGACGCAAGCGGTGGTGTTTTTTGCCTTCTCTGTTTCATATTATGGATGTTACTTTGAAAAAACATTGACTACGGAATAAGCCATTGAAATTAAATACTAGAAGAATTATGCAAGCCAATATTTTAAATCCTGGTGAGATTTAACTATTACTGTTTACCACAAGAAATGTCTCACAACTCCAAAATATGATGCTCAGACTTGTGAAACAGCAGATCAGCACCTACTTGTGACAGAAAACTTTGGGCAGACAACAAAGTCACTGTGGTTGGATTATAAAATATTGTCAACACATCACTTTCAACTAAGGCTAGATGTGCTACAGGCCAATGAAATTCACATTTTCACAAGCCAGGACTGTTAAATGCTTCTTTGGTAGTTATCAGGAAAAGATCTTATTTTGTGATAATATGGCCACCCAAAGTCAATATTTTACTACACTGCAAAGGAAGTTTTTAACTGGAAAGAATAAAGCATTGTTTATTGTACTCCATTACACTTTTATTTATGGTATTGTGGTGGTGCAACCCCCCCACCCTCAGGCCGCACTGTGATCTCGGAGAGGGGTGTCAAACTCTTCAGTGGAGAGGTCTGAGTTATGTCCTCAAGGCTCGGGTATCAGTCCAGGGCATCTGACTTCCCCTGCTTCACACACTGCTCCCACCGCACCGCCAGCCAAGCACAACAGCATCTTTATCGAGCAGAGCTCTTTTAGAGGGAGAATGTGCCACAGCAGCACACCACAAGCATTTCATCTCCATCCCCTGCTCCCTTGTGGTCCACCCAGCAGCAAATGACTTCCTCCCACACTGCGCTGGCTTTTTCTGCTGCAGGGAAGCAGAAAGCCTGAGAGCACAGCAGACGTGCAGACTTCCAGAGACACAGCCCTGCCAGCAGGCTTTTAGCCCTGGCCGTGACCTGGCATAGGGGACTCCTCTGGGAAGTGGAGAGGTCATCCCAGATTCACCAAGGGCAACAGTCTGTGGGGAACAGAGAGGAGGGCACTGACTGCAAGAGGGAAAAGTTTAATGGTAAACCAAGATCTGCATGCACATGGCCTTCAGCATTGTTGTAAATAATACTCCTAATAAAGAGCCAATTAGACCAACAATCTCATTACTATCCAGCATGCAGTGTAGGAAGGACTAGCCTAAAGCATAAATGAGCAAAAGTGAAAACACAGCTCCACATTTCCTGATATAATGTACATAGGCATAAGGAGACTTAATTAGACGTGTAAGAGGTAACAAGCATGGAGAGCTGAGAGAATGGCAGGCAGCCTTATAAAGAAGCCCCATGGTGTGGCACTTTGCAGCAATGCCCATTAACAACACCCAGCCCAAGGTGTTATGGTCACCCCACACTTGTCCTGAGTGCGGGCTCCTGGATGGCCCTGCCAAAAACCTCCCCAGTGCCAGGCTGGGCCCTGGAGCAGCAGGAACTGTAGTGGCACAAGTGGAGAGTCAGAGTCAGCACCAGGGCTGGAGGCAGGACCATGGGCTTTCCACAGAGCCATGAGTGAGGATGCAGGGAAGGTAGGGCATGAGGGGGAGCCTGGGCATTGTGGGTGTCTGTGATTTCTTGAGAAAGGAGCCCAGGACAGGAGACCCTTGCCAAACCCAAGCAAGAAACTTGTCACGGTAACCATCCATGCTATGTATGGCTCATGCTAGTACAGAAATTCTGAGAAAATTATTTCATAGGATCCAGTGACAATGCAGTGAGCTGTCAAACAAAATATATTTCTCTTACATCCATCCCTTAAAGCTTCAGCTTCCAAATTTCCTTCACACAACCAAAAATATACCATACAGGCTAGTTTTGGAATAGCTCTCATGTAAATCATCCCCTTGGGCTTGGGCCTCTCAAGCTGGGGTTCAGCCTGAGTGACTTTTTATAGCAGAGTTATAAACTTTTAAATGCCAGACTTAATCAGAGCTACTGAAATGGCCATTAGAGTGGTTTAAGTGGCATAGCCCTGATATATGACAGCCCAGAAAGCAGGCAGGTGGCTCATCTGCAGTGGGCAGTCCATCTGGAAGGGAGCAGGGTCTGGTGGCTGGAAACAAGCATGACTGAGACACAGATCTCTGGAGTTTTGCTCTTGCCCTTGTGCTATTGCTGATTGACTTCAAGCAAGCTCTCTTGGGATGCACTGCCCCCAGCAGCCAGGTCTCAGATCAAAGGCTTAGCGGAAGAGGTGGCTCACCATGCCCTGGTTGCTCCAATATGCTGAGAAGAACATGAATATTCATCTGCCTCCCTCGGCAAACTGCAAGAATTGTGAGAAAATTGGTCTAGGGTTTAACACAGCATTGTGTACACTCAAAACACACAAATCAGTCTCATTTTTGGCTAGAGCAACCATTCACAAAATCCTGCTGAATTATAATCACAGACACATCAGACACTGAAGTGCTCAGGCTTAAGGGGGTCTAATGCTGTTTTGCTCCTTACCAGAAGGCTTTGTAAAGCTTTGAGCCCCCTAATTTTGCAAGTTCTGAGACACACAGCAGGTTCAAGCTGTGCATGGGAGAACCCCCCTCACTCTGCAACATTACTGTGGTCTGAGCAGAACTGGCCAGTCATCAATGTGAAAGGTGCTTGCACAGAGAAATTGATCCAAATGAAAACAGTACAGAAGCTTTTCAGGGTCTTCTTTCTAAATTTATTCAAGTATTAAACAAACAGAAACTACAGCATGCATCAGATACTTTCCTTTATTGTACAACAAAACTGTGGACTTGTTTGTATTTGCAGCATTTCCAGCAACATCAGGCAGACTTGTCGATGTTATCCAGTTTTGCACAGTCACTAGAGTGTCGCATCATGAATTATTAAATCAGTGCTTCGTGGTAATACATAATTTCTTATCAATTATTCATGCTAATGTGCGTGTAGTTTACTTAATTGTGTTATTGACGATCAAAAGTAATTTCCTGAAAATCCTCAAGGACAGAAAATTTAATCAGCGTAACTACTTTTCAGATGCAATGCTGTTAAGTATTCTTAATTTGCTCAACAATTCACTTATTTATGTACCTTTCTGGAGGAAATACGAGTTTAATCAAACTATTAGATTGAAGAGTTAGTGTACAGAAGGGCTGAAGTTCAACTGAATGCAAGGTAATTATGTTGGAACAAAGTTGGGCCTGCCTCTTTGGACTGGAATATTTTTTTAGTCTTTTTTTAGGAGGGAGAAAAAAAATTGTGATTGGGAATATCACTAAGAAAACAGTGATTCTCTCTCCTTCAACCACACCCCACAACCAAGCACACAGCAATCTCTTTTATTTTGGTGGAAGAAAAGGGTTGTTGCTGTTGTTAAATTAAACCATAACTTGCAGCCAGAGAAGCCACCTCCACCCACAGTTCAGCAGAGCAGCTCCTGAAGATGAAGTACAAAAGCAGACCACAGGCTACTGTATGTTCCCCTCCCTGCATTAGGACGGTGAAGAATCCCCAAAATAAACACAATATGTGGCAGAAGGAAAATAAAATTACTCCATTTGATGGATGTGGGCCCTGCCTGACTTTTTTTTTTGTTCTCTGAGTGAAGGACAGACTCAGCAATGCCCTCTCTGCTGGCTTGTGCCCAGAAGACACAAACTCCACCCTGGGGGTGCCTGGTACCCTTGGCTCCTCCACAGGGATGGTGCTGGGTGCTGCCAAGTGACCCCACTTCACCAGGGCTCCCACCCTTTGAGTGGGTGCTGACACCAAGCCATGCCTCATGGAACGGAGGGTGTGCACCGGGTGGTATGAGATGTCCTGTGAGCCCCGAGACGTCCCAGGTTCTGTAAAATTCATGGGCTGAAGTCACTTACATAGAGGAAACAAAATTCTGCGGCCAGCCTTACTCAGGAATGCCTTTCCAAGCACATCCCCAAACCTGGATCCTGTGAACAGCCAAACAAACTGTGTGTAAAGGCTCAGCGTGTTTCAGGAGGTCCACAGAACAATGTGCAGGATCAGAGGTGAAAGAAATCCTTCCACTAGCATCCATTTTACTTGAACAAAATCTCAGAAAAGTGGTTTCAGCCTGTTCTGCAGGGACACCTGTGGAAGTGTCCAAGATTCTAAGGAATCTGCAAACGGCACATGGAAAATTCAACTCCATGTCACTAAGTTTAAATCTTCACATGCAGTTCCCATGGGAAAAAAAAAAGTGAGATTAAAATGACTGCTCTTCAGATCTAACTCTGCTTGGCTTTGGGGAGGTTTGGGTGAGAGATAAGACTAAATTTACTAAGGCATCAATTTCTCCTTTGCACTGTTCCCAAACTAATTAGACACTAATTAGATACTAATCTTAATTATTAGATACTAATCTAATAATTAGTATCTTTTCATATCTAGATTCATTACAACAAGCTCTCAGTAAATGGAATAGTGTAAATTTGGATACCATAAAGGAATATCCTTATAAGCTTTATTTCCTCCTTATTAAACATAAAACATGGAAAAACATATTTGCAGTCTTGAAATTAAGGATTATTTTTGTCTTCCAGTCTCTTTTTCCAAGACAGTGATGTAAAAATACCCCCAGCTTTGTTCAGCTCTAGAGACAATTCACTCTCCATTAAATACCAGCATTACTGTTTGAAGCCGTGAATGCCACTCTGAAGTCATGGGTCTTTCATGTCTAATGCAGGGACTGCCAAGAGTAATACACTAATGTTCACACAGAGGCTAGTGCAAGGATTTTAGTCACAAGTAAACTCATCTCAGCAATTTTCCAGTAGTCTACTGCATGAGAAGTTTCACTTTCAGAGAAAAGAAAAAAGAAGAAAAAAATTATTAATATTTTTGTTCTATTTTCTGCCTCTCTTACACCTGGATTGCCTGGAATAGGTTTGGTTGAAGTCAAGTGCCTTCAGAAATCAGCAGGCCAAGTTGGGATATACCTGGATATTCCTTCCCCTCTGCTGTGAGCAGTGGAGTAACTGGTGCCTGAGTCCATCTCTTGCCCCAGAACTCACATCTGGAAGTTATGCGCTGCTTCTAACCATCCATTTCACACAGGATAGGAAGTCGAGATGTGCAGGAGTAAGCCAGGATCCTGGGCCTTTCAGTGTCCCTGGGATGTATGGGGCAAGGAGGGAATAAAAACAGTTTCACCAACGTTTCCAAACACAGATAGTGCTGATAAATCAGGGAAATGAACCTACAGCGACACAAGAAAAGCAAGGGTGCACGAAAGGCAGCCAAAGAGGCCCCTCAGCTGTGCAGGTCCCTGGTGGCTCCATGATGTCCCACTGGGCACAGCCACACTGCAGTTCACCCCATGGCAGGGCGCCGGCGGCAGGTCACCGCCCCGAGCCCAGGGGCCAGCACCACTCCGGTCTCATACGCTCTTCTCGCCTTCCATGTGCTCCTTGGCTGCAGAGGGCTGCTTGTCCTGGCTGCCCTCAGGGCCGGGTTTGGCAGGAGGCGTGGGGCTGCTGCTGGCGGCGGGCAGGAGGTTGGCAGACTGCAGCACAGCCTCCGAGTGCTCGCGCGCCTTCATGCGCAGCGCGGCCACGCTGGCCGTGCGGTTGCTTTGGCAGCCGTAGGTGGGCAGGAAGGAGAGGCCCATGGGGTCCGGAACGCAACACGAGCACAGCGGGCTCCCTGGGGAGGAAGGAGACAAGGCACCGTCACTTTGCTGGGGAGGTCATGGAAAATGTCTGTTCCCTCCATGGTCAGTCTGAAGAGGACAGAGATGGGGTGGACCTTTAGTGGGTATGTTGGCCTTTAGTGAGTACACAGGTGTCCTCTGGATCACTAGGGCTAGAAAACCCATATCCTGTTCCACTGATCCTTCTGTGAGAAGGATCTGCACTGTGAGTCATCCAGGGTGACAAACAGAGTGCAAGAGGGAAGTAGAGGCAGAAGTGAGCAGTGAAGTTCAGATCACATGAGATTTCCTCGTAAGCAAGGCTCAGCTCATTCCCTCCTCTCATATCAAGCTGCTGCTCTGTGGCTGCCATCAGCCCCATGCTGGAGATGTACCCTGCTCTCCACCTGCACACTGAGCCTGATCAATGTAGGCAGCAGCATTTGGTGAGGGAGTGTAGGGTTTCTGTCACTTATCTTTGCCTGGAAGATGCAGCAGAGAGAAAGGTGAAAATATTCCACTTATTACGGTGACCTTCTCCTATCTCACTGTAAAATGAGATACTTTCCCTTTTGCCAGGCCCCTGCCTACTACTGGCACCATGTCTACATGCAAGAGTCTGTTCTACCTTCACCCATTCAGTGTCTGTGCTGCGTCAGGGTGACACCTCAAAGAGAGCAGCCTCAGAAGTGAGCTAAAGCTACCTAAAATTGCTGCTGTGATACAGCTTTAGAGTCCCATCAGGAGAGATGGGCCACAGCATCTCTATCCTGTCATTTGAGACAGGCTGTTCCAAGCAGGCAAGAAAACACTGCAGCATGGATGAAGTAATTAATCTCTCTTGAAGCCAAAATCTTCCCTGCAACCCACTGACAGAGGCAGTCCTCACTCCCCCAGCTGCCTTCCTGAGGCTCTTCCTCTGGTTTCTCCTGGATAATGCTTGAGCTTGGGCCAGTTCCCAAACGAACACACCTGGAAGTGTAGGTTGATCACTGGGCAGGACATGCAGTCCATCCAAAAAGCCAAGCTGGCACCCAGCTTAGAGGCATCTATTGAATGACAAAGAATGTGACAGAGGAGTAGGATGGGGAGGCAGGGTGGGATGGCTGAGCTACTTCTTGAGTTTCCTCTCTGGTTAAAAAACCAGACACTGTTAGTCACCATGTTTCAGGGGTCTTAGGGGCCACATCTACTCCACATCCTCATGTACACCCCTGGCAAAATCCTGTCTTTTGCTTACATGCTATCTTTCCACAAGAAACAGCCCAGTCACACACATCCTGACACGATGCAGTATCTTCCCCTGATCTTTCCAAGCCAAGGACTTGCTTTAATTTCTGCAGTTAATATTTGAGTTAAATGGCTCATGACTAAGTGATGGAACTAATACTCTACAGAGTTTTACACTTCTGTTCTTGGTAGCAACGGGTCAGGACCCGTCTGCTAGGAATGAAGGCAGACAGTTGTTTGTTTTTAAGATGTTGGCAAGACTTCTCCACAGCAATTGTCAGAGATTTGTGGTTGCCAGCAACATTCAGGAAAAAGTATTCCTTGCATTTCAAAAAAACAGCATCTACAAAGGACAGCTTATTAGTATAAATGGAAAGAACCCTTTTCTCTTGTAATACTTCTCTGATAAAGCATATTGATCAGCAGACCAACTTTTCCATAGGTCCAGGCATTTAAGCACAAACAAGTTTCAGCACTTCACTAAAATCCTCTGCTTCTTTTGCTGTTAGCTCTAGGAAGCTCAGTCTTGAATTCTGTGGTTGTTTTGAGCAGGTCAGAAAGAGGGTTTGTAATAAATCTACTCAGTAACGCAACTTACAGTTTTTGCCACCACCAGCCATGCTCATAAAGTAATTTTTTGCCCTGTTGAATGACAGCCACTGTTTTAACAAGAGGGAGGAGAGGCCTTTCAGAGTCCCTGCAGTTTGCAGCAGGTTTTTTGCACCAAGTCCCACTATATTCAGGTTCTGCTCAGAGATGGGGGAGCTGGGAGGCCTGCAGGAGCATCAACTGCTTTTGCGCTGCTGCTTTCTAACACAAACTGAATGAGGCTTTCAAACACAGCAGTTCAGCTCCCAGGCTGAGGGGAGGGCTGGCCTAATGCAGACATTGTTTAGTGAGAGGTGGGGAGAAGTGGAAAGCAGTCTTCCCCTGTTCAAAAAAGCAGGAATCAGCTCCATCCCCTAAGAATAATTTTAATTCCATTGTTAGAGGAATAAAATATTTATCAGTATTCAGCACCAGCCTAAGATCTTTGCTAAATAATTTGCCCTGATATTACCTAGTGGCTCTGCAACCTGAGGGTGCAGTTACCTGTGGTGGAAACAAAGCTATCTCTGGCAATAATTCACCCATAAACCATTCCTTTCATTTCCACTGAGGCTAAAATACTTGCAAACAGCTCACACATGAAAAAATGTAAAGTAAAAAGCATCATTTGCTCCAGGGTCCAGCTAGAATTGGGGAGAAAAGGATTTAGCCCTGTTCCTTTTTAATGTATGTTGTAAAGAAGGTTGACTCTACCTTACAATCATCTGAATCAGCAGATAATAAGTCCAGCAAAATGCACTGGACTTTGCCAGCACAAAACCAAGGCCAACAATGGGACACTCAGGAGTCCAAGGTCTCCTTGGACCTTGTGACCTTCCCATCAGTCAGCTCACAATCTCCAGGAAAGTGACAATGGCCAAGAAAGAGCAGCAGTAGTTTTTAATATCTTATTGCAGTGGCCTTGAGCCCACAGTGGGAAAGTAAGGAATTGTTCCTACTTATTTCAAATCTTCAGAGGACTTCAGATGTCCAGCTCCCATCAAAATCAGTGAGGGTTCAGCCATCAGCCCTAGATCTTGATGCAGCCCCCACCAACATCTATGACAATCTGAGATAAGTTTAACAGGATTTATATCAAGCTGCTGCAATATGGACACGGTACTGTTTGCTTTCTTTCAGGAACTTACTGCCTTCTGTACACAAAATTAAAATACACAATTAGATTTCCATTAACTTACAGCAAATTCTGCTGGATTGATCTGAACCTCCTTCTATTCCTATATGAGATCATACTTTAAATGCGCAGCCTGAACATAAATACTTAATGTAATAAATACAGTCTGAAATATTTGATCCACTTGGCAGTTTAATTGATCTACTACAGAGACTGACAGAAAAAATTAAATTAGTTTTGTCTTGTCTCTGCCAACATCACATTTAAATTGTAACAATATTTGATCTACACTTTTCGTTGCAGACTGTTTTGTGTAATTCCATGGTTCAGTTTAAGGTGGGAAGAGAGGGATAGGAGTGGGGCACATGCTGATACATAAACATCAATAAAAATTTTTAAATATGCTTTTTGTGTTTCAAGTCAAGGGCTTAAAGAATTTAATAGGTAGTCTTTCCAAAAGGCAAACTCCACATTCTTTTCCTCTTTCATTATTTGTGCACATCAGCATTTGATATGGACAGCTGAATTACAACCTGACATGGAGGGAAGGAGAGAAAAAATCCCATTTAAAACCCTCATATCAATGCATGATGTTTAGTTTTCAGATGAAAGATTACGTTTGATTTAATTATTGTTATCTTCTCATAACAGTCACATTGGTTTTCTTCAGCTCTAATCCCTTTCATAAGGATTAGAAGGTCAACAACAATCTCAAGTTCATAGTGTTAATTACCAGTGGGAGCTGATTCAATGGGAGCTCCCTCTTGCACTTCACAGACGACACCAACATTCTGTCAATTAAAGCCTAAAAGTCAAAAGTAGGAAACATAAAAGTGGCTTTATCCAAATCTTCTTGAGCTCTGAATCAGGAAGTTCAGAACAAGAAAGGCATGAACTCAATCCTGAAATGGAGAAACATCAGATATTCTCGGTTTAATCTGGGGTAGCCTCAAGGCTGCTGGAATTATACTGGATGGTTTCTCCTTCTACTGAGAAGCTGGTTAAATGTGGAAGGTACCTGTGCTGCCTAGAGGCTGGAAGAGCACTTCAGAGGTGACAGCAGAATCCAAATATTATAATTTCACATCTCCTTGGCTGTGACTCCTCTATGCTCAGTGGAAACAAAAAAGAGTTGATGATCTGGCTCAGATGTTCTACCACCAGGAGCCTTTCTGCTGAAATAACTCAACACTGGAACTGGAGGATTTCATCCTCCTTTATTTGTGCCAACAGTACTCTCAAAAAAAAAAAAAAAAAAAAAAAAAAAAAAAAAAAAAAAAAAAAATCTGAAGCCAGGATTTGCCTGTTAGGCCAGGAAGGCTGGAAGCAAAACCCACAAAAAAGCTAGGAGAACAGAACCTGTCCTTTGCACGCTGTCAGCTTGGCATCACCAACAGGAACCCCTGCTCAGCTGAGGTCCACTAACCTTATCAAGATTTGTCCTGGAGGAAGGAGACAGCACCTATTTGCTACCTATGCTCTTAGGGCTCCAAGGGTGTTTCCTAGTATTTGCAAAAAAGACCAAAAATCTCTGCCTGTGAGGTAGGGCAGCGCTAGAGCTGGGGAACTGTAGTATGGGAATCAAAATCATTTTCTCAATGTATGTGCATCTGCAGCAAACTAAAGAAATGTATTAGATTCTCTGAAGTCAGAGTGGCAGATAAACTAAGAAAAATGCCAAACAAACCCACTTAATATATTGTCTGTGTTACATCAGAAAAGTCAATAAACCCATAATCAAGAATGACACTGAAAATAAAAGACCCCAAGTATTTTATTCCCATTCCCCAGTCTTACAGTAAACAGTGGAGCTTCAGTTCAGTCAACACCAGTTCAAGGGTGAGTTAGGTCCTTGAACACTTCCTTCATAGCATTGGCAATGGGAATTGCCCAACGGAACTGAGCAAATTCCCTCCATCTTTCCATAATAGAAATTGAAATGTAATGGACGGGCAGTTCTAGTTATGTTTTAGGGTTTTTTTCCTGGATACTGCAATTAAGCCTCCCTAATACGAACAGCAAGCACAGCAGCAGCAAACCATAAAAGAGCCTAATCAACAGTGGCCTGCAATACCCATTTGGATGTGCGTAATACAATCGTGCTTCTCTATCAGTGGTGTGGGGGTGCCCTGAAAACCAACCCAGCTCTAACTTGCACAGAGAAGAGCTGTGGGTGAATTATGAAAGTAATTCCCTGGCTGGTGTAATTATTTCTCTCCTCATGCACTTCACTCATCATGGGTCTGGGGAAATTTCAGCGGAACGTAACAGACACACTCTTGGCCTCAGCCACCAGAATGGTGGAACATATCCGCTGAAAAACGGAGATTCTTGTTTACACCCATTAATAACATCTTCTGCATTAATGAATTGCATTCATGCTGTCATCCATTAAGAAGGTACTTTGAGGTCTCTCTCTGCACAGAACGCTAGCTTCTCCAGATGACTCTATAGTTATACAGCCCATAAATAAAACAAGTATTTTCCCTTCATCTTTGAGGTCTGCAATTAAATCTACTAAATGGACTGCAGATGCCTGGCTTACAGTAAGTGTTTCATCTTAGAAGATCATGGAACTGTCGAAGTCACCACAATGAAGTAGCACAGTTGTCAAATCAGGGCAATTTCAGAGGGTAATGAACATCACAAATTTCATCTCTGTGAGTCAACCTTTTTCCTCATTATGGCCAGTGGTGAAGTACTAAACCCCCGAGGCAGGAAACACTGTATACCCCAGAAATTATGATGTTGTGCTAATTTTTCAAATTAGGAATTGTGTTTCCTGACAGCATAGTACATAGGGAGATGATACAGTAGTTAACAGATGTTTGCTATTGAGTACAGCCTCCAATGTGCTAAACTTCAGAGAGACAGGAGACAGAAAAAGGTCTGTTGTATTATTGAACAGAGAATATTTGATAGAAACAGAGAAAAACTTTCCAGTGATAATATACTCTTCTCTGGAAAAGCCTATATTCTGAATAACAGTTTTCTTTGCATAGTATAACCAGCCCATTTTATTAACAGAACATCCTGTGGTGCCAGTGTCCTCACTTTGATGGAAAAAAAAATCTCAGTTTCAGAGACAGCAGAGTTCATGGGCCATAGCTTTCTTCTCATTCACCAGAGCAGACCTGGTCTCATGCTCCAACAATATCCCCATATCCTAGAAAAAGCACATGGGGAGTCCAGAGCCACATGAGGCAAGCCTAACAAGCACTTCACAGTCCGTCCAAAAGCAAAGTTGCAGTCTTAGTCCCTGCCCCAGACTAGGCTGTCTTAAGATTTACTATCTCTTGTAGACCAACTTCACCCTTAGCTATTACATCCTTATACTAGAAATTAGATCCCAGAACCTTGTGGCCTAAGCACTTTATGTGCTTTGGAAACCTGGGTCTAGAGCCAAGCAAAGTCAGAGAAAGTATTGGGTTTTTTACTGAAGATGAAGAACTCTCAGATGACAGAATGAAAATGGTCCCTGAGAGCATAAAATAATTATTAATTACTTACACCACCATCATCACTTGTTATTCACTGCATTGATTTTGTCTCCTTCTAAAGCATCAGTCAAATATTATTCACTGACACCAGCAAAATGTTGGCTCTCAAGTCCAACAAAACACATCTTGTCTCCCCAAAAGAATAAGAAAACAACCTACACTTCCTAGTAGAACCTGATGTGCTGAGAGTGCTCATTTTTTTGCAGGCAGCTCTTATGGCTGTACTGAAGAATGTGATTCCCTTTACTGGCCAGGATTGTTCTCCCACTGGTGGGAATATATATCTGTTTACAAGATCCACATAGAGGAGCTGCATTTGGTTTGACACTTGCATAGAAGAAAGCAGGGTCATGCATCCTTCCATAGTGAAATAATGCTTTGATTCCGGAACAACTATTTTGCTTTCAAAAGCACAGAGAATTCCTGGTAGTTTCAAAGCATAGCTGGCACAAGACAAATACTGGGAAAAACTCTCAATCATTTCACTCTTCAATAAAACTTGCAAAATTTTGGAAAAACTTTCTACTTGCTGAATTTTCCCTTATCCAAACAATCCAAAAAACAAGCAGCTCATAATTTTATTCCCTGTCCTGAGTTTTTTGGATTTGTGTGACATAAAGTTCTGTGCCTCCAGACTGACTGTGGCAGGGTTCTGGCATCATTTCTGCAGCAAAATGCAACTAGATTTTCAAGTGAGAGGCTTAGGTCCCTTAATTCAGATGTATAAGGACATCTACAATTGCCCACATGCACACAGCTCCTGTCTCAAATAGAAATGAAAAGGGAAAGTCAAACAAACTGAACGAGCATATGACAAAGACAGTCACATTAAGGTTTTGTGAACACTGTGTCTCTCCCTGTCCTTTCCTTCCTTGTCACAACCATTATCTTTTCCTCCAGACTGACACAAGAGTTTGGTTGTGCTCTCAAATGCACTGGTTTGGATGAAAATAATTTCATTTACCTGGAGTTTCCATTCCAAAGAAAAGCAAACTGTGCATTAGGCTTGTGATACCTTTGGTCCACTCAGAAGATTTAGAGATTGCCCTGGTCACCAGTTAACAGGACCAAAACTCAGGGACTGCTGTGCACAGCCCTACCCCAGCCCAAGTGAATTACTCTTGAAGAAATGGGGAAAGAGGAACTCGTGGAGATGAGCCAAGGAAGGAGGACACAATACTCCACAATCAATGCCATAAGAAAGATGTTACAATTATTCTCTGCTTGTATATATCAGGTTTGGTCCCTCATATCATGATAAGTTCTTCCCCCTTAACCCCAAAGGCAGAATTTGACATTGCTAAGACCTAGCAGCAGAGCTGGCAGCAGAAGGAAAAGAGCTCCCCTCAAAGCAGCAGCTCAGACTATCAGCCCCTTGGCAGGATAACAATCCCCTGACAGGCACACACAGCTCCTGGTAGGTGGATACACAGATGCACAAATCTGCAACTGCATTACATAAAATCAAACATGCTACTTTATTCCAGTTCCCTTGCACGTACCTGGAGATTTCTAGTGCCTGGCAAGAAATATAAAGCAGACATTTCAGGAATGAACTGCATGTATAACTGACAACATTCATCAGGACAATATGCAGGCATCTGGTAACTGACCATTCCTACACAAATTGTATCAATAAAAAAATCTCTATTTACATTTGGGCCAGTTTTTTCAGGGACACTGTCTCCTAGTCTGGGCAATCGACTATTTAATATTTAACAAGATTCAGGAATGTAACTTTTTCTGCCCCTAGGTTGTAAAACTTCAATCAAGCAAAAAAGAGCAAATTATTAGTTTCTCAATGTATTGCCTAAGCTATAAAATCAAAGAAAAAAGTATCAGGAAGTCTTCCAAATAAATAAAACTAAAAATAAACAAACAAAAGCAACAACAACAAAAAAATCCAACACCAAACAAAAAAAAACAACCAGCTAAAAATTCCAACCCCTCATACCAAATTTTTTAATCTTTTTAATTTCATTTTGCTTAGCTTTTATTTGGGTATTTTTTTCTTAAAATTTAACTACATTTATTCATTAAACAAGTGAGAACACATATTGATGCATTTAATTTTAAGTGTTTGATCATAAACTTTAAGGAAAAAGCCTCCTTTACTTTCATATAAATTATTCACTGAACATAGCCCTATTTCCACACTTTTTAACCTGTCTGGGACTGCAGTTATCAATGAACAACTATTTTTACCTGAAAAATTTCAGCTTAACTACTCTAGAGAGGCTGTTCCTGCCCAGTGGAAAAAGTCAAAATTCACAACCCCAAGACTTCACAGGGCAGAGATCAAGAGGACTCAGACACTCTAAACAGCTGCACACCTACAGATTACAATAAACTTTTAAGTTTTAGGGTTCAGGTCACACCCATGATTTCTTGATTTAAAATTCCAGGTCTTACACCTACCAAAAGAGCAGTAACTGTGTGGTGTGTCTGGCTTCAGCTTTTTTTGAAGGACAGGAGGGAAGGGGGTGCAGGGAGCAGGACACTGGACTTAACACACAACTCAGGAGTTCCAAACATTTGCCCCAGGAATATACCGTGGCAGTGCTGATTTAACTGGAAATACAAGGAGCATGAGGTATGCCAGAGAATACAGTGAGATGTATTAGAGGCCATTTTTCTTTATAGTGGGGGTGTCTTTAACTGAGAAACTTTCCTCACAAGTTCTTGCAGCACATTGGGACACAGAGTAAATGCGTGTGCCTCTTTGTGCTTGGCACTGCTATGAGGCTTTGCATCCTATAAATCTATAAATTGAATTCATCCTGCTTACACTCTCAGTCTTATAAATTGTTAGACTAAGAACAGCTAATGGATGAGTAGGTGATTTATTTTTAAAAGTTGCATACTGCTGCTGGAAACCGAAAGTATATAGACACGGGATGTACCCTTCCTGAAGCCGGGGTCCCAGGTAAAGAGGAATTACTTTGTACCCTCCCCTGTCCCCAGGAACATGCTTTATTCAAGTTCTCAAAGGGGACCAACTACCCAAGAAGAGAAAGGTCTGGATTGTGCAGAGATGCACTGCAAGGAAAACCACATGCAAAGAGCGGATGAGGCATCAGTAATGGTGCCAGGTACTACATAATGCAAAAGGATGTATATAACTAATTTATTAGAATAAATTTAACTCTTAAAAAAAAAAAGCATATGCAACAAAAACTCTAAAGGAGCAAGCCCTACCTGTCTTACTCCTTCAGAGAAAACCTGACCTCACAAAAAGTAGCTGTCAGAGTAAAATGAAGGAGTTTTGCCACAAATCATGCTACAAGATACAACAGGAGACTCACTTCGGTATGTGCATCATCGATCAGTGCAAATACTGCCCATCTAAAGAGAAAGAGGGGTCTGCCATTTCCCAAAGGTTTCCTCACAGAGGGCAGTGGAACCATGTCACTTAGCTTGAAAGGGGTTCTCTTTGAGCTGACTCCCAAGTAAAGTAATTTACCTTTTAGAGAGGCGACATGGGATAAAGCTTGTGCATAGGTGGCTGTGTTGAGAAGAGTCCCTGGCAGGCAGGAAGGGAAGAAAGGTCCTGTAGGACCCACTGCTCGGCTCAGGCTGGTGGAGAAAAGAAGACAAATTCCTTACAAAACCAGAACCAGCTGATTCCATTTGTGCATGCACTCAAACACATTGGTGTCTCAGCACACAACTAAATGTGACCCAGGCTGGACAACATCAGTCTCCCGCAGCCACCACCTCCTCAGCATCTCCACAGGGAACAGTGGATTGCACAAGAAACACCTTATTTTCTTAAGATTATACCTGTAGGTCAAGGCATAACAGCAAATCTGTATGCACATACACACATAAGAGGCATTCTTGCCCACAGACAGGTAGGCAGCTGATATCGTGTATTACTCTTACCTCTGCTGGATCTCCAGACCCTCTTTTTTATTCCTGGTTTGGTCTGTTGGAGAAGGGGAATTTATATTCCTTGCAGGAGGTGCCACCTCAGCCATGGTTTCCTTAGAGCCCTCTTGGTCGGAAGCACCCCTCTCTGTTTTTCTCCATTTGGCCCTTCGATTTTGGAACCACACCTGGAGAAGGAGAGCAGTCCTAGGTGAAACCATGTTTAGCCAAATGTGAAGCAAGGAGATTGTAAATTTTTACTCTAATAAAATCTGTCATTTACTAGCTTGGCTAAATCTTCCTCTCATTTTGTATCCCCATTGCTATTCTAGTTGAGTCTTAGGATGACATTTGTATCTGTAATATTTCTGCATCTGGAAAACAAGCCAGAAATGTATAAAGACATTCAAAAGGCATGTCACAACAAAAATTTAGGGTTAAATACATATCTAAGCACTCTGATGAAAACATATATAAGTGTTTAAATCAGCTGCTGCTAGAATCAGAGAGGTCAGAAGAAGTTGTGGATCCAGCCATCTTATCCAGCCCATTTTCTGGAGAGGGCTGATACTGGCTGTTCTTCCTCTCATGGCCACTCTGCTTTCAGAGGACTCAAAAGCAGATAGGCCCTAATTTTGTAATATCATTCTGCAGTTTAATAATGTTGTTGTGCAACTGCCCCCATCTCAGGCCATGCTATGAATTCAGAATAGAGCACCAATTTCCAAACCTTTTTTTTTCCCCATATACCAAAAAAATATTCATATTCTTGATTTTTTTAGCTAACTATTAGTCTAAAAACTTTTTTTTTCTATTGACCTTGGAGCTGATATACTGGAAGTACGATGTTTGAGGTGGCAAATGCCAAGCCTCTCTTGAGGTCAGGAAATCCACATTTTAATACATGAATTCAAGTATAGGCGAGACTATTGTTATTATTATTCTTCTCCTTCTCCAATTCCATTTTAGTTAGCTGCCTTTTAATTGCATGTATCAGCAAACACTGAATAATGATTTTATCTATATTCTAAATTTAGAGCAGTTAAATGCAAAGCAAAATGCAGACACTTTCTTGTGTCTTAATTGAATGAAGGTCACAGCTATAACAATATTTAATTGAGCTATTTTTCATTATCATATTTTAATGACTTTGCACTGACAGTTCGCCTGCTTCTGAGGAAAGAGCATGATGAAGTCGTTTATTTCCCTATTTAGTTATTGTTTGACAACATCATCTTCGATTAAGACTCTGCTTTATAGCACATTAATCATATTTGAATGAGCAAGGGGTATAATGTAAACATATCTCCCATCCTCTGTGTTTCCCCATGTCCCTGCATGAAAGCAGGCTAAACAAATGCTTGCATCTATTGTCTGTTTGCATAATAGCCAACAACAAGGCTAAACACCAGTCCTCAGCAATCTAATTGTCACCACCCCTATCTCACCCTTGCACCTTTCAGGAAGAAGTTATGATCTTCCACTTCTGAATGCTCAATAATTGTCCCATTTATCTCAATTTGCAGTTCAGTCTTTAGGCACCAATAGCCAAAATGGCATTTTTATTATTTTTTTAAGCCAGTACCTACAATGCAGTGGTAAAAGGAGATTTTCATTTCCAAATAATAATCAGTTTAATTTGCCCGCATATGACCAATGATTCATGTTCAGATTTAATAATCAGAATCACATAATCTGATTATAGGAGAAATAATTTGTTTACAATCCCCAATTTACTGTGGTGAATTCCATTATCTCTCTTCAGCCATTGGGTTTTAAGAGATACTAACATGACCCTAGGGAACAAAAGGCAAGCTATTATATTTCCTACAATTAGATCTTTGCATAGTCTTAACCCCAAGCACCTAAATAAAAAAAAAATTTAAAAAATAGAAGAACAGTGTGCAGAAAAGCCCCATAAATAAACATTAATGCATAATCGTGTTCAAAAATAATGGTTTGCAACTCTGTTGTGGATGCCTGAACAGTTACAGGGATCCATCCCTGATGACTGCAGGACTGCTTCTCTTAGCAGAGCATGTACACATACATGTGAACTGGATATGGAAAAACAAATACATGGAAAAAGAAAAGAAAAAAAGAAAAAGAAAAGGAAAAAGGTAAGGAGAAGGAAGAAAGGGAGGGCTGGAAATGTGTGGATGTGGAAAGAGTAATCAAGGCCAATGGTATTTATTGGATCATATTAAAGGTGTGGGAATTGCTCTGCAGGCTCTTTATCTGCCTAAATTAAGTGTTTAGAAGGAAGGCAAAAGGGAGAAAAGTTGAAGAGGTGCAGAAGCTTTTTTCCTGGCAGCTGGGCTCCCTGCAGTTGGCTAACCCCACTGCTCTACAGTGGTCATAGTTGCTTTGGAGAATCACGTCTCAGCTCTTTTCTCTGCACCACGCCCCCCCTCCAAAAGCAAGGAAATGGATGTGCATTGATGTAATTTAGTACCTTGGAGACGCGGACAAATTAGTGTAGAACATTATCACTAGTTAATTATGAATGACCGATTAATCAACCTAATCTAATATTCCACATTATGTTGATGTTATTAAAGTGCATCATGAAAATGACAGATCGTCTTCATTTGCGTTCTTTGGCCAAATGTGCACTCTGCAGTCATGATGTCAAATAAAAAAAAGATTTTTAAAAAAGTTTGCCAGTTTGAATATCCAAGTTAAGTAATTCTCCAGGATGTTTACCTGCACCCTGGCCTCCGTGAGGTTGATTTTCAGAGCCAGCTCTTCCCGAGTGAACACATCGGGGTAGTGGGTTTGAGCAAAAACGGCTTCCAGGGCCTCGAGCTGGTGGAGGGAAGGAGAGCAGAGATCTGTGAGAGATCCGTGAAGGATCTGGCCACCCCACGGGGTGTCTGCCAGGTATGGATGAGGAAAACGGGGCCACCGAGGCAGCGGGGCAGACAGGATGGGCTGGCATGGCGCGGGGCGTGGGGGAAGGAGGCTGGGAGCTGGCAGGGAGCAGGCATGGGGGAGGCAGGGAGCAAGTGTGGCGAAGGCAAGCAGGGCACAGGGGGTGCAGAGGCCGGGGCAGAGAGGAGCAGGCTCCTACCTGCTGCAAGGTGAAGGTGGTGCGGTTGCGGCGCTGCTTCCTTCGCAGGAACCCGTCGTCGAAGTCGCCGGCGGAGTGACCTCCGAAGGGGGCAGCGCCTGCGGGCCGAGAGCCGCGTTAGGGCCGGGGCACGGAGCCGCTCGGGCGGGCAGCGCTGCCCCAGCTCCGCGGGGCCGGGGGATGCTGCGGGCACCGGGGGCTTCTGCGCCCGGAGACCATCCCGGCCCGGGAAAGAATATTTTTCGGGCCATTTATGTTTTAAAAGGACGTGGAGACTAAGCTTTGACACAGGCATGTGGACGGAGCTGGCAAAGGCCCTGCCCGTCCCCCTAGGGAGCTCGCAGAAGCCCCTGCCCGGACGAGGGGGCAGCGGGGCCGCTGGCAGGTTCCTCTCCAGGCACCCCGCGGGAGCAGCCGAACCGGCCCCGTCCGCTCGCCCTGGCTTCTGGAGGAGAAGGTGGGCACGGCGCTCGGTGCAGCCCAGCACCGGCTGCTCGGCCACGGCTCAACCACCGGGAGTCGGTAGCGGGGCTGGGGGAGGCCACCCTGCCTTTCCCCGATTGGTGTTCGAGGGCCCCACTGGGGCACCGGGGGTTTGTCCCCAGACGGAGCTCGGGAGAGGGCAGATGGGCCCCGGGATGCGAACCACGTTCCCATGGAGCGACCCCGGCCTTGTGGCTCCCCCCAGTCACACATCATCACTGCGAGCCCGTGTTGAAATGTGTCACTCCCTTTCTGTTCGCTGAAAAAACAGACTAAAAAAAACCACAAACAAAACAAAGCAGACCAAAAAAACACTCAAAACTTAAATGAAAGCAAAAAATAAAACAAACAAAAAAAACCCCCAACCCCAAACCAAAAAAAAGAAAACAAAAAGAGCCCCAAACCAAAACCACAAATGAGCAAACAAAACCAAACCAAAATAAACCCTCACAGAACACAAAAATACCCGAATCCCCAGAAGTGTTGCTGAGTGTCCCCATGACCCCACTTGCAGACCTGCTCTGGGGTACGTGGGCTGGAGGTCCCTGCCCATCTTGCACCATCATTTGGAGGATAAACACGGCCCGAGCCCTCTCCTCGAACAGACCTCACACCGCGTGGGCCTGCGAGAGGCTCATCAGAGAACAAAATACTGTCCCGGTGACCCCCAGAAAGTTGTCTCCTCCCTGTGGCACCGGGCATCCCGGCTGCCCAAGGCTGGCCGGACAGAGATTTTGTGTTTCCGCTTCTTTGGTTTGGTGATGGTGGGTGGGGGGGTTTGGACGGAGTTACTTTTTTTTTTTTTTTTTTTTTTTTTTTTAAACTGGTGATGCCCAAGGCTGTTTTCACCCTTTGGCAGGACAGATCGCCCCTTCCCCCCGCCCCACTGCTGCCCAAGCCGGGAGAGCGAGGGGCCGGCCCGGACAGCGCCGGGAGAGGCTGCAGCCTGCGGGGCCGCTCCCGTCTCGGGCCGCCAAACACAGGCACCGGCCCCACGCTGCTACCGGAGAAACAAACATATAGCAAACAAACAAACAAACAAGCAAAAACAAGAACACGTTTCCAAAGCTGCCTGCCAAAAACTAGCAAACAAAGCCGCCTCAGAGTCCGGTGGCACTGGCGGGAGGGACCTCCGCACTGTTCTGCCCAATCCACCTCTCCTGTCCTGCCTGGAGAAAACTTCGGGGAGTGAATATTCCAGCCGGGATGCACAGACCGGCTTGGGTCCGCTGCCCCTGGGAAGCCGTGCTTAAAGAGGGGCTGACCCTCCCCGAAGTGGGATGAAACCACTGGACCACTTCTTCCTGCCAGCGCCGCCGCAGGGAAAGCCCCTTCCCGCCGGGGATGCCCGCGCAAGGAGCGGGCTGGCCGGGCCAGGGGATTTGACGGGGCCGGGTCGCTTTCCCCGCCGTGCAGCCGCGGGGCCCGGCAGTGCTCGGCACGGCGGGACAGCCCTGGCCCGGCCGCGGCCCCGGGGATGCTCCGCGCGCTACGAGCAGCGGCAGGAGGGAGCGGGGCAGAGCGCCCTGGGCATCTGCGGGGGTGACACGGGGAAATCTTAAAGTCTGTCAATTTTTAGAAAGGAAATCAACAACAACCATAATAATAATAAAAATTAAAAAGTCTCTAACCAATAACACAAAGAAAAGCATCCTCCCAAACCTTTATTTTTCCCCGTTTTTTTTTTCTTCTGTTGTACCTCATTTTTCCCCATCCTCCCAGAATGTTTGCAAAATAGCATTAAAGATTTATGCGGTCCCTTTGGCTGGAGGGAGGAGGCGTGACCACGTCCTGAAAGTGTCCCGATTACAGCCATGACACCAACATCTGTGCTGGGAGGGGAGAAAAGCATCTCTCTCTTAGCCTGAGGCTCAACTGCGGGATCGCTATCCACAGAGGGGAGGCAGGTGGCAAAATGACGGGGGTGGGGGTGTAAAAGCAACCCCTTTCCAACAGGAATCAAATTAAAAAAAAAAAAAAAAAATCATGCAATCCTTCTTTCCTTCCAGTGACAAGAGGGGAAAGCTAGGAGGGGGAGGGGGATAGGGTTGTATTTTCTTAAGGAAAAGGATGCTATTTAGTTGTCTTTCTATAAATTTGCATCTTATCCCAGCACGCATTTGTACGCGACAGTCGTGGCGCAAGTTCGGTCACAGTTTCTCCTTCCGTCCCCAGCGCACCCCCCCCGCCCACAGACACCTCGGAGTTCAGCTCTTGTACTTACACATCTCCGTGCGACAACACTCACCTTCTAGCTGCGGGGGGCAGTGGAAGTAGAACATGGCCCTACGGCTGGGTGGGCTCCCGCTGCTCGCAGCTGCGAGCCCTGCGGCGGCCGGCCCCGGGGCCAGCCCGCGGGGCGCGGGGCTCCCCCGCACCCCCCGCTCCGACGGACCCGCACCAGCTCCCGAGTCGGGCACCGCGACGCACCGCCCGGCTGCCTCCTGCAGACCTGAAGGCACTGAGGGAAAGAATAGATTAGGTGAAGAGCCAGAAGAAAACACCTGAAGAAACCCGTTGATAACACACAAGCCCATCCCAGAAGAAGAGAAAGTAGCGTCTGACCCTGTGTAACGAATTAAAAAAGCCAGAAAACTCCGTGCTTGGCGTACAGTAATCAGAATCAGCAAAACTTTGTTTGTTTGGGTTTTGTTTTTGTTTTTTTTTTCCTGCCCGGCGTAGCAGATTGTGCCTCTCTTGTTCTTCTATCTATTCACCTATCCATCTCTATATCTGTCCATCCATCTCTATATCTATCTATCTATCTCTACATCTATCTAGCTATCTATCTATCTATCTATCTATCTATCTCTATATCTATCTATCTATCTATCTATCTCAAATATTCCTTTATGGAGCAAATACTTACATAAAGAAAAAAAAATGTTTTTACGTAAGATCGAACTGCTTAAAAGAAAATCTAAATTATTCTGCCTAAATGAAACTGCAATAAAGCCTAAAAGCTGCCTTCTTTTTAAAGCATCCAGCACTCTGGGAGCCAATGTCCTCAGCAAGGAAAAAAACCCCAAGCAACAACTCAAATTTATATGCAGTCGTACTAAAAAGAAACAAACAAACAAAAATCCAGAAGGTACATAAATATAGTAATCCATACCTAAACCGAAGTAAAAATCACCGGTAAGGTTTGGGGGTGTTTTGCTTTAGAATAAGGCGTTGAGAGTTGTTGGCTGCAGAGACAGAAGGGCTCTGTGGAGTTCTGGAAGTGGCCAGATGTCTTTATATCTGTCTACAGCATGCTCTGCCTCTCAGCACTTGCCTTTATAATCTCACGCATAATTGGCCTTAATCTGATTATTTCCAGCGCTGTCTACAGTGAGTAACTTGGATAGGTCTATTGGGCCCTACAAATGGCCCACGTGGTGTGCAGAGCAGGGGGGGGTGGAGAGGATGAAAAGAAAAAAACCGTAATTTCTCAGCAAACGCCAGGAATGTGAACGGCAGCAACACAATCCCATTATTTTCTGAACGCTGGCGCTCCGGGGCTCGCAGCTCCCTGCGTGTCCCCCCCGGCCCGGGGTGCCCCGGGGTGCGGGCCGGGGGGGCCCCGCCGCAGCGAGAGCGGCCCCGCCGCCCGCAGCCCCGCGCTGCCGGAGCGCCGGGTAATTGCCGCTGGATGGGTTTTGGGGGGCCGCTCTGCACACGCCTCGCCTTTCCAAGCGATCGTACCACGGCAAAGTTTGATTTTGTTCGCAGCGAGGGGTCTCTGGATTTATGCTCGCTTCCCGTCTGCAAATGATATGCGGCGGGACCCTTCGCAATTACTTTTAAAATGCATCCGAGACATAGGCTCAGCGGAGAGAGATGGCCCTTGCCTCAGCCCGGGTGAAAATTAGACTTTAAAGTACCCAGATGAAATTTTCAAGTCAGGGACGCGGGATTGGATCAAATCACATAAACTGCAAAAAAAAGCAAGTATAATGGCGCATAATTGGTTCTGTAATAGCATTACACAAGGATAATAGCCTGTTATGGCCCCCTGCACATTAAGTGCTTCCCTGGCGTAAAGCCTTTATGATATTAAAGGGGGAATATAATGATATTTTGGTTATTAAATGCGTGTAATTAATTTATGCACCACTGAAAATAAAGTTGGTATTATGACCCACTCAAGATGCATCAGAAGATGTAAGTCAGACAACTGTTGATAAGTTCTGGTGTCTATGTTTCGTCTAGACTGCTGATTTTATTTTGGAACAATTGCTTCTCCGGCAGACTACACAAATTTAATATTTTATAAAGATTGTAATGTTCTGTGCAGGAAGGGCGAGCAAATCTACACAGGCTCTCTTAGATCTGATGGGAGTTTAAAGACAGAACATTCATACCAGAGCAAAGGAGATGGATACAGGCAATACAGGTGCAGAAATAGTGATATTGAAAAGATGATGTCTTTGGAAAGTTGATTCTGTACATATGATCTCATTAAATAAACACTAATAAGCCTTAGAAATATCACCTGCTCTGTCTTTTACATTAGGCATAGATGTGGAAATTCCCCTAATATATATTCAAGCTGGAATTATGTTTCCATTCTGTGAAGGATTATTTTAGCAAAGCAAGGCAAAAATTAATTTTACTTGAGATACAAATTTATTTGATCTGGTCCTATCTTATCCATTCACTTATAATTTCAGCATAGTAGTAACAGATGTAGAAGGCTGTCTTCAGGTGTTTTATATATGTTTACATGTCTACACACACACTTTTAGGAATATCTTTGTTTGACAACAGACGTTTGCACACCATCCAGGCAAGTCTCTGAGCAGTAAAGTATACTATGAATTGAGATGGCTTTTACAGCACCATGCAAGATCAAAGACCAATGCTCTGAATCTGACTGCACTCGATAAAATAGCAGCACAAGCTTTAGGTCAAGTAACCTTTAAAAAAGGGCTGTAACCCAGAGGTGCTGCCCGCATCTCTCCTGCCAGTCTCTCCCTCTTGAGCTTTAAAATCCACACAGGGCTGGTACTGTAGAATCCCTTTGCACAGAGACAGATGTGCCTTTTCCTTTTTCTCTGACATCGGGAAGAGATGAGTGAGATAGTGTTTTATCATAAGAACCCTTAATAAAATAATAATAACTTCATTATGGTGCTCTCAAGTCTTGCTCTAGTCAGGGGGCTGCATTGCTGTTTTGGCTCCAAGACTCACTCTCCCCAGCAGTTTGAAGCCTGCAAGTTCAGCGTATTACAGGAGGGGGAGAAGGCGGAATGGAGCGCGGGGAAGTGCTCCAAGTGGCTGCTTTTTAAATAGAAGCAAAAGAACCCTGAGCCGGTCGACACTGAACTTTCTCCCAAGGACCAGCAGCTGCAAAACAAGGAGATAACTAAGCAATATATAATCCCCCACCCCTCGCCAGCTCGGTGTCTGTTTAATTTTAATGCTCGAAACGCGGGGCTGACATAATTAAAAGTTAGCGCTGGGGAGTCCTGGGTGCGGCTCTCGGGCGGACGGAGCCCCGGGGCGGCGGCGCTTCAGCACCACGGAGAGCGCCCGCAGCTCCGCGCCCGGCCCCGGCCCCGGGGAAAGGCTGCCCGCAGAGCTGCTCCTCCGTCCCTCCGTGTCCCCCTGCTGCAGACGCTTTCCTGCCAATCTGGGACTACAGTGGAAAAAATATGCAGTAAGTTGTTTGGGATCATGTCTAGTTCCTCTGATCTAGCTACCAAAGGCAAGCACTAAAACCAAGAAAGAAATGGCAGACAGAGCTACAATTTTTCAGGAAAATAAATTACCTTTTAATGTAAAGTTCTTAAAGTCCCCTTCATAAACTTAATTTTCATTACTATTATTATTACTGTTGTTATTACTGCGACTATTGTGACATCAATATTAGTTATTAGGTCAGCAAGAAAAAGTCCAAATAAGTATAATACAGGATAGACACTTTGCTCATTGTGTCTGTCTTAGAGAAGAACTGTTCCTGTGCTGCACACACAAACACACCTCTTCTTACATTTCACCCATGAAAACAAAGCCTAGGGCTGAACTGCTGAGCAAAATCACTGAATGGATGTTTTCCTTGAAAACACTCAGTTTTGAGGGGATCATTCATAAAACTCAAGGAACAGCTCAGTTTGATTAAATGGCTCTCCTGCCTCTCCATGTCCAAATGCTTCCTTTCCCGTGATTCTCAACACCTGACCACAGAAAAAGGCTAGCAGCTAAAAGGTTATTTTACCCTAATTCATGTGCAGTAAAATGTATTTTCCAATTAACCAAATTTGCCGATTTGTCCCGCTTGGACACTCTTATAATTTATAATGTAAAAGTGTTCTTTCTTTATCTAAAGACCAAGGTGACTGCTTTTAATTTTCTGTAACCTCTTTACACTTGATGTTCACCAGACTCATAATGTTAATTGGCTTCATATACGGATCATCAGTTTAATGAAGGAATAAATCCTATGTTGCTTTATGTCCCTCTGTTTTAACAATGATTGCTTTAATGAAGAATGTGACGTGTTTGAAATCAAAGCTGCAGGAGACATTAGAGGATTTTTTTAATGATGACTGAAATGCTTATTTAAAGCTAAAACCATCAGGTTTTCATATTTCAAAAGCTTTTCTTTAGATAATTTTCCATGAAAAATACTGACACATTCTTCATCAGAGAACCCTTTCTTTGCAATTATGGGCAGGGACTGAGACTTGCACAGTCCTGTAATATAAACACCCCAATTAGGTTATGAAATTATCTCTAAGCTTTTATATCACTGCAGTTTTCATACAGAGTTTAAGTAAAACTCCCAGTGAGTTATAAGTAGTTATGCCAGCCTAAATAAGGAGTATTTGGGGGTAACTAATAAACCTCTTTGTCAACCTCCTATATTTCCACTGCTCTTGGGTAGACGAAGAAATTTACAGGAGAGAAAGGATTGTCAATTCATACACAAAAGCTCTGGATTGCTGTAGCCTATTTTTCCCCATGAGAATTTTAGGATTCCAGGAGCAAGGGTAAAATGTAATGAAACATGGACTCATAGAGGTAAGGTGACTGCAAATCAGAGCATCAATTAGGTCAAGCTGGAAAGCAGCAATTAGACCCAACAGCATGTGCTTGTTACAGTAGCTACAACAGGTTTATTGTGTACAAAGAAAATGAATTCTGTTAATTGAACTTCTATGTTCCTGGTCCCATTTATAGTAAGCTTTCCTTCTCTCTCTTCCCTCTGCCTTTAATGGACACTTCATATACTGGTGTGCATATACTGGTATATATTTTCTTCTCATTTGAAAGCTGTTGTTAACAGAAATTACATGACCATTGGATAAAGGAACATCAGAGAGGAAAGTCTCTAATCAGAACCTAGACAAGGGCTAAGCAATCAATTGAATTGGATAGAAATATCATGACATAGCAAAGGAAGTGCATGAGACAGAAAGGGATATCAGCTTAAATTACATACCACTGAGATCAGTATGCCAGGCCTGATCCCATGATTTCTTCTCTTGTTTATGTCCTGGCAAATGTTGTACTCATTCAACCCAGGTGGCAAAAAGCTTAATGTACGTACACACAGACCTTCACCACTGCTCTCCATATAGTTCTCTTAGTGCTGTATGTTTGCCTTCAGAGCTGGCCTGTGAACACCCTGTGAACAGCTCATAATTCCCTCTTGCATTCCCTCTCAATGGAAAACAAGAAGGTACCTTGTGGCATCTCTAGTGGCACACAAGATTAGTCTGCCAGACTTCCTCAGCCACTCTTTGCCTGGAACTGTGCCTTTACCAAACCTATGCTTAGCACTGGCAGGGTCTGTGCCAGGATGAGGCAAAACAGCACAGGTTTTCAGGGGAATTATTTGTGTTTTTAGTGAAGATATCATACAAAGGTGCTCCTTCCCAGATAAAACAAGTCTTCTAACCAAGAGCTGTGAATAAAGACTTCCAAGGGAAGGTCTTTGAGTCTATGGCTTTTTAGGACACAGTTGCTTGGCCACAAACACTGGCTCAGTGCATTTAGCAGAAAATATGATGCAGATGAAGAGTTGATTACAATGTGGATCACAGCAGAAAGTCTACACAGATTTTTAAATACACATACCAGTTTTGTGCTGCCTGACAATACCATGTAACCTGATGGTTAATCAAGCAAGGTTTCTGTGAGCAGATCTGAACCAGCATAGTGGGGTTTATGCCATAATGTGGCTTTGTGTCACAAGGCCTGAATTTACAGCATCACCAAATCGTGGTTTCAGTTGAAGTTTAGTCACTTCTCACTATCAGGTCACTTTCTCAGGGGAAATCTGCAACTTTTGTTTTCCATGATAAGGCAGGCCCTGATCTAGCTCTGAATAAGGGCAGTTAGTATATGCAAGAATCTAAAACTGCACAGATTCTGTGACAACAGAAAGTTAACAGTCCCCCTTATTCTGTGAATGGCTTCTAGCAATAAACCAAATGGGAAGAAATAAAACACTTTACTAGCTGCTTTAATGCACAATTGTCTCATTCACCAAAGGTGAGGCAAATTCACACCTACTAACTACTCTCCTTGGAAGTGAGCGGCACTCCAGGCCAGCAGAGAAGTGGCCTAGGTGTGACATATTTTTGCACAAAGCCATTGAAATGCACCCTCTGGATGTGGCAATGCTCTCACATTAGCCCAAGCACTCCATCCCAATTCTGGCAAATTGCACCATCCTTTGGGATGACCCAGGAGCGAAGCTGCCTCTGAACATGAATGCATGTGCACGTGGGTGTACATAAGAATTAATCCACATGTATACACGCATTTGCATGTGCAATCTGAAAGGGACTGGTAATAGTGTGGAGGGTTTGCTATCTTTAGGAAAGCCCTGGAATTTATCACAGACACCCAGTCACTCCTCTTTCCCGGAGACAAGCTCCAGGACTATGAATAAATACTATCCTCCATACCTCTTTCAAATAATTGCCCCATTTCCTACACGAAGAACAGGAACCATAGTAATTACCCTTGGCAGTCTGGAAGAAACACCGAGCATTCCTAAAAGATTGCCTCATACCAAAGAACATTTTCAAGCCTGCAAAGTGGATAGAAGAGAGCTGAAGCTGTGCTTCATCTTCCTCAGCACAGGCACATAGATGTTTTCTCTTCTCTTCCTCCCCAGCTCACCCCATCCCTATGCCCAACCCCCCAAAAAAGGGAACCACCTCAGATCAATTCCCCAAGCCCATCCCTTCTGCCTTACCTGTTCCAGACACCCCCAGCATATCCTTTCCCCTGCTTCAGTGCCAAGAAGCACCTGCCCATCACCTATATCTTGTGAAAGGAGTATCACAGCAACCCCTTAAAACAAACATTCCTACAAACAGGAGACGACTCCTGTGAATTTGTGCTCTTTATGGTTGGCTCTCAACCAGGACATACTGAGACCTCACTGCCAAATTGTCAGGACAAGGCTTAGCGCTCTCCCCACCTTAAGGAGCAGAGTGTGACTGCATATATCTCACATGCCAGGACCACTTCAGTTTCAAACCTGGACAAAGTGCTTTGTCATGGGGCTGAGCATAACCCTTCAGTTCTACCATGAGTGGGATTTTCTTCTTATTTTGGAATTCATACATGCTTCAGTTAATGAATGAGAAGAAAATGCATCTTTATTTTAAAGCAAAACAAAACAAAAGGCAACAAAAAGAAAGAGCCTACTTGTGCTTAATTGTTATTCTAATTACAAGTTGTGGTGTAGTGTAAATTCTTTCCCTTGGCATTATTATGAACCTCATTTCCTTACAAAGTCCAGGATAAACAATTCCAATATATTTTGTTTTAATTATCAGGGTTTAATGGGGCATAATAAGACTAAGTTGAGTGGTGCAGAAAAAAAATAATTTAATGTGTGCAAAACTACCTAGTGCTCCTAGCATGCCTGTGCATATTTCACCTATTGTAGGGCAGCACTATGTTAGCTAATATTCAGTGTGCCCATCATTTATTTATTAATCACACTAGCTTTTCAGTAGAATTTTTTTCCCCCGGCATCTGGAACAAGAAGAAACACATTAAGATATCCTAGAAAAACAGTGGGCAGTTCTCTGGGTTGAGCAGTGAAGGATGAAGCTGATGGTGCTGGAAGGATTTGTCATGCATGGACAGAAGATGCAATGCTGGACACAGATCCTGGCTCTGCCAATCTACTCCAAATGCTGCCAGTAAAAACTTTTGGCTTCAGTTCTTAGGGCCTCTACCACAAGTAGCAAAGATAAAACATCTGCTGAAGTCACCATTCAGAAACAACCTGGCCCAGACTCTCACGTAGATGCATCTTGCCACTCCCAAGGTGTGGTTCCCACAGTGTTAAAACATGGCAGGTACTTCTGCAGTGAAAAGAGAAAAGTGCATAAGAGCAGCCTGGAAAATAAAACAGTTAAAGGGAGATTCTTTATGGCCCTCTATGCTTCCCAAGGTCCCTTGGCAATGGCACTGAATCCCATGGCTGGGTGTGGCTGATGCAGCAGTTAGAACCACCCTGCTACCAGAATTACCTTCCACTTTACCGGGGCAAGCACATACCAAGATCAAAACACTTTCACTTGAGGAATAAATAACTACTGGAATAACTTCCCTGAAGGGAAACATGTCTATCCTCCTTATCTGTTGACACAGAGGACTTGATACGAATGAAGCCATTGGGAATGCCTTCTCTTCTGGAAAATTATTTGATTCATGACTCTAGGAAAGATTCAAATACAACACAGAAACCACACCAATGTTACATTACATTTATTTTAAAATTAGGATTTTATATTACAGATTAATTTAATACACCCCAAGTGTTTGGGTTTTAAATAAAATAAATTTGTTATAGACATCAGTATTTACAGAAAGAAAAACATAACTTTTTTTTTTTTTTTTTTAGTCTCTTTGGAGTAAAAAATTTCTCCATGAAGTTTTTGGCCATGGGAGATGCCACATTCTGTGAGAGGTCAGCCTCCTTCAAGGAAACAAGAAACCAACCAGGCTTAAGATACACCTTCATGAATTGACTGAGGAAGGGCAATGGGCTGGTTACCTGCATGAAAATGTAGCAAGACTGAAAGATCTCAAGGGGCCCCATCCAAGCCTGTGCCTTTCTGTTCTTTAAAGAAGGGAAGGGAATCAGCACGTACATTCAAAACTCAGACACCGGACCAGGCCAGCATCTAGCACATCCTCATGGACCTCCAAAAGCTTTGTGGTTTTCTTTCTTCTTGTTAAACCATGAGGATTCCGACCCAAGCTTAGGATCCCACAGCATAGCAAATACACAAAGGCAATCTCTGGTGCCACACACCCTGACAGCCATTACAGGGACAGGCACTGCCTCACCACACAGAGTTGCAGCCCTGAGTTAGAAGCCAAGTATGCTGATTCCCAGACAAATACTGACCCATGGGCTCCTTCAGACTGGCTAGCAAGTCCCATGGGGACTTAATGAGGAGTTCTCTGCATTTGGTAGAGCTGCATAAAGCTCAGGGGAAGAAGTCCATTTCCTGGTAATGCATGATCTGCAAGTGGTAGAAACCTCTGAAATTAGGTCTGGGCAAATACTTACCCTGAAAGCTCCAAGTAGGACTGCACATCCCCACTGGATCATGCATCCAAAACTGATTAGGGCTGTGCTACTGACACCTGCATCCCATCCTGGATTGAGGCAGGATGCCATGCTTGTTAAATCACTAGAAAGTCTAAGCCTTGGTACACAGAACAAGACCTTAATTTGAACAGCCAACTTAAGGTGTTTCAATTCCTTTACATAGCATATTCCTGATTTTAATACTTTCCTTGGTGTACAGGCACTCAAAGAGCTCTCCATGGAGGTCTTGAAGACTGCAGCTCTTCACAAGACAGCCACCTTTCCACAGCCATGGTGAGAGGAGAAGGATCTGAAGCACAGACAAGTTTCTGTCTCTCCTGCCCTCTAAATTAAAATGCCATCTCCTTTGGAGTTTTCAGTGTCAAATGAGGAACTGAATCCATGTACACACAAATGCAGAGAAAAAAAAAAAAAAGTCTTGCTAATGACAGCCACAGCTTGTTGCCACCATGTCTTTATAATTTTTAAGGACAGAATTCAGTTTGTCATCAAAGTAGAGAAGATTGAGGGACTTCAATTCATCTGGCACACAGCAGGGCATGCTGACATCTTGAGACAATTTCAGTGTATAAACAATGGACTGAACTGTAGCATGGTTTGTTGCATTTAGACTTCCCCCCAAAGGGAAGATGCAGGATCCTCTGCAATAATATGCATTGTATCCATTTGGGTGAATAATCCATTTTGACCAGCCAATAGCATGGAAGTCTACATAGAGCTCCCTTCGGTGACATGCTGCTAAGGGGCTTCTGGCAGCAGCGGCTGCGGCAGCTCGGGGTCTCCTGCTCATGCTGGCACTGCTGCTTTCCATGACAGCAGTGCCATGAGAAACACGTGAAGCATCATATTCATCAGTTTCTGATTCTGAAATGAAGCTGTATGTTAATATTTCACAAACAAAGTTCATTTACAAACAGTACAGTATTCTGTGTGAAAGCCTATTAAGCAAATCTACATCGAAGTCTTCAGAGCAGATTTCAAAACGGCAGCTAACCTGTGAATGTACCAGAAGGGGTGTGTATTCAATTGCCATTTCAGCCATGCTTCCAAATCTGCCAAATCTTGTGTCCTGGAAAAGACCCAATCCAGCCGAAATGGAAAAAAACCTTGCAATGATCTACCAAATATTTTGAACTCCACAATTCCTCTTCAGGGCTGAATCTAGTCAGAATGGTATTTACTGTGTCCATACAGCCACTCCTACAACACACATTATTCTGGGCAGTGCTAACAGAGGGTGGAGATCACAGCCTTTTTCTCTCCAGTATTCTCCCAGGGACTATACCCATACACTTGCAAAGCAGAATGTGCAGAAACCTGGCAATGTGCAAAGCAACATTGTAAAAAATATATTTTTCAAATTTTTGATCCTAAGAAAAACCACCACCAGGTTTACAGAACACTGCTAAGAAATGAAGTGTACTGACAATAGGATGCTTTCTTACAGTATCTTCTGAGATGCCCTGGGATCCATGGAGATCCATGTACACAAGCTGGAGCTCCCTGATATGTAGAACAATGTGTGATCCCTGAGCACTAACAACGGGCAGGTCTAGAGAGTTACTTTGTTAAGAAATTTCTCAATCCTGACACAGTATCCCATGCAGAGCTTGATGCTCATTAAACTAGATCTAGGATTTCACTATTCATTTTAATTTGGAAAACAGACCGGCCTAATTTTTAATTTTAAAATTTTATTTCTAATCAATTTCACCACCTATTTCTTAATATTGTCGCACCTATCTTCTAATATGCAAATACAACCGTTTACCAGAAAAGCCTGGAAAGCCAGAACAGCATGATTTTTGCCCCTTCTTCAAGCTCTTTGCATTTATCAGGCCCTAAAATCCAGCCTTAGCTGATTTTACACTAAGGCCAGTGGGAGAGGTAAGACACTGTTTTGTATTTTAAGGCACGAGGGCGTTGTCTTTGATGAAAGCGGCCTTTAGTCACAATGCTAATTAGTCACTGAAGTTAAATAGGTGCTTAAAAACCAAGCCAAGGACAAAAAAGTTCAAATTGCTTGTTTAACAACTTCTTTCACTCTTAAAATCACACTTTATGACTCTACTACAGATACTTTACCAGAATTTTGACATAGCATTCCAGGTCACTAGATTTTTTTCAGTACATACAATTTTCATGCAAATTTCACCACCACAAAAATAATATAAGCAGTACTTTAAAAATATAACTCCCACCCCTTTACAAACTAAATAAACCTGATTCTCCTTAGGATTAATGAATATTTCTGGCACACATAGCTTTTGTGAGGGGAGGGGCAATTTAGGATGCTGGTGACCTACTAGAACTATCAAATCTAATTTCGATCACTGACAAAGGTGAACATCAAACCTGTTTATTACTGCAAGTAAATAACTGAGGTTAGGTCTACATGAGGTAGCAGGAGGTGACAGAAGATGAACGGGCAATTCATAGTCTAAAAGGGCACTTACTTGCAGCAAAGGGTACTAAGCTGTGAGACCTCCGCTTGTTGCTGTTCGTGAAGAGAACCAGGAGAGCATTTCTGCTCTCCTGCAAAGTGCCGTGGCTCTTGGCAAATGTAACCACGTCGTGTTCCATTCCATTCTTGGAAACATGTGTTGCAGTTATCCAAAAGCCATGGTTGGAGCTGCTGTTTTCAACCCACTTGGAAACCTGGTGACGATAGGGAAAAGAAAAAATATTGTTTCAATATTCTAATTACAGCATTATAATTAAGCAATGTTTCTATTAGGAAAAGAGAATAGGCAACAAGCTATGAGAGCATAAGGACATATATTATAACAGAAGTGAGATAACTGCATAGCTGAGACTCCATTGACTTGAATATTTAAACCAGTAATTCAACACTTAAAAATACAAAATAGCATATGCATTCCCCAAGGCTACATTTACAGAAAGATAATTAATTTCAGAGAATTTACCAGTGAACACTTGAGTGTACACTCAACATTTTTTAATATTAAAATAAGCTCTCTCTGACTTTCAGCAGAAATTTATTTTTCATAGCAATCTGAACACAGTAATATTAACTCTCCAGACTTTTCATACCGTTAAGACTTATGTAAATCTAAAAAACATGGCATTTGAAGAAATTCACAATCAAGCAAATTTACTTATCTAATTGTTGTAATTGCACACTGACCGATTAGGCCAGGTCATTCTCTAGCAGGAATATCATTACTTAAGATGGAACTCAGCCAAGCATCCAAGCACGCTGTTCAGTCTGATCATAAAGCTTAGGCAACACTGTCCCAGAGTACAGCTTTATATAACGGGCGGGTTCTTTTGCTACGGAAAGGCATTCACCTACTACTACAATTTATGGATAGCTACAAAACCGATCTTGAAGCTCACAAACACAGAAGTCTATGGGGGCAGTAGAATGACAGGCTATCCAACAAAGATAAACTCCGGAAACACAACGCTGAAGCAATACTGCTCTACAGAAATGCTGCCAGAATAAAAAGGAGAAACTAAAACCTACTCTTAGTAGGCAACCAATGCCAATTGCTTTGGCAGTCTGAAGACTAACACCAGGTTTTAATCAGTACTTGCCTGACGTCCCTTAATCGACTTGGTTTGGGCTACTCAGCTGTCACCATGCTTGTGCTCCTAGAAGCTCATAAACACTTCTTTAATTCAGGTAGCACCAGGTGTACTTTTAAGGGTAGAGAGAAAGGTTCTCCCTCTGCTGTTGTCCTTCTGTTTGAACTGACCTCAAAACCCAGCTTAATGACAATGCTGGAGTAGTAAGGTGTCATCTCGAAAGTTTAAGAAAAAAAACTTAAGTCAGACTTTGCTTACTGTCTGTGTGACATTGAAGACTTCCCAGCCTTCTGTATGGAGGGACAATAATCTTGATGCAATGAGATGTTTTTTCTGTGGCTTATTTTCACTCTCCAAGAGCTCATACACTTCCACCTAAATAACAATAATATACAACAAAACCAAGAAGAAATTTATTTGATTGTTCTTACAGCAAACTAGGAGGATGAAGGTTATGCAGATTTCTGCTACTTCACAGCTGTAAAACTCTACCGTCATTCTAAAAGAGGTAAAAAGTAGATTTGGGACCGTTTAATAGAAAAACAGTTATTGCTACATACATCTACTTCTAGATGTGTTCAGAGGCAGGACACCAGATATAGATAATATAGAAAATTATCCTAACCATCCCTATCCTGTTTTGAACACCTGATACCGTCAAAGTCTTCCGTTCCTCCACATAATTGTCTTCAGGTCTGCAAAAAGTCCAATTCTGCCCTTTGCCAGAGGAATAGATACACTCAATTTCCTTAGCCGACTTGTTTTCCCATGAATCCCTGGCTGCTATTACTATTTTTCGGAGCAGCTCCAGCAGATAAATTTCCATTCGAATTTCGAAACTTCTCAAATCCCAGAAAAGTATATTTGGGATAGGTCTGACGTTAGCATTTTTAGGGAAAGCTCACTGCCATAGCACACAGGTCAGTGTAAAGCCGAAGTCAAAACTTTACGTTACTTCTTTGCATGCTGGAGGCAAAGAAAAATTGAGTATGACAAAACAAAAATAACAACAAAGCAGGTTTATGTGACACATAGTTGCACTCCTTTTAGTTGCACTAATTTTCAGTATTAATAACAAAGATAGCAGACTTAAGTGTTTAGCTATTTCCTCACTTACTTTGCAGAAGTGTTGCGTGTAGGACCTTCTGGACCGATGCGTCCTCTTAAGCTTGAAGACCCTGAACTCGGCTTTCAGCATCTGCTCGCTCTTCTCCATCGCGCTGATGTCGAAGTAGAAGTGGTGGTGGTCCACGTGAACTGTAAAAGACCCTTCTTAGGAACACTGCCAGACCCCGCCGGGCCTGACCCGCCCGCGCGGGGATCCTCCGCGGGCTCGGCCCCGCCGCCCGGGCCCACCTCGGTCCTCGAAGCTGCGCACCACGTCTCCCTGCAGCAGCCCCGGGGCGCGGGTGATGCCGTTGGCGTCGGCCACCTTGTTGAAGAGATCCACCATGAACTGGGGCGGCTTCTTGCGGGGCAGCACGTCGGGCGGCAGCTCCTCGATGTCGAAGACCTCCCGAAGGCGCTGCAAGGCCGCGGCCAGCACCGAGTCCCGCGGGTCGGGGAGCAGGGGCAGGGCACGGGCCACCCTCAGGCTCAGCAGCCCGGCCAGGCACAGCCACAGCCACGGCCACAGCCACGGCGGGCGGGTCGCCATGGACGGCGGCGCGGGCTCGGCCGGGCCGCCTGGGGCGCCCCGCGGCCGTGACCGCGCTGCGTGAGGCG